>NC_063053.1:13000622-13311693 GCF_018812025.1 Megalobrama amblycephala
CCATGTTTTTAAGCTTTGAGCTTGTCTGTATGCTAGTATGCTACTGTATATGCTAGATAATAGCCGACATACATGGTTTGGGGTCAGTAAGCTTTGTTTTATGAGATTAATACTTTTATTCAGCAAGGATGCGTTAAATTAATCAAACATGACAGTAAATACATTTATAATGTTACAAAACGTTGCTATTTCAAATAAATGCTGTTCTTTTGAACTTTCTATTCAAGAATCCTGAAAAAAGAGTATCATAGTTTGCACTAAACTATTAAGCAAGGACAGCCATTTTCAACACTGATAATAAGGAATGTTTCTTGAGCACTGATTTGGCATATTAGAATGATGTCTGAAGGATCACGTGACACTGAAGACTGGAGTAATGATGCTGAAAATTCAGCTTTGTCATCACAGGGATAAATTACATTTTAAATGTATTAAAATATAAAACAATTATTTTACATTGTAATAATATTTCACAATATTACCATTTTTACTTTATTTTTGACCAAGTAAATGCAGCCTTAGTGAGTATAAGAGACTTTTTTTCTAAAGTCTTACCAACTTTTTGAGATTGTAGTCTTTCTGAGAAAACAAAGTCAATTGTTGTCCAATCGATCTTCCTAAAATGATTCTCATGCTCAAACACACAGAATGTTTTGATAGCACTACAGAGAGAACGATTACACTTTGTATGGGTAACCTACAAATGGCTTAATTGTAGTTGTGTGTGCATTAGATCAAAGAAAGTGATTTAATCATCAATTCCACAGGGTTTTTCAGCACCATATGATTGCAGACTACCTAATGGTACTGTAGTTCTGTACAGTTAGTTGCCATAAAGTAGTGCTGCATTTATCAGACACAGTGGTTGTATTGAAACATCTTATGATCAACAGATGTGTGCCAGCAGAGAGTTAACAAGGTAACAAGCCACAACTGAAGTGGACTTAAAATATTATTATGGTTCTGTGGCCAAAATCATTGGTTTCTATGTCCAGTGTTTATAGAGTTGTCAGACTAAAATATGTCCATTTCCTAACTCAGTATCGTTCCACATGTAAATATTTTGCCTGTATTTGTAACTCTAATTGTGTATTATTGTCATAATGTTTTGAGTTGTATCAGATAGTCAAGACATGTAAAAACTGTATAATTTCATGTCTTTTTATGAAAATGGATTAATAGGCCCCAAAACATAAAATTTTGTTGAATTTCTTGTTGCACTTAAATCCTTCATTTTATTGAATCCTTTATAATTTTTGTTTTGTTGTCTGAAAATATCTTAAACAAAACCAGCCTAAATTTAAAGGGCTAGTGAATATTGTCATAATTTACTCACCCTCATGTTGTTCCAAACCTGTATGTCATTCTTGTCATTCGATGTCATTCTCTGACTTCCATTAGTAGGCTATTTACAAAAAAAACAACAACAAAAATTATTGTGTTTTGTGTTGACAGAATTTCAACTTTTGGGAGAACATTAACTTCGGTACCTCGTATTCTTCTGTCCAAAGAGACTCGCTGATCAATTTTTGGGTTTTCATTGTGATGTTGATTTAAATTCAAACGTGTGTATTTAAATGACTCCCGTTCGGCTCAAGTCGAACAAATGTATCACTCATTGGGCTCTTTTGCACTGTTACACAGTTCACACAGGTGCGATGATACTGCATTGCAGAAACAATATCATTGTGTTGTCTCTCTTGTCTCAAAGGCATTTGTTTTTGTTTATTTATTCTCATTTGCATACTTGAGTCATAACCTTTGTAAATTGTATAAATGTTGATGACTTTTCTGGTCTTACAGCGTTATGTAATAATTTACCTTATACATAATCAAGTTTGAACAAATGAAGAGCAGCCAAAGAAAATTCATGTTTATGCAGAAATAAACATTTAGATAAATCTCTTGTATGCTTTAGTTTTCTTTTTGAAACTGCTCTCTCTAGGAGTCAAGTAACTTTTATGCTGCATCAGAAGTGAAGATCTGTGTTGTCAGATGCAGTAATTGACTAGCTGGGTCTTACAGGACAAACCATGTGGGTTGAATGGCTTGTAGACTATTGGCAGCGTTTACCAAGAATAAGATACAAAGTAAGGCCTGAAACTCTTAAAAAATAAGGTAATATACATTTTGTTGTGTTTAAAGTTATCTGCTTTCATGCTCAGTTTGTCTACTGATTAATCGTCTATTAAATCTGTTTATAACCATCTATTCATTTGAAATAAGCTACAAAACCCACATGAGATTGGAAAGCTGTTCAAATATCATCTACACATACTGCACTGGTTGCTATATTGATTTTTCATTAAAAAAGAAGGAGGAGGAAATCACATATGTTTGTAATGAAGTGCTGTTGCCACAGGTGTTAAACGGAACAGGACATTTAGATTCATACAAGACAGATTTAACTTTTTCAGTGAGTTTGCAGTACGATTATAGACAGCTGTTTAAATGTTCTATTTGCCGATGCTGTTATTGGATCGTTTGTCAATCTGGATAAATCCCAGCAAGTTAAACATCAAAGAAAACCTTCCAGTTTGACCTTATTGACCCTCTTGCAGCCATCTGCTGTGTGTTATGTGGGTTATAGAAGCATTTTCTTTGAACAAAAAAAACAATATACAGTATGTGTGAGCTATTGTTTTGCAATCTTTCTGCAGTCCCCTGCTATGACCATAATGAATGAAAAGATAAACACAAAGAGAAGTACTCTGAGAGTTATTATTAAGCACACTCAGAGTAAATTACAATGCTTTGTTTTAATTACGTTACTGATGTTTTAGCATTCCAAATGTGTAGTAATGCACATACTCAAATTATGTGTTTGAAGATGCATTTTCATGACTCCTATGCTGTGGTTATTCTATGAAATTGGGTCATAAGGTGATTTTTAAAGTATATTTCTGTATAATTGTAAACTCGTAAATTTGTTTGTGTTAATAAGCTGCACTCTGCCATTTTAATATGAATACATTTTAATATTTATTGGGATACTGTAAACAGTTGACAGTTTAATTTGACATTACTGGCCTCGTGAAACTACAGTACTAATAATTTTTCAATTATCACTTGTGTTCTATACAATTATAGCATCTGAGATGTAAAATCATCCCCTACTGACCAATATAAAGTGTACAGATTAAATATAAAAAAGAGGAGATCTTGTCAGTGAAGAGTTCACAAGATGATGATGATTACACTATTTATGGAATAGTTCATTACTATAAAATTTTGATGCTAACAGGGTTGAAGGGCAAAACTTTAAGCATATGAAATGTCCACTAAAATCTAAAAATGTATAGACAGAATAAAGCCAAAATACTAGCTTTTAATTGTAATTTGTTGTCATTGAAGTTACTGAATTTTGGTTTATTTACTTACATATAAAGATATTTCAAAAAATGTCTGTATTAACACTGTCATTATTTGCACATATGTATAAAAGGGACACAAATTGCACCGTTTTGTAAAATATCATGGTTGGTTTTGTCTCGCATGACCGTGGCATCATGAACTCATCATTATCAACCCTTCTCTGCCCATTGTGTTTGAATTGCAGTGGTCAGAACGCCTCTCATTTAGAGACTCATGTCTAGGCTGACCTTAATCTTTACACCATTATGTTCCACATATATCTGGTAATTGTTGTCATCTGATGGTGAATGATCAATCACGGTGCAGTTAGACTACAAAGCCCGCAGTTGTTTTAGGGTCACATGTACCCACGTTGTGAGAAGAATAACTCTCCTGTTGGTCCGGCCGTTCACAGCAGCCCACATCAGTGCTGACAAAGGCACCGCTCTCTGTTCGCCAGGCCTCAACCACAATATGCCATTATGGTAAATGGATTATTGTGTCAGTGATGAAGTCACATCAGTCAGAGTCATCAGGTTGCTAATGTGAGTCATGATGATTCGTTTGGTTTTTTAGTGTTCAGATGGTTATATAGAGTGAGTAAAAGAATGAGAAAGCTACTTAGGATGATTATCACGCATCCTTATTGCAAATGAAGTCGGAATAGCATAGCCGTTCTGGAATTCAGTTAATTAGTCTTTATGCCTGTGTGTATATACTGCCCACAACTGATGGAGCAAGAAAAAAGGTTTTCAAAATAATACTTTGCAGTCAACTCACTTCCAGATGTGTATCAGTGAGTAAAATCTGTTGCACAAATTTCAGTTGCATTGAATGGCTTTTTCATTTGAACATAGCAGGTGGTGATAATGTTAGTCTTGTCATTCAGACTAGGCAAAGACAGGACACGCAGCTGCAGGGGTGGATATAAAGGTGCTATAAGCGATTTCTTTATGGAATGGCATGCAGAAAATGATCCTAATCCCAGAAATGTATCGCTGAAATAAATGTCCTGAGATACCACGCAATCTCTGTGACAGCCCTGGTGTATGTTACGCAGTAAAATAAACAGTGTCAATGAACCGGAATCGGATTCTTTGCTTAGTCAATCAGAATGCATTTAAGGTTCTTTCTGCCTGTCGATCATTTTTCTCATTCACAGCTGGCAGTCCGGTTTTGGGAAAATGAAAGCCATAAGTAGGCTAACACTCACTGCTGCAGTCACACACACTTGGTGGGAGTCACTGAAGTTCACAAACTCACTTTCTTCTTTGGGGGCCTGTGGGTTAGAGTGACGGACTTGTAACCCAAAGATCGCGGGTTTAAGTCAGGAAATGTAGGTGGGGAGGAATGAACAGCGCTCTCTTCCACTCTCATTACCCACAACTGAGGTGCCCTTGAGCAAGGCACCTAACCCCCAATCACTCCCCGGGCACTCCCAGAGCAAATATGGCTGCCCACTGCTCCGGGTGTGTGTGTGTAATACTCACTGTTGTGTGTGTGTGCACTTGGATGAGTGAAACGCAAAGCACAAATTCCGAGAATGGGACACCATACTTGGCTACACATCACTTCACTTTACTTTTACTTTCAATTCTGAAATGTGTTTAAAAATGTACTGAAACTCAGCAAATACTTGCCACATACTCCTTCTTTGTTCAGGCTGCTTCACAGCATTCCACTTTGATGGGTCATTAGCCACTGGGGGAGTGTCTTTTGTCTCCCCTGGTGTGAATCACATAAATAATTATGGCCATCAACACTCCCACGCATACAGCAGTGGTGACACAAAAACTGACTTGCAAAATTTAAATCATTATATTGTTGTTTGTGTTGAAGTGTTCAGAATTAGTTTTTTCATTAATAATCGTGTGGTAAAAATTCTAGCCTACAAGCTTGATAACTCAAAAATCTTGTGAACAACTATTCAGTATGTGTTTTATGGCTTTATTGCAAGGACAAAAAAACAAAACAAAAAAAACCTTACTAACTACACATAAAAAATGCAAACATGTACATCTATTTTGCTCACATATTATTGTAGCAGAGTCTGTGCTGAATACAGCAAAATTACATGTTGGCCAATAATATAAGTAGCTGAAATAAGCACAAATGTCAGGGCATGTCAAAACATCTCAAGTGCCCCAGAATCACTCAGACCCCTGGGGGTTGACAGAGTGCAACAGTGCCTGTCCACTTTTTCAATTTTTCCCATATGGATTTTTAAAAAGTCTTCATTAAAGAATTCGAAAGACCCAAACCAACCACCGAGGTGAATCACAGCTCTACAAACTTTGATTTGAAGCAAAAAAGTGCTTGAAAATTGGACAATAAGACAAAGGTACAAGACTGTATACTTAATGGCTTTAATGAGGGAAAGAACTACAATCCCATGAAGCACTGCAGATGACATAATGGAATTAAAAGCAATTTAAAGATGCTGATTTTATATAGAAACTATTTATGATAGTTGCAAAATAAACACAAATATTTAAGTAGGTTCAGTGCATCATTTACAGTGCTTCATTGGAGATTGGCGGATTCTAAAGTGTTCTTTTGCCGCAATTTGCTTGGCACAGTTCTCTGATTGGTGGAAAGTTCTCTGCAGAATCATGGGTAATGTATTTTTTTTTTTCACCAGGAATTCTGCTGTTTAATGCAATTATTTAAAGAATAATGTAGGTTTTAGCAAAAGCTTATACAACCTCGTAGCTCACAGTAGGTCTGCTTTTAAAGGTTTATAAGTTATCGTTAAAAAAAAAAAAAAAAAATCCCTCCATGGAGAAAATTAATGAAAAAAACTTGGAGCAGTTTGGAGCATGCAAAATGTGTGCTAAATGGAATAGGAAGACAGAGGGAAATTAAGAGGCCAAAGAAGACGAGTGTGAACATTTCTAAAGCTTTGCATTGCTGGAGGAAGCAGAGCAGTTCAAAGCGGTTGAAAACAGGTGTCCAGCTACTGATTTACAGGTAAAATACCATGGTAGAAAGCAGTAGAAAAGAGGGGACGTGTTTAGATCAGTTTTTAAGTTCTGATAGCTTGCATCTTTGCAGACCCTTTAAAGTCAGTGTTTACATACCAAAAGTTTCCCTTTATTCCTTTAAGGATCTTCAGCAAAATAGTCCAAAACTCTTCTGGTTGAGTGCTGAGACCTGCACCCTCAAATACACACTCAACCATATCAGACCACTCTAAATAAACAACACACTGCATATCAAAGTAACGCAGCAGTCTTCTGCATACATATTGTCCCTCGCATTTCCAGACTCAAACTTTGCCTCAAGACACTGATCAGACTTGCATGAGGTGGGTCTTCATTATTGGACGGTTATGGATGCGGTGTTAGGGGCTGCCACGTTAAAGATAGCTGTTCTCCCCTGCTGTTGTGTGTTAGAACCCAAATGCCTGAGGCTCCTGAGCCTGGCCTCTGACACCACATGGCATGAGCCAATATGTGCAATACTGCCAGCTCTCTCCATGCTAATGTAATAGTAATATTCCATACATATTACAGCCCAAAAAACAGTCACACGAAAAGTCTTTGTAAATATGATCTAATTCATGCATGTCTGTGAGGAGCCGCATTCATTCATTAGTTGGATATATCAAGAGCTTCATTGTCATATCATCAGTCTAAATACCAGCAGAGAAATCTGATGAAATTCCTCAAAAATGAAGTTGAAACGTCTTGGAGAAGGGATTTCAAGGAAGGTATTCATTTATATCTATAACCAAAATGATTAACTGGGAGGGTAATTTTACAACTGTATTACAAATGACAAATTTGGACATTGTAATGTGAAGTAATATTGACTATATACTTCTTAAAGGTGCCATCGAACGTTTTTTTACAAGATGTAATATAAGTCTAAGGTGTCCCCTGAATGTGTCTGTGAAGCTTCAGCTCAAAATACCCCATAGATTTATTTTAATTAATTTTTTTAACTGCCTATTTTGGGGCATCATTAAATATGAGCCGATTTATGCTGTGCGGCCCCTTTAAATCTCGTGCTCTCCGCCCACGGAGCTCGCGCTTGCCTTAAACAGTGCCTAAACAAAGTTTACACAGCTAATATAACCCTCAAATGGATCTTTACAAAGTGTTCGTCATGCATGCGGCATGCATGCGTCGGATTATGTGAGTATTGTATACTGTTATATTGTTTACATTTGATTCTGAATGAGTTTGAGGCTATGCTCTGTGGCTAACAGCTAATGCTACACTGTTGGAGAGATTTATAAAGAATGAAGTTGTGTTTATGAATTATACAGACTGCAAGTGTTTAAAAATGAAAATAACGACAGTCTTGTCTCCGTGAATACAGTAATAAACGATTGTAACTTTAACCACATTTAACAGTACATTAGCAACATGCTAATGAAACATTTAGAAAGACAATTTACAAATATCACTAAAACTATCATGTTATCATGGATCATGTCAGTTATTATTGCTCCATCTGCCATTTTTCGCTATTGTTCTTGCTTGCTTACCTAGTCTGATGATTCAGCTGTGCACATCCAGACGTTAATACTGGCTATCCTTGTCTAATGCCTTTCATAATGTTGGAAACATGGGCTGTTACGTAACAGTCGGTGTTATGTTGAGATTCGCCTGTTCTTCGGAGGTCTTTTAAACAAATGAGATTTATATTAGAAGGAGGAAACAATGGCGTTTGAGACTCACTGTTTGTCATTTCCATGTACTGAACTCTTGTTATTTAACTATGCCAAGATAAATTCAATTTTTCATTCGAGGGCACCTTTAACCAGTGTTAATTTTGACAGCAAATTCTGATTTAGTTTTAGTCATAGTCTTTTCACTAAAATGCCATTTAGTTTTAGTCATATTTTAGTCATTGGAAATTGTTTTAGTTTTAGTCTAGTTTTAGTCGACTAAATATAAGATTTTAGTTAAATTGTAATTCATTTAAGCATTTCCAATAGAAATCCTTACACAGATCCAATACACTGATATAGGCACATCTGATATTCCCCAAACTGTTTATGTTCACCCAACTGTACTTTGCTTGACCGTTCAAGCGCAAAAACACGCGAAAGAGCAAAATTCAGTACTTTTCAGGGATTGACACACTTATCATTGAGGTACTATTATAGTTTTCGTTTAAAATTTTTTATTAGATTTAATTTGTAGTTTTTCTGCTTTCATTGTAATTTTAGTTAAAAGTTTTAGTATTTTTTTGTGTTTATGTCTTTTAGTTTTTGCTTTTAAATGTCTATAAGTTTTTAATTCTGTTTATTTTAATACCTCAGGTTAAGCTAAAGCTTAGAAACTATGAAATAAAATAAGTTTACATTTTTATATATTTATCTTTTATTTCAGTTAATGTTTATTTCAAGTAATGAAGATATTATTTTTTTTTTTTGGTTTTAGGTTTAGTTAACTATAATAACCCTTATACTTGTAAAAAATATTGAATAATGTGTCAAATAATGTTCTTAGTCTTTCCTAGAAGATACAGTAGCTTACTATGAATTAAATAGAAATTAAATTAAATACAGTTTATTGTTTAAACAAAATAACAATAATGACCAGGAAAAAAATAATAATTATAAACCATACTGAAATACACTGCGACTCTTATTCTGAAATGTCTGCAGTCTGCACTGTAGCAGGCTACTCATTTAAGTTCAGATGAGGGAGATAAAATATGCATTTCTTACAAGCGTCTAAAACATACTACCATATAAACATTGTGTAGTAAACATTGTCATATTTCATCAACATTAGCTTATAAGCAATCGCTTGGCATAAATATGCGCTATTCAATAACTGCGAAGCAGTCTGAAGTGCTGCTGGGCGAGCCTGTAGAGCGCACAACAGCGCCGCGTTTCCCGCTGTTAGATCAGCACGTTACACTTCAAATGTGCGCATCTTCCACACAGGACAGCAGTCCTGACTGGATATCATCCCAAATCGTACCTCTCTATTATTTTCGTCTCGTTTTTATTCGTTGACGAAAATTAGAGTAGATTTTAGTCATAGTTTTAGTCATTCAAAATGCATTTTTATTTAGTCATCGTCTCGTTTTCGTCCGTGAAAAAATGTCGTTGACGAAATTAACACTGTTCTTAACAGTAACATGGAGTGCTTTACATCATCATGTTCCACATAACATTTCCCATTTCATAATGTCTTTTATGTTTGAAAATATATGTCAAATACATTCTAGAAAGTCAGTTTATATAGCCTTTAATTAAGAGCACAGTAATGTATGATTGCTAAATTTCAGGATATGAAGTTGTATGAAATTTCATTGTGTTGACCGTTTTCTAAATCAGTGTAATTTACATAAAACTAAGAGACGTCATGCTGATCCACGTCGAGAGATGACAGTGCAGCATCTAACACCATTGTAATATTGGTACTTAAAGCAAACGAACAGCGATGCAAACTTTAGCTGAAGAAGGGGGTTATATGCAACAAATGTTCTGTTCAGAGGTTTGCACCTGTAGTTGTTTGTTTTGCTATTTTAGGTTTTACCGTACAGTGCAAGTAAAAGAAAGAAAATAAAAATGCAGGTTAACCCTTAAATGCATGACTGTTTCGCCAATCATTCTTACATATTCGGGTCTTTATCGACCCGGATCTATATCTAACACGGAAGGATCTCTACCTGTCGCGATAATATAAAACTCCTCTGATATTAGAGTAACAATTACAGAAGAATAAAATAAATCATATTTTGTTACCTTTTGGAGCTTGAAAGGGCTCCGTTTGAGCAGATGTTTTATGCCATCACCACTGTCCTCGTCAGAGCTCATTTCCCAGTAAATTCAGCAAAAAATGGCTACTTTTATGTTTGAGGTCACGAATATGAGCCCATTCGTGATCTCAAATGTATTCTCAAAACTATAATTTTCAACATCGTCAAAATCAATATTTCGATCGCTAACAGCTTCACCAGCTTCATCTATCCAGTGACAGTGACAGTCATATTTGATTGCGTTCAGTACTTGCTCTGCAGTAAATCGCTGAGCCATTTCATGTTTTTCTTATTCTTTCGTTTTCTGTCTGAATGAGTCGTCACTTCAGCATTGTGTATCAGACATTGCCACCTTGTGGAATAAAGGTGGATTGCACTTATTCTGTGTTCTAAGATTTAATTATTGTTGTGCAGAAAAAAATATATGTACACTCATACACACCTCGGGTCGTTAGTGACCCGAATATACAATTTTTACCAAAAAATGAATACAAAAATAGGCATTCTTTACTAATTTTATGATTTTTTTTCTTGTTATATTCTTTATAATGAATTGATTGAGGAATACCAAGAAGGTTGATGTCTAACTTTAAAAAATGAACGAGGAGGAGGGTAGTCACTAAAGACCTGAGGTATGCATTTAAGGGTTAACAAATTAGGCAAGTTAAGTTCAACAGTTATTATTTTTTGAGAGTACAGAAAATTAAAACTCACATTCAGAATGTTGCTATTGATAAAATTAACTTGCGTTGGTCATTTCACAATTTTCTCTATTATGTGTTTAGAGTGAGTGGGCGGGAATACATACAAACTCAAGGCCAACTTTACTCAAGCTGATCATTAAACCACCAAAATCTGAAACTATAATTTCAAGTCCATTAGGTTGCTCTTATTTGGTCAATATTGAAAAGCCAACACAGACTTGAGTTCACTGTTCAGAAGTTTATTCATTTCTCATGACATTACAATGACATTGCAGCACAGCAGTGCACTATATCGGCTCTTCTTTGGCGTAGGTTACTTGCTTCTTTTCTTCCACTTGTGCAGACCCAGCAATGGTGTATTTCAGATTGTGCCAGTTAATGTAATCACCAAGTTTGTATTTGATCTTTGCTTCTATGTAGGTCTTAATCTGGCGAGTGGTAAGGACTTCTTTGTGCACATGCACATCTGATATAAAACCTGTGAAGATGTTGGATTCTTGGAACCCTCCATCATATTTGGTCTGATACTGGCCGAGTGTTATGACGGGCGCTCCTTTAAAAGATACCTTAGGGACCACCATCTTCCTAATGCTGGCTGCTTCATTCGCAAACATCTGTGCAAGACCACTGGTGGCATCCCAGGTCGCACACACCGAGTTCCACTGATTTATTTTGAGTGACAACCCTTTGAACACAACAGGGGTGCTATGAATATACATCTGGTATTGTTTGCTTTCAGCTGTTAAAGAAAAGTCTTGAGGGTGGGACGGTGTGGCCAGAGAAAACAGACATGAGCTGGTTGACAATTGGTCAGTGTAGAATCGCAAACACACGGTGGCTGCAGACAGATCCATGGATTCGTTCGGGTGGAGCTTCACCCAGCTGCTGGTGGTCAGCTCTGGGAATGTGATGACCTTCTCCCTCAAACATTTTCTGTCTGTTTTTGTCTCTGTTGTTCATATAAGAAGATGTTTAAGGCATTAAAAACTCTTTAAAATAATGTGAACCCACACCGGTTGACCCATACAGTAGTATTATATTGATTTAAGAACAAACGCAAAGGCAAAAAAAGATGAAACGATAATAGCAGTCTAAATGAATTCTGTTTCCCCAGAGGTATTTTAAAAATTATATTGTTAGTATTGCATTGCTAGTACTTACGGGACAACGCCAGACCACAACAGACAACAAAGTAAACGTATAGAGCGAGCCTCTTCATGGTCCTCTTGGTTCGAGTCAAGCACGAGAGAGGTTCCTGAGTTCCTCACTCTGCTCTTTTTATACTACACTACTGCAGTGAGGACACAGCATGTTAGTGCTGATTCGGCAGTTCAGTCACAAGTGCAGATAAGGAGAGGGGCTGCACGATTTGGGCTGCACACTCTGCAGCCAATGGAATAGTTGCTCTTTAAGAGTATACAGACTTAGACCTCTTTCAGTGATCAAATCAAACAGAGATAAAAAAATTTAAAAAATCAATTGTCTTTGCATTGACTTTTTTTTTTTGAGGGACTTTATGTTTTGTTACCTCTTTAGTTATGATAGTCTTCACATTCACACTGGTGTTTATCAGTAACTCAGTTTGAATAATAATAATTCATTTTTATTTCTAATTATAAAAATGAATGGGAAAAAATAATACTTGATCATTATTATAATAATTTTATTCCACAATACAGTAGTAAAGTTACAATATGAATATTTGTTTTAAAGGGTTGGTTGATTTTAGTTAGTGTGTAATGTTGCTGTTAGAACATAACATCTGCAAAGTTACAACGTTCAAAGTTCAACGTAAAGGGAGATATTTTCTTTTAAAGGGAACTCCTGGTGTTAAGACTTGTATGGCTTAATATAACATAAATGATGTCTGTTACTGAAATATGTAGTAGAAAACCCATGAAAGTTTTATGTTATTTAAAAAAAAAAAAAAAAACAAAAAAAAAAAAACTATGCAATTTATTTTTGGAAATTATGCAAATGTAAAAATAAAGTTAATTGTGCAGCCCTCAAAGGAGCCATGATCACTGACCTATTGCTGTCTCCTTTTGTGAACAAAATTATTGCATCTTATACACCCTGCATGTAAAAAACAAAAACAAAATGAAATCCTTGTCACAAGAAGAGACAATAACAAAGGCGAGTGTGTCAACATTTTTAATCGTTTTCATAGAATACTTTTTACATTTACACAAGCTAAGAAGAAATGTGACAGATTGTGGAGGAGTCTTGTGTTTGCATTTTAAATGCTCTGGAGCAATAACATGTGAATATAGAGAAATATAGATTTTACAATGTGGCATTCTTATTTTCCTGTTCCCGTCTGAAGCACACAGCAACTGCATTCGAATCCAAAAACACCCGACCACTGCAGAAAGCCTGTGTACAATCCATTATACACTGCGTCCGATAGCTTTTATTGCATTTCTATCTCTCATGCTTGGTTTTTTAATGTTCATACTTTTAAAGTTCCTGTACTGCTTACCAGCAGAAAAGACAACATTACAATAAATAAACCCATAATGCAAAAAGATACAAAAATAAGAGTTTTTTTTCCCCTTTCATTTTGGCTTACCATAAAACAATAGCATATGGCTGTTGTACATTTCCTTCATTTGGGATACTACAGGACAGCAATAATAACAGATGTAAGTCTTTAATTTGTACTGTTATCTCTAAACAAAAATATATAGTGTATATAGTTACTGAGAAAAGCAATAAATCCTCATCCAATATGATAATACATTGTACAACCAGATCCCAATTCAAATATAGCAGGCTCTATAAACATAGTTCATGTTGAAGTATATATATATATGTTTGTGTTTTTTATTTTTTATTTTATGTAGCACTTAAAATGTTCTGTAAATAACATGAAGTACAACAATACATTATTATTATTTTTTTTTTTTGTTCAAAATGCCACATGAACCAAAGCAGCATGTCATAGACTCTTTTAACGTGTACCGCTGAGGTGGTTAAACTGCACATGCCTCATACTGACATATAGAATTCTCACGGATTTTAAGTAATTGTGATGCAGGATCACCGATACTGACTCTTTCAGTAACTTTTGTATAGACATACAGTACAAAAAACTGGCTACAGTATATAATACATACATGACTAGTTTGCATGTTTCATCTGGGCCGAAGTATGAAAATCCCTGTCAAAGCAACATCAGAAAGGCAGCATACACTCGATAGATAAGCGGATGCCGGTTAGTTTAGCCTGGTGAGTGGTGATGTGCAAGTTACAGATACTCGTATATGCAATTGTAACATAGAACCTTTACATATCGTCTGATTACACAAAAACCAATGGCTTTCTGGCCTCAGTCCATGCTTTATCTGGAAACTGTGGCACTGGAGTTATGAAACCCCAGTTCTATTGACATATCCATCCAGTCAACCTGTGACCTCATGTTCAAACAAACAGACATACAAAAAGCCTTACACATTCACACATGCAGCCACACACACACAAACACACCATGACAAACGGACAAATAGGCTCCTTCGTGTATTATAAGACGAGCTACTTCCTTTAGGTCATTCAGTTAAGCTTGGGCTGGAAACTCTTGATCAGTAAACTCCCCTCCTTTCACTTTCTATGACTAGGTGTTTTGCAAATGTTTTTTTGATATGTTTGACCTACAAACAGGCCAATCAATGATGCTATAGAAAAACTACAGAGGAGAAGCACAATTTGTGAGAATCTAATTTTCACCAAAACGTCAATCAAAATAAAAGACAGACAGAAAACAATTTGTGTAAACAAACAGTGACCACATCTCTATAGTGTCTTTTGCTGTTTTTGCGTGTACCAGTGAGCAATGGATGGAGCACACTGCGTCTTTAAGTACACATACGCACAGATAAGATTAATCTCTACTGCTGTGACAGGAGTCCTTATGATTTCTGGCCCTCAAAACACCAGCGGTTGTGTAGACGGCACAACATCACATGGGAATGCTGCAATGATTCCGAGGCGCTCTTGCATTTCTTTCACGTTTCATCTTCCGATGCAAAACCAGGAGGGAAGAGACAGAAACTCGAGTACACCAAGACCACTTCGTTTCGTTGCATCAACAACATCAACAAAAGCTCTTAAAAACAGAACAGTGAGAGAGAGAGAGAGGATGGGATGGACTAAGAGAGAGAGAAAGAGAGAGTACTGAGTACAACAGATTGACCAGGAACAGCAATCGACTTTGTACAAATTGTGACTGTCCATGTTTTATGTTCTTAAGTGGCTACAACATCGATTCGGTGAAGATGCAGTACAAGGAGGTAGCCAGTAGGAGCAGCAGATAGCTAAGGCCTGATAGAGACGCCTGCCAAGTGGACGAATTCCTGGAGATGGCATTGGAGGAGCTGGGGTCATTGATCTGTGGGTCCTTAAGGGAACATAACGGTGAACATGTGAGAAAGCTGATAAACATTTATTCTAAGCAGCCATAAATTCACATATTTTTCCATTATGATATTTTACCTTGAACTCTTCTATCAGAAATTGTACGCATATGTGCTTGGCTTTTAAAGGAAAAGGACTTTCACCTTGCAAACAATTGCTAATGTGTTGTTACACTATAAAAGTGTCCAACAGAACAGCAAAAATAAAATTATTTCAAAAATAAAAATTATACCTAACATGGGTTCAGATGTCTACAAGATTAAAAAAGCTCTTTGATTCTGCAATGAAATTATTCGCTGAAAAGAGGTCCATTTTAGGGCTGTTTGGACCTGCCGCTGCAACACTAAATGTCATTCTAGCATATAATGTTGCTTTTATTATGTACAATGACATTTAGTGAACTTTAAAAGGCAGAAGATAAGCAACGTTCACATTTTGCCATCGCCCACCGCAAAGATCATGCGCATGCCGGGCGGGAAGGGCCCTCTAGTGCTGTGTCAAAGTTCAGCCGAACTGGGCTAATGTGACATGAGATAATTAGTGCTTTATCTTTGTTATTTTGTTTCATTATGATTCATTCTTTCAATAGCACTTGACATATTTCGGAGATATGTCTGGTTTGAGATATGTCATTGTAGCATGAAAAGAACTATACTTACCAAACATAACACATCTATTGTGTTGTTTGTCTTGAGCTTCTGAGCCTAGAAAGGAAAAAATAAAGCTCTATTAAATCAATCCGATCGAAATTAAATATCCTGGACCAAGAAAATCCTTGCCAAACAACATTTTATGTTGTATTACAATAATGCTCCAGGATGATCCACAGCAGATAATCGATAGCAAAACACTCAGACTGGTGTTTATAGCTGCGATTTTATAGCCGTTAATTGCACTGTATTAGTAGTGTGCTTTATAATGCTATTGTAATTCTGTCCTCAGATAGACAACCATAGAGAAGTAAGTTGAAATAAATACTAATCATAGCAGGTAGGTTACTGCTAGATTCTCATTTGAGTCCACCTTATATTTCTCACAAACAATGATCAAATTTTAGCATTACAAATGTAACCCTTCCAGTAGAATACAATTAAGCATGAATTTCACTTCCTTATGTGTGTGTACTTGTGTACAGGTATGTGTGTCTAAGGAAGTGAGAAGTGGTGGTGATACAGGAGAACTGGTGACAGTATAATGAATGGATTCCTGTGTGTTAGCGGTTTGGTATCCTCCTGAAAGCAGCCGACTTGAATCTAAGCCAGAGCCCAGCATGATAAAGCAATGCCTCAGCCTGCATGAAACATTATAAACAACCGCATCTACGGACCAGTAGAAAGAGGGTTTGAGGTTTAATATCAATGATTAATTTCTCCTAGAGTGGTTCTAGCACCCTTTAAACATTTTCAAAATTGAAGAAATAAACCAAACCAACAAAAAACAAGTATAATTCTCAGGCACAAAAAAGTTGGATAATTGTTCTCTGTACATATCAAGTGCTGTTTTAATTACATCGAAGCAAAAACACTCCCGAAGTGCAAGATATGTCACTCTAATGGACCAAAAATGGAAGAAGAAAAGGAAAAAGAGAGCAAAACTCATGAAATTGGCCCTTAATCTCACTGAATCACTTGACAGCATACTAAGCAGAGAGTTTCTCACTTTAATTGTATATTTAGAACATGGGTTCACACTGAACCAAGAACAGTCTTGTACGACTAAAGCAGAGCATTCGGTAATTTAGCAAATAAATGTGCTCAATACTTGCATTTTGAAACACTTTTACACAAGGTGAGATATTACCATATGTCTCTTTGTTTTGAGAGTGGTAATGCACATCTGGCTCTGTCATTTTACCCACACAAAAACATGCAAAGACAAAAACCCTTTCTACCATATAACTAAAGGGGGGGGGCGCTAGCAGTACAGCTGGCTGTAAACATCCAATTTCTTAACGAGAGTGAGAGATAAGACGTTTGATATGCAACAAAGGCTGCGTTAACATGGCATTTGCATGCTGGAGTCGTCTCGCTAGTTTTCCTGGAGGTCAGCTGCGTGTGCTGCGATCATTTGAAACCGACGAAGAAAGACTGACAGACATATCCCATGAGTCTGCACTCCCTGTCTCTGTTCTTCTCCTCATTTTCACATTGACAGCTGCTCCCCCTCAGAGGACTACGTTTAGCAGCGAGGCTAATACAGAAACATGTAAACTCATTAACTTCACTCTCAAAACCACTTTCTCCCGCTGCTGTGCTGCTCTCTGTTGGAGTGTATGGGTGTGAGTGTGTGTTCGTCTTAATGTCTGTGATTATATATTTGCCTTGTCTCTAATTAAAAGACAAATGTCGTATATGGCCAGCTCTGAGTCGCTGTAAATTGTATTTGTACGTGCAGCATGGCTAATTGTCACAAAGGCTGTATCTCAGCATCTATGGATTTGGCGGACACTTTTAAAAGCGACTTGCGTTGCATTCAATGTATACATTTTAATCAGTTCATGCATTCCCTGGGAATTGTTCCCATGACCTTGGTGTTGCTAAAACCAGGCCCTACTGTTTGAACTACAGAAATGCTGAACTTACAAGATTTTCAGTCAAAAGTCCAATTACACAAATGTTGCTGACTTCAAACACTTAGTTCAAAACCCTTTTTTGTGTGAAAATTATGTAGACTGTGAATATCACAACATTTCTATTATAGATGGTACAGTTAACAGTCAACCATGTAATGAAGGTAAATATATATCATTTCAATTTTATAATTAAATTTCTGTTTGCCATTTTCTGAGTGTTACCATACATTTTTGCTGTTTTATATTTTGTTTCATAATTCTTTTACTCTTGAAATTTTGTTGAGAGACATTTACAGTTACATTTAATCATTTAGCAGATGGTTTTATCCAAAGCAACTGAAAAATGAGAACGTCTCGGTTACAAAGGTAACCCTCGTTCCCTGAAGGAGGGAACGGAGACGTACGTCGGACAGACCGACGAATAGGAATCTCGCTAGAGAGGCCAATCTACTTCGAGTGTAACTAAAACGAGCCAATGCACATTGGCATGCAATCATATGCATCAGCTGCTCGCCTCGCAGCGCGGGTATATAATGAGCAGCAGGTGCGTTGCATCTTCAGGTTTTCGCTGAGGAGCCGAACCGGATAGGCGGCAGCATCAGCGGGGTACAGCGACTGTGGCGACGGGACGTACATCTCCGTTCCCTCCTTCAGGGAACGAGGGTTACCTTTGTAACCGAGACGTTCCCATTCAGTCGATCACGTTCGACGTACGTCGGACAGACCGACGAATAGGAATCCCTACCAAAGCGCCACAGGAGCTGCCCCCTTCCAGCGCTCTGTTGTAAGCCACCTGAACCCCCTTGCCTGAGGATGGTGGGACAGGGCTAACACAGAGAGAGTCGACCACTGCTGTTCCCCAAAACCCATTCAGTGAGACTATTGGATAACGCTGGGAAAGCGTACCCTTTCGCTGGGAAAGGAACGCTGCGGAAGCCACATCCTTCCCCGAAGGAGTTATGTGGAGAAGTACATATGGACTAACCCTGTAGGGCTGTGCTACATATGGAAGAGCTGGGGTGACTCCAACCCGATGAAGGGTAGGTTCTCCCAGAGGGAAAGACACGGGCTTCGTTTAGGAGCAACCGTGGAACCAACCATATGGGATCCCCGTAGGGTCACACATATGGAACCCAGCCTAAACCCGGTTCTCAAGGATACAACGGAGTATAGGCCTGGCGCCAGACGCTCCGCCACGTCGGCTGCCGAAGGGATATCAGAGGACTCGACAGGGTCTGCCTTGTAGGGACTCTCTGGAGAAAAGAAGCGCATGTAGCGCAGCAAGCCGACACTAAGCCGGGGCCTCTCCGTGCCTCTGACCTGTGGCGAGAACATGGGAGGAGACCGGCTCGACACGAAGGCTATAGTATCTAGCGAACGTGTTAGGTGTCGCCCAGCCCGCAGCTCTACAAATGTCTGTCAGCGAGGCGCCACGAGCCAGCGCCCAGGAGGATGCGACACCTCTCGTGGAGTGAGCATGCAACCTGAGCGGGCAGGGCACGCCCTGAGCTTGGTAAGCCAGGGCGATGGCATCCACTATCCAGTGGGCCATCCTCTGCTTGGAGACAGCCTTTCCCTTCTGCTGGCCTCCATAACAGACAAAGAGCTGGTCTGAGGTCCTGAGGCTTTGGGTTCTGTCTTTGTACAGTCGCAAAGCGCGAACTGGACAGAGTAAAGCCAGGGCTGGGTCTGCCTCCTCCGAGGGCAGCGCTTGCAGGCTCACCACCTGGTCCCTGAAGGGAGTGGTAGGAACCTTGGGCACATAGCCAGGCCGGGGTCTTAGTACCACGTGGCTATCACCCGGCCTGAACTCCAGGCACGATTCGTCGACCGAAAATGACTGCAGGTCCCCTACCCTCTTGATGGAGGCCAATGCAACCAGCAGCAAAGTCTTCATAGACAGAATCTTTAAGTCTGCTGATTGAAAAGGCTCAAAGGGAGCAATCTGAAGTGCTCTTAGCACCAGAGCGAAGTCCCAAGAGGGTATGGAGGGGGGGACGAGGAGGATTTAACCGTCTCGCCCCCCTAAGGAACCTGACGACCAGGTTGTGCTGACCAACAGATTTGCCATCTATGTGGTCTTGGTAGGATAGCAGCAGTATGGACTTTGAGGGTGGAGGGGGACAGCCTACGCTCCAACCCTTGCTGCAAGAAGGAAAGCACGACTCCGATCGAGCATCTTCGGGGGTCTTCTCTGCGAGAAGAGCACCACTCGACGAACAGGTTCCACTTCGAGGCGCAAGCACGTCTCGTAGACAGTGCACGTGCCGAAGTGATGGTGTTAAGTACCTCAGGGGGTAAGTCACCTAGAACCTCCGCGTCCTGTCCAGGGACCAGACATGGAGTTTCCAGAGGTCTGGCCGCGGGTGCCAAAGAGTGCCCCGTCTCTGAGAAAGCAGGTCCTTCCTCAGAGGAATGGGCCAGGGAGGGGCTGTCATGAGGAGTGAGAGTTCTGGGAACCAGGTCCGGTTGGGCCAGTAGGGCGCAACTAAGAGGATCTGCTCCTCGTCCTCCCTGACTTTGCACAGGGAGGCTCACTGGCGGAAACGCATATTTGCGAAGGCCCCGGGGCCAGCTGAGTGCCAGTGCGTCTGTCCCGAGTGTTCCCTCGGACAGGGGGTAAAACAACTGGCAGTGGGAGGTTTCCGGTGAGGCAAACAGGTCTACCTGAGCCTCTCCGAACTCTTTCCAGATCAGCTGGACCACCTGGGGGTGGAGTCGCCACTCTCCTGGCAGCTCAGCTCGTGATAGCTCGTCGGCCACATGGCTGAGCACACCAGGGACAAGAATGGCACGAAGCGACCTCAGACGCTTCTGACTCCAGAGGAGGAGATGGCGGGCGAGTTGCGACATGCGACGGGAGCGTAGACCACCTTGACGGTTGATGTACGCAACGGTCGCAGTGTTGTCCGTACGGACCAGTACATGCTTGCCCCGTAGCGGCCCTTTGAGGCAGCTCAGAGCAAGACGTAGTGCTAGCAACTCGAGGCAATTGATGTGCCAATGCAGATGGGGTCCCGTCCAAACCCCTGACACTGCATGCCCGTTGTACGTGGCACCCCAGCCGGTGGCAGAAGCATCTGTGAATACCACAGCATGCCGGGACACTTGTTCTAGGGGCACTCCTGCCCGGAGAAACAAAGGGTCCGACCACGGACTGAAGGCTTGGCGGCACTCCTGAGTGATTGGCACCCGGAACGTGCCGCGTTGCCACGCCCATCTCGGGACTCGGCCGTAAAGCCAGTGTTGAAGCAGTCTCATATGAAGCAGACCGAGCGGGGTTACTGCCGCCGCGGCCGCCATATGCCCCAGGAGCCTCTGAAAGAATTTCAGTGGGACCGCTGTCCTGCCATTGAACGTATTCAGGCAGTTCAACACTGACTGAGCACGTCCCTCTGTGAGGCGTGCTATCTGTTCGACCGAATCCAGCTCCATACCGAGAAAAGAGATCCTCTGCACAGGGGAGAGTTTGCTCTTTTCCCAGTTGACCTGAAGACCCAACTGGCTGAGGTGACTGAGCACCAAGTCCCTGTGTTCGCACAACCGATCCCGAGACTGTGCTAGAAAGAGCCAGTCGTCTAGATAGTTGAGAATGCGAACACCCTGTTCTCTCATGGGAACGAGGGCTCCCTCCACGACTTTCGTGAAGATGCGGGGATACAGGGCCAGCCCGAAGGGTAGGACTCTGTACTGATATGCTCGACCTTCGAACGCGAATCTCAGGAATGGCCTGTGTCGCGGAAGAATCGAAACGTGGAAGTACGCGTCCTTCAGGTCGATCGCTGCAAACCAATGTCGGGGACGGATGCACTCGAAAATGCGTTTCTGCGTGAGCATTTTGAACGGTAGCTTGTGGAGGCTCCGATTCAAAACTCGCAGGTCCAAGATCGGTCGTAACCCGCCGCTTTTCTTGGGTACAATGAAGTAGGGGCTGTAGAACCCCGACCTCAAATCGGCTGGAGGGACCGGCTCTATCGCGTCCTCCGCCAGTAGGACTGCGATCTCCGCACGCAAGACAGGGGCAACGACATCTTTCACTGTAGTGAAGAGGACGTCCCTGAACTTGGGGGGATGCCGGGCGAACTGAATCGCATAGCCGAGCCTGATGGTCCAAAGGAGCCAGCGAGACGGACTGGGGAGCGCTAACCAGGCTCGCAGAGACCGTACAAGCGGGACCAAAGGGACCAGCTGCGTACCCGCAGCAGGGCAGCGAGGTGGAACACAGGGACGCGGCTCGGGGGGCTCTCTTTGTGAGGCGGCCCGAAGCGGCGTCACAGTGTGCTAGGCAACACTTCCTGGTTCCATGGATGGACAGAGGGAGCAGTCGAGGCTTTGGCTGCCCGCTGCTCGCTGCTGTCCGCTGGCGACAGAAGAGGGGGATGAGAGTGGTGAGGTTTTTCTCCTCCCACTGCTCTCCAACCCTCTTCAGACCTGGAAATGGAGGAACTGCTCTTTTAAATTTGGGTACCGCTGCCTCTTGGGTCAGTGGCGGAACAGAAACAAACCCAATAAAAGGATTTACCACCCGGCCCTCCTCCAGGGGTGGAAGAGCAGCCCCACCCATCTCTGGGTCGCCCGTCTCAGGGGTGATTCTCACCAACCACTTAAACAGCTGCAGAGACGGGAGGCGTCATCTACCCGCAATGGACACAGCAGAGCCTGCTGGGCCGGAGTTTCTTGCAGGGGACGACACCCTTGGCGACGAGCAGACTGAGGGGCGGCCCAAGAGGAACTCAATGGTTTGTCATGGGAAGCTCCCCGATCCGCTACTAACTGAGGAGAACCGCTGGGCTCAGTCCTCGACAGTGTCACCGAAAAGGCCACCTCGTAAGATGGGAGCATTGAGAAAGCATTTAGCTTGACAACCTCTCGCACCTCACAAGGTAAGCCAGGGGGCACTTCTGGACCACTGAGGTGGACATTGTCTGGCTGAGGGCCTGTGCCGTGACTTTGATCACGGTTAGTCAACAAGCGCAGCTCAACCCCAGCACAGAACTACCCTCATGCAAAAAGAGTGCCTTGGCCTCACATGCAGGGTGGGTGTGGTCTGTGTACAGCCACCCCATCCAAGAGGGTAGTGAGAGAGGAAAAACTTATGCAGATTTTGGCACTTTTGGCATTCCATATTTATGGCACCAATATACCCCCATACTGCCAAGTTTTCCATGCACATCTGGAAGACCCAGGAAAGCATGGCTGTAAACTCCGAATCTGAGTCAGCATAAGCACACACCATTACAGTGGGCAGCGTCACCCTCATTTCCAGAGCATAACAGCACTCTCTCCGATGCTGCAATCGACGTCTGTCCCTCAGCTGGAGCTCTGAATGAAATGCTAGGTTCCCCTATGAGAAGGACCAGCAATCCAATCCAGAAACTGCACAGCTTGCAATGCGCTAGAGAGGGAGGGGCCCTAGGGGGTTGGTTCCCCGAAGGAACCCCTCAACCTCATGTCACCCAAGCCATATCAGCAAAGTAGACCTCTTTTGGTGCACCAGAGAGGGCGCTACAATGGAGATTATGCAAGGGAACCGCGCATCTAGAGCGCTGAGCGAGCGCTGGGTTGCCGTGACAACCTGCGCTGCAGCCCGGCAGCTCGACGGCACACGACACGCAGAGGAGCGAGAGGTTTGCTCTCGTTGATCTCCCAGAGTGTCGGGCAGACCCGCGGCTGTGCTTTTACACACAAGCGGCAGCTGGCCAACAACAGAGGGGACTCAAGCTTGCCGGAGAAAGAAGAGTCACGACCGGCGTGTCGACGTGATCATGTTCTCATATGAAAACATGAAACACCCACGAACATCGTTTCAGCACGCGCCCAGACATGTGAAACAGTGATCGTGGCCGTCAGTGAGGACAGGAACGACCGCATCCAGAAACACAAGTAGGATGTCATCTTTAAAAAGACGCAAATCTACTTGTGTAAGCTCTTTCAGGGATTTTACTCTTTTAAAAGTGCTGAAGCACGCAGGGGAACGGCCGCCGCAACACAGACAGGGATTGTGTGCAGCCTGTCGTGTGCTCTCTCTCTTTGAAGGCGCTCACTCTTACCAGCCGTAAAAACGGCTTTTCAGCGCTCAAAAGCGCACCGTACCGGCCGTGAGAACAGCCTTCTGATGCTGTCAAACAGCTATTTGCTCAAAAACGGCAAACGAAACAAAAACAGAAAAAGAGAGGACTTCGACCCCGCTGCTGTGCTGTTCGCCCGCACTCGGAAAAAAAGAGAAGTTCAACCAAAAAGCTTGACTCGTCTTCTAGCAGACACTCGCTTGCAGAGAACAGGAACAAACACCGTTCGGTTCCGAAGCGAAAAGCTGAAGATGCAACGCACCTGCTGCTCATTATATACCCGTGCTGCGAGGCGAGCAGCTGATGCATATGATTGCATGCCAATGTGCATTGGCTCGTTTTAGTTACACTCGAAGTAGATTGGCCTCTCTAGCGAGATTCCTATTCGTCGGTCTGTCCGACGTACGTCGAACGTGACCGACTGAATGGGAACAATAGAAGCAGTTAAGCCAACAAAAGGGTAACAATATGTAAGTCTCAGTTAGTCTAGCACAGTACATGTGGAAAGTTTTTTTTTTATATATATAAATAGAAAAAACAGCATAGAAATGGAATAGAAAATGTTAGTATTAATGGGTCAAGTGTTGATGAAAGAGACTGGAAACTGGTTTCAAAGTGCAAGTTTTTGAAAATGATACTGTTAAAGGTGCCCTAGAACTTCTTTTTAAAAGATGTAATATAAGTCTAAGGTGTCCCCTCAATGTGTCTGTGAAGTTTCAGCTCAAAATACCCCATAGATTTTTTTTAATTCATTTTTTAACTGCCTATTTTGGGGCATCATTAACTATGCACCAATATATAGGTTGCGGCCCCTTTAAATCTCCCGCTCCCCCTCCCCCGGAGCTCGCGCTTGCCTTGAACAGCATAAACACAGTTTACACAGCTAATATAACCCTCAAAATGGATCTTTACAAGATGTTCGTCATGCATGCTGCTTGCATACATTGGATCATGTAAGTATAGTATTTATTTGGATGTATTACATTTGATTCTGAATGAGTTTGAGGCTATGCTGCGTGGCTAAAGCTAACATTACACACTGTTGGAGAGATTTATAAAGAATGAAGTTGTGTTTATGAATTATACAGACTGCAAGTGTTTAAAAATGAAAATAGCGACGGCTCTCTTGTCTCTGTGAATACAGTAATAAACGATGGTAACTTTAACCACATTTAACAGTACATTAGCAACGTGCTAACGAAACATTTAGAAAGACAATTCACAAATATCACTAAAAATATCATGATATCATGGATCATGTCAGTTATTATTGCTCCATCTGCCATTTTTCGCTATTGTTCTTGCTTGCTTACCTAGTCTGATGATTCAGCTGTGCACATCCAGACGTTCTGCCCTTGTCTAATGGCTTGATCATGGGCTGGCATATGCAAATATTGGGGGCGTACATATTAATGACCCCGACTGTTACGTAACAGTCTGTGTTATGTTGAGATTCGCCTGTTCTTCGGAGGTCTTTTAAACAAATGAGATTTATATAAGAAGGAGGAAACAATGGTGTTTGAAACTCAGTGTATGTCTTTTCCATGTACTGAACTCTTGTTATTCAACTATGCCAATATAAATTCAATATTTAATTCTAGGGCACCTTTAATACATGTACTGTTGATACATGTAAATTACAAAAATGGGAATTTGTGACAACGGTGACATTATGCACTTACATATTACGTGTTCTATCTATTATAGCCACGTGGTTTTCTTTACAAACAGACAGCACCAACTACTGGCCTGGCATGCATAATACAGCATCATTTTCGTGGATTTATGTGAATGGGGATCGTTTTGATAATGTTGTTGTCCGTACGCGAAAAACGTAAAGGTAAAACTTTTCTGTTTTTAGTACATTGTTGTTGTGTAAACGTACCCTAATATGCTGTTTACCTTTGTGACAACTGACCCAATATAGTTTGACAACACTGATAATAGCTTTTAGACTTTAAGGTTTTTACTTGAAAATTTACTTTAAAAACTGAACCTTACCCTGAGAAATATTCAGTGGAGTAAGAAGTGACAAATTGGCCTTCCCTATGACGTAGTATAGCTCTCTCAAATCAAGCATACGCAACTGAACTATTCCCTTCATAAAATCATTATTTTCAAGATCACCAGAGGTATTTATTAACTCCGAACACATAAAGACTACAAACACAGTCTGTTTTAAAACTCTGCATTTCCTGGGGCACATACACCAAACCCACAATACATACATGAAACTTGAAGATCTATGTCTGCAATAGTTCCACTGACCTGGAGGCTACCACAGAACTGGTAGAGGGAGTTATCAGCCGGGTTGAGTTGGTTGATGTGTGTCGCCGGCTCTATAGCATTAGGCGATTTTTCTTGATCTCTGGCCCGCTGGGATGGTGTTGTCATAGAGGCAGTGGTTTGCACTGGGGGCATCGGCTGCCACACGCTCACATCAGTCCCATTTCCAAACGCCTGGATCGCATTGCCTACATACAAAGAACAAAGATAGTATATACCTCCTATTAAAAGAGAGATATGAAATATTCAATAATTAACTGTCAGGCCAATACAGACACAAGATAAACTCTGTGGACAGGTTTTGCCTCCTGTCTGCTGTCAACGTGATAGTCTGGGAGATGTTTACTATAAAATCAGAGTGCCATGACTGTTTATTAGTATTTCAAATGTGTTCGACTGTAAATCAATGCCTAAATACTGGAATTCATTTACATATTTATGTGCATGCTGTATGTGCATGTAGCACAGGTTTCTCTAAATATATCAAATAATATATATGCATAGAAAATGAACTGATGGATGCTAAATAATGAAACCGTGGGCATGAAAAATTGCCCTGTATAATGACAGGTGATGTTTATATGTTTCTGATTTCCTACATGAAAAGCATCTGCATAATGACCATCAGCTTGATCTCTCTTTCTCTGAGATTTATAATCAATGATTTAACAGAAGGACCAGCAGTGTGTACCATTCAGTATATGACAGAGTGACTGCAAGGACAGATATTAACATAGTTAATAGATAATGTGCTGTTTGCTTTGAGTGCTTGTGTCATAGACCAGAAATGATGCATATTTGCCTCTCCACATATGAAAGACTGGAAATGACTTGGATTTGCCCCAACTCTTAGTTTGGGCCTTCCCCCCTTACGGAACAAAAATATATTGGAATATACTGCAAAATATAATGCAATAAATCACATAATACATTTCCATATATGGGAAACTAATGCTTATATTTTTCAATAAGCTGCAATCTATGAATTGACCATGTATGGCTATAAATTGATACATATAAAATATGTATAAATGAAGACAAAAATAGCATTACATTCATAAAGTTTTATCCTTATTGTGTACATATATTGCACATACATGTTCCCATATAAATGTGAATGTATTGTACACACATATATACACACTTTCATGGAATGAGTTACAATCAGTGGTTACAACAGACTTCTAGATCCCAGCATGCTTTGCTTCTGACTGTTAAAGGAGAGTAAATGTTTAAATGAAGTGCTATTTCATGTGTTTTGCTCAATATTGATATAGGGGGAGATCTGTTAGTATTTAAAGTGTATTATTTTGTAATTTAAAAGGTTTTCTGGTATGTGTGAGTTTTTGGGGGTTACCATTGTGCTGAAGAGTACAGTCTATGGTTAGGTTTATGATTGGCTGAACACCGTTAAGACTATAATAAATTTATTTAAAAAGTAACGGCTGTGCACACTATACAGTGATAGTCTCTTTGGTAGAAACGTTAGTACATGCAGGTGTGCTTTTGTTAACTAACTTGAAAATATGAAACATTTAAAATGTAAAGAATTATAAAATATAAGAAATGTGTTACGTAATATACAGTGGGTACGGAAAGTATTCAGACCCCCTTAAATTTTTCACTCTTTGTTATATTGCAGCCATTTGCTAAAATCATTTAAGTTCATTTTTTTCCTCATTAATGTACACACAGCACCCCATATTGACAGAAAAACACAGAATTGTTGACATTTTTGCAGATTTATTAAAAAAGAAAAACTGAAATATCACATGGTCCTAAGTATTCAGACCCTTTGCTGTGACACTCATATATTTAACTCAGGTGCTGTCCATTTCTTCTGATCATCCTTGAGATGGTTCTACACCTTCATTTGAGTCCAGCTGTGTTTGATTATACTGATTGGACTTTATTAGGAAAGCCATACACCTGTCTATGTAAGACCTTACAGCTCACAGTGCATGTCAGAGCAAATGAGAATCATGAGGTCAAAGGAACTGCCTGAAGAGCTCAGAGACAGAATTGTGGCAAGGCACAGATCTGGCCAAGGTTACAGAAACATGTCTGCTGCACTTAAGGTTCCTAAGAGCACAGTGGCCTCCATAATCCTTAAATGGAAGACGTTTGGGACGACCAGAACCCTTCCTAGAGCTGGCTGTCCGGCCAAACTGAGCTATCGGGGGAGAAGAGCCTTGGTAAGAGAGGTAAAGAAGAACCCAAAGATCACTGTGGCTGAGCTCCAGAGATGCAGTCGGGAGATGGGAGAAAGTTGTAGAAAGTCAACCATCACCAGTCGGGGCTTTATGGCAGAGTGGCCCGACGGAAGCCTCTCCTCAGTGCAAGACACATGAAAGTCCGCATGGAGTTTGCTAAAAAAACACCTGAAGGACTCCAAGATAATGTCTTGTCCTTCATGTGTCTTGCACTGAGGAGAGGCTTCCGTCAGGCCACTCTGCCATAAAGCCCCGACGGGTGGAGGGCTGCAGTGATGGTTGACTTTCTACAACTTTCTCCCATCTCCCATGAACTTAAATGATTTTAGCAAATGGCTGCAATATAACAAAGAGTGAAAAATTTAAGGGGGTCTGAATACTTTCTGTACCCACTGTATTTTACCATGTGTGTTTATACCGCATGAGTAAATATATCTGCAATATAGTATGCATGCAGTACCATATCTGATCACATATAAATCTATATATTATTATAAAATTACATACATTATGGTATATTAGTAAATATATTATAACATATTTTTCAATATATGAAAAGCAGCAATTCCTTATGTATTATTCAATGTATTGTAATATATTTACACAATATATTTTTTCTGTATATTTTCAAATATACTGTTGATGTAATATATTGATCATTCATATATGGGGAAATATATATAAGGGCCAACCCAGCCTTTCCCAGAACTAGGCTCTGCTGCCTCATTATATGGGCCTCTGACAGGCTCTTGCTCTCCCTGCCATCTCCACTGAAACAGCACAGACAGCACACTAGTCTGTGAAGAGTTTTTAATAAAAGTCCAAGTATGTTTGGTACAGTATGGGTGTTGTTGTTGTGTTGTGATGTTGTTCTTGATCAGAAATGTCCGCCCTCTCTCATAGCGCTAAGTTCTTTCTGTCGCTACGCTGCCTCTTAATGTTTTTTTTTTTCATCTCCTCCTCTAATTTTATCATACTCACATTTAAATAGTTTGAGCAAACACATGATGAATGTGTTGTTTGCTATTTTTAGATGCTTTCTCTCCATCTCTCTAGGAAATACTGGAAAAGACCCACAAGGCTCTGAGCGCTTTGATCGTTGTTTTGAGTCTATGAGCCCTGACACATTTTCTTCAGCAGATGAATCGTGTAGTTTCCTCTCATGTGCATGTCTCTCAATGAGTCATGTTCTCTGAATCCACTCTACACTCCACCAGCTGATGTCTGGAGACCTTCATATCCACAAGGTTTTATGTTTCAAAGAAAGGAAAATGTACTGCAATATCAGGCTACTGTTTACTGTTTTTGTTATTTTTTTCTGACGAAATGAAGACCAGCTTAAAATAAGCACATTTTTCTGTTGTAAATAACACTTGCATTTAGGTTTTTTCAGCAACACACATTAACGCATTGTTACAAAACTGCTGTTCTTTCTATTTGCCAAAGACTATCACAAAAATATTAAGCAGAACAACTGATGACTCAATGATAATAATAATAATAAATTATAATAACTATAAACGTTTCTTGAGCATCAAATCATCATATTAGAATGACTTCTGAAGGATCATGTGACACTGAAGACTGGAGGAATGGCTGCTTAATATTCAGCTATTACTGTTCAAAATATTACTGTCCTTTTACTTTATATTACTGCACTGTTGTATTACTGTATTTTTTGATCAAATAAATTCACCTTTGGTGAATATAAGATTATGAACTTATTTCAAAAATATTTTAAAAACTGTACCGGCAAAAAGCAAAGGTATATACTGTAGGTGAAGGTGAATATTAGAAAAAAATTAAAAAATAACATTTCCAACTTAATATATTTAATAATCTTTGAGCAATCTCACAATTCTACTCAATGCTATCTGTTCTGCTGAAGCTCTGCTCTGCTCTATCCTGTGCTGAGGACGGCGTGTTCCAAGGGCAGACAGACGCATAACGCTCAGGGGCGAGTGTAGGGTGTGAGGCCAAAGCGCTTCGTCATAGCCTTCTAAACACCCAGATACTGACGGCACTGGGAACGAACCCCCAGAACTGTCAGGATGCCTTAACACTGAAATCTGGTAATGAGACACGAGAGAATGAGGTAATGAGAAGGAGAGAGAGCAAGAGAGAGAGAGGGAAAGAAAGATAGAACAATAAAGAAGCAGTTTAACCCAGTTTAACCTCCTGAAGAGTCTCCTTCAACATCCCCTCAAAGCCCTCAGCACTAAAAGAAACAAATCAAATTAAGCTCAGACTGCTCATAGATACACTCTTCCTACAGTGAATCCACCATGCCCTATTGCCAGTCTGATTTGAAGATCTGAAGATCTGATTTTGAAGATCTAAACTATTTGCTGTCTTTAGTGCGATGGTTTAGAGAACGATTTTGACTGGTCACAAATTCTTACATTTATCATCATTTTTAATCACCTTTTTTGCCTTCACTACTTCATTCATTGTAAATGGTCCTGATGTCAAACAGTTTGTTGTGTGCATTTTTAAAAGTTCAAATATTCCATGTAGACTCTTGTTACGTCATAGTACACGCATCCTTGTAAATGTGTTGTGTCCTTGAGCCTGTTGTGTCTCTCTATTTTGTTTCGGCTCAGGGTGAGAAATTAAAGTTAGTTCACCCAAAAATATATCTAATGATGGGCGATTTCAAAACACTGCTTCATGGAGCTTTGAAGCTTTACAAATCTTTTGTTTTGAATCAGTGGTTCGGAGTATGTATCAAACTGCCAAAGTCACGTGATTTCAGTAAACGAGGCTTCGTTACGGCATAAGTGTTTCGAAATTTCAATGGTTCACCACTGGGGCGTGTGACTTTGGCAGTTTGATACACGCTCCAAACCACTGATTCAAAACAAACATTTGTAAAGCTTCAAAGCTTCATGATGCAGTGTTTTGAAATCACCCATCACTAGATATGGTGCACAAAAAGTAGTCTTTAGTAGCTTTCTGGGCATCTGAAAGTGTCAATTATCTTGCTGGCAATAGAGGCCTCACTGAGCCATCGGATTTTTTGAAAAATATCTTAATCTGTGTTCCAAAGATGAACGAAGGTCTTATGGGTGTGGAACAACATGAGGGTAAATAATTAATGACAGAATTTTCATTTTTGGGTGAACTAACCCTTTAACATTTTTGCCTACTATCCACAGTGGCTAAATGCAGAATTTTACCTACACACAATGTTAAGCAGCCATTATTTTTTTCTTTAAACAAATACATAATATTTAAGCAACAAACTACAACTACAACTGCATGCACTACATATAACTACAGTATATATTATTTAGTTTTAGATTATATTATTTAGATATTTAGAGCTCTGTTAGCAGCACAATTAATTTTGTGATTATCAAATCGCAAAGGCTGTGATTTAATGTCCAGCAAAAGAAACTTAGTTCATGTGCTTTCCAAACTTATCCCTGCATGGATCTCTTTCAGTATAAGCCCTCCCTATACTTGCACAAGCCCTCCCTGAAAGCTCGCTCTTTGCTGTTACCACTTTGTCTGTTTTCACGCTATACTATTAGTTCACAGGAACAAAAGGAAACACTTGGTGCAGTCAAGGAAGTGTAGCGAGCAAGATATGTACGGGGCAAAGGGTAAAGAAAGAAGTGCACATAATAGGAAGATGGATAGAAGGGGCTTTTTAGAGGCAGAGGTAAAAACAGGCTGACAGGCGGACAGCTAAAAGCCTTGGAAAACAACTTGCTGGAGTCTGAAGAGATGGACAGTGCAAAGGGAGAATGAGACAAATGGACAGTTGGGAGAGAGATGGCATGGTTGGAGGCACAGAGTTTAATGGAGAGAAAACAAGATAGGAAAAAAAAAAACGAACAGAAGATATTAGAAGCCTTTGTTTGACACGCAGATTGACGCATCTAGTTTATATACTATGGGGCTGTTGAATGTTTGATTCTGATTGGTTGGTCGTTTTTTTTTTTTATTTATTAAAAGCTCAGATAAGTAGTTCCAGGCAGGTCTTGACTGCATTACAGTTCCATATCAGTATGCCAAATGATTTCAGTTATTTCAAAGGTCCTTACCACCTACAACAGCAAGACACTGACCAAGCGAATATGTATATATGTATATTCACACACAATCAAGCAATCTATCAATCTCTCTCTGCATATCAAGCCTCCGTTATTAGCTCTAAAATGAAATTCTGGGATTAGCAACAGAGGCTTGGGATGAGATGGGTAAGAAATGAGTCCTACACACAAGAACATTTTAAGGACAAAAACCTGACAAATGTCTTGAAATAAAACATCTGAACAATGTCTTGAGTTGTGGTAACCGTAGTATAAGCGAAAAGCCAAATTGACTTCAGCCGATGAAACATAAGAAAAATAATGCACACCCGAGGTGTATTTATTTGCTTGGTCAGTGTCTTACATATGAGAGCTTACATATAAATGAAGCTGGATCTTTTAATTTGGCCTTACTTTCCTAAGGAGCATGCCATTTTACTACTTACACAACTCAAGTATGAGAGCATTAAATCAGCAATGTTTTAATACTTTCCTTTAGTTGGAAAAATTTCATTAGAGTTGGTAAGTTTGATTTATTTCTGTTAATCACTTTGAACGGCCCATTTCAATTAAGCATTCCAAATTAATTTAAAGATAAATTTGGCATCATCACTCAAAAAATGTTAATGAAACTCTACCTTTGTGGCAATTTACATGCTTTACAATGTTCAAGTAAAAACAAATGTAGGTAAATAATTTTATAATATAGATAAAGTGTTTTCCTCTTATTCCCATTTACAGGTTCATAATTTTGTTTATGGGGGTCTACTAGAATACGTTTACAAAATGTAATGTTCAAAAAAACAAATTTTTCTTATAATTTACATTGTTGCAGCACCTGTTTTCACGCTCTGTCTGAACGCTCTGTTTTAGTTTCGGTTTCTTTAAAACCCACCTTCCAAAAAACAAAGTCTGCGCTGATTGGTCAGCCAGCCCTGTTGTGATTAATCTCCTGCTTAGAGCATGTGTCAGAAATGTAACTGCCCTTACCATAACCAGTGAGTATCAGCTCCACAGGCTTCCCGAGGCACTGTAAACACTACTGTAACTAAGCTTACTGTGATGTCAGTTTTGCTGTATCAGTTCGAGCACAAGTTTGATAATGACAGTCATGAATAACAAGCTGATCAACATGAAACACCTTCGCAAGCACGACTTGTGCAGGACATTATCAGCCCTAACACAAAGTATACATAAATCAGTGAGTATGCCTCAGATTTTACTTTGCACAGAAGCAGAGAGAGTCAGGCCAGAGAAGTAACTCACGCAGGCAGGCGTTGTCAGTGAAGAACTCTGTGAATCTGTCGCATTCCTCTTTGCTGTTGCCACTGTTGGTGCAGTCACAGAATGGAGATACGCTGATCTTGGGTGAACGCAGATAATTTGGGGTCATCACCGTACCTGGATAACAAAAGGAGATATGTTTCTACATTCTTTAGGAATATTGTATTTTAAAAATTAAAGTATCTTTTTTTTATTTTAAAGGACTGCCTAAATATATGCTTGATGTGTGCCTTGTCATCTTAGATTAGTCGCTATTTTGTTCTCACTGAGCTTTCTTAAAAATAATTTTTTGGTGCAGTCTGCCTCATAAAAACTATACTGTGGGGATATGACACTGTTAGCCCACAAAGTGAAATAGTCTCCCACTGGTAGAACAACAACATGAGCTAATCACAGATTAATAGCTGCACTGCTGTATTCCCGTGTGTCCAGCTGCTGTTTCTGTGTAGTGCACACACGACATTGGGAAGACTTCCAGCTCAAGCAAAACACAAAGAACTAGAGAACAAACATGTTTTTACAAAGGCTTTCTCTATCTACACTATATTGCCAAAAGTTTTGGGACGCCTGCCTTTACGTGCACATGAACTTTAATGACATCCCATTCTTAATCCGTAGGGTTTAATATGGAGTTAGCCCTCCCTTTGTAGCTATAACAGCCTCAACTCTTCTGGGAAGGCTTTCCACAAGGTTTAGGAGTGTCTTTATGGGAATTTTTGACCATTCTTCTAGAAGCGCATTTGTGAGGTCAGACAGTGATGTTGGCAAGAAGGCCTGGCTCGCAGTCTCCGCTCTAATTCATCCCAAAGGTGTTCTATCGGGTTGAGGTCAGGACTATGGACCTTGGTTTGTGCACTGGTGTGCAGTCATGTTGGAACAGGAAGGGGCCATCCCCAAACTGTTCCCACAAAGTTGGGAGCATGAAATTGTCCGAAATGTCTTGGTATGCTGAAGCATTAAGAGTTCCTTTCACTGGAACTAAGGGGCCAAGCCCAACCCCTGAAAAACAACCCCACACCATAATCCCCCTCCACCAAACTTTACACTTGGCACAATGCAGTCAGCCAAGTACCATTCTCCTGGCAACCACCAAACCCAGACTCGTCCATCAGATTGCCAGACAGAGAAGTGTGATTCGTCACTCCAGAGAACACGTCTCCACTGCTCTAGAGTCCAGTGGCGGTGTGCTTTACACCACTGCATCCGACACTTTGCATTACACTTGGTGATGTAAGGCTTAGATGCAGCTGCTCGGCCATGGAAACCCATTCCATGAAGCTCTCTACGCTAATCTGAAGGCCACACAAAGTTTGGAGTTCTGTAGCTACTGACTCTGCAGAAAGTTGGTGACTTCTGCACACTGTGCACCTCAGCATGCGCTGACCCCGCTCTGTGATTTTACGTGGCCTACCACTTTGTGCCTGAGTTGATGTTGTTATGATACCACTATCACGGCAACCTATCACGGTACTACGCTTGAATTCACAGAGCTCCTGAGAGCAACCCAATGCCTAGGTGCTTGATTTTATACACCTGGGCCATGGAAGTGATTGGAACACCGGAATTCAATGATTTGGAGGGGTGTCCCAATAATTTTGGCAATATAATGTATATCTCAGTGGATTGTATGAAGAGAACTAGCAGTCACCCAGTATTAGTTAATGAGAAACTATCCCCTGGTTTCACAGGCAAGGCTAAGTTAGTCCCAGATTAAATGCATGTATGAGATGTTTTAACTGAAAGCAACTTGCACTGACAAATCTTACAATATGTCAGTGCCATTGTTTTGTCTCAAGATGCGTTTATAAAAGCTACTTAAATACCCTAACTGAACAAAGGCCTAATCCTGGCTTAGGCTAAGCCCTATCTGTGAAACTTGGCCTATATTATATATATATATATATAATAAATTAACTTCACTACTGAATTGCTACATTAATCTACACAGCAAGGAGGTAGCAATGTGTCGCTGTTTTTGAAGTAATTAAATCAAATATCAGTCACAGCTTTAACTTTTCAATACGGGCAAAAGAACATGGTATAAGCAGGATAATCCATGTCTAGCGGTGCATAAATGACTTGAACGCACTCAACAGGCTCCACTTCATGTTCTGCATTAAAATCGTTTAATGCACAACTAGCCATGGATTATCCCTTAAAAACACACATTCAAATAAATGTATTCAAGTTTCACAGCACGAAAGATACATTTATAAATGCAATGATTCTCAGATGTTTTGTATGAACTTGTTTATCCAAGTTAGAAGACAGAAGACAGACTCACCAATGAGACCAGAGTATGACAGCAAGCAGTCAGCGTAGTTCTCCTTCAGACAACCAGAAAGAGAGCGGGGCTCAGGCTGACAGTTAGTGAAGAAATCAGCCAGACGAGACCTAAAACACCACATACACACTTTATATTGCATAGTTATCACCTTTACTATCTATCCTGTCACAATCAGTACTAACAACATCACTTTATAATTAAATACTGTTCATTATAAATGAAATAAAACATATGTTGCCAAATCTGTGTTTGTAAAGCTAACGGCACCCACAGTTCTTGGCTGTTAAATGTGCTGGAAGACTCTCAGCAGCAGTCTGTCATAGTGTTAAGGATGGAGAAGGAATGTGTAAATGAATGTGCTGTGCTGTGTCTCCTAAGACACATGGTGTAGGACTAGTGTGGGATCTTTGCACAACTACAACGAAGCTCTTGGTACAGCTAGGGGCTACACCTAGCTTTAAAACGATCATGGGTACAAGAACAGGATGGATATAAAGAGAAAGACAAATAATAAGGGAAAAAAGCGACCAGAATGGAGAATGTGAACTGTACAGACCCGGAGCGCAAGTGCAAATATATTCCATTTATTTGTATAAGTGTCTGAATGTGCCCCCAGAATGCCGAGCGGCGGCACTTCTGATTGAGCAGGGTCATTAGCTGTCGCTCTCTCTGTGCCTAAAGACGTTTACTTGGCAAAACTACATCCACGTTGTGCTAATGAATCCTTAACAAGCCACTTAGAGGACTCTGGGGTTGCCTCCTTCCTGCACAAACCAGATTTAGGGCTGCAGTTTTTATTGCTAGACTTCAATAATCACCTCGATTGTCCTCGCGATGTGCTCTCCTGCTTTAGCTTAATAAACGCTTTATTTCCCAATAGATGCAGCTTACCTGCTCATGGCCATGTCTGTCCCTAGTTGTGAATATGTGTTATTACAGATGGCATGTTGTGATCTTGCCTCTCAGATTCAGTAAGGCATTTCTTAGCACCTCTAAATAGCTCAGTTTACACTGCCATGTGTTAATGCACACAAGATACGTGCTGCCATGAAGTGTGGATGTATGGACTTGCTTTACTATTACATATGTAGTGAAATGCCTCTTTTTTGTAGTTTTACAATGTAATAATATGATTTTAAAAAAGATTATATAATATTGTAACAGTTTAGTAAGAAGTAGACTTTATATTATATATACAGTTGTGGTCAGAATTATTGGCCCTCTTGGTAAATATGAGCAAAGCAGGCTGTGAAAATAAATCTGCATTATTTATCCTTTTGATCTTTCATCCAAAAATTAACAAAAATCTAACTTTTCATTGAAGTAAAGTGTTAATGATTTATTAACCTATTACAACTTCATTACCTTAAGAAATATTGAGAAAATGCTCAAGAGAATAACATTTTAAATTGAGTTCAGACCTGCAGATGTAGTTAGTCTTGCATGATGCTTGTAGTGTCAGGCAGTTGGGCCTCTCCTTATCCTCGTATGAACAGGCTGGCACGATGGTCTGGCGTCTGCGCTCAGAACAGGCCGACTGATCCCCTAAAGGACACGAGCAGAAGAGCATACCGTAGCTGTGCTTGGGTGGCACCTTGTCGAAGAACTGCCGCAGGGCCTTGTGGCACTTCCGTTTGTTGCAGACTTCAGCCGTCGAGACTCTGCTTGTGCAGGGGCTTATGTAAGCCGAACGGTATTTCTTGCAGGTGTCATTTAGGTTGCAGGCCTTTGCTGCATTCAAGCAGTTGTTCTCCTTTGCTAGCGCGGGCTCACCTGCAAAGACAGAGAATACACAATATAACTAAAATGAACTGCTGATTTGTGTTCCCATTGACTGTAGTGCACAGTATTTAATAGTAAAACTTGGTTAAAGTCGTCATGAAATGGAAGTTCTGTTCTTCACTATTGTGTCATATGAGTGAAACAGCTTCTCCAACAAGAAAAAAAAAAAAAAATTAGGACAGGACTTGATTTTGTTAATTGGGAATTGATTGGATCGTTGTGGTTTGTTATTGCTGTGATCTCATGTGAGTGACAGGTTGTCCCGCCCTTGCACCGGTAAACAGAGAAGAGAAAAGATGTTGCTGTATGAGGGAGAGGAAGTTATTTTGATTAAAGATTTTGAGGGCAAAATAAAAAATTAAATAAATAATAGGGATGCATCAAAATGAAAATTCTGGGCCAAAACCCGAAACTTCTGGATGCACTTGGCCGAAACCTGAAAATGCTTTTTAAAAATTATTTATTTATTGTTTTAAATTAGCTTTTTACAAATAATTGTATTAATATTATACTTTTTAAAGAAATTAAATAATTTTAATGAAGCCAATAAAGTAAAATAACCACATTTATTTCACAATATATTAAAGGGTTAGTTCACCCAAAAATGAAAATTATGTCATTTAATACTCACCCTCATGTCGTTCGATTTCAAAACACTGTTTCGAAGCTTTACGAATCTTTTGTTTCGAATCAGTGGTTCGGATTGCGTAAACGAAGCCTCATTTACTGAAATCATGTGACTTTGGCGCTCCAAAACACTGATTCAAAACAAAAGATTCAAAAAGCTTCGAAGCAGTGTTTTGAAATCGTCCATCAATAGATATTGTTGAAAAGTCGTTTTTTTTATTTATTTTTTTTGGTGCACAAAATGTATTCTCGTCACTTTATGATATTAATGTAGAACCACTGTACTTACATGAACTTTTTTAAATATGTCTTTAGTACCTTTCTGGATCTTGAGAGGTTCAGTGACATTGCTGGCAATAGAGGCCTCACTGAGCCATTGGATTTCATCAAAAATATCTTAATTTGTGTTCTGAAGATGAACGAATGTCTAACGAGTGAAGAATGACATGAGGGTGAGTAATAAATGACATTATTTTAATTTTGGGGTGAACTAACCCTTTAATATTAAATATCAATATTTTTCTTTATTCAGTCCTTTAAAACAGAATCAGATTTAATATATTTATTTTTTGACCAATTATCCAAATAATGTATAGTCCTTCAAAGCTATTATTGTCAGAGCATATGAGCAGAGCCTAGCAGGGAAGAGGATCAGCAGTGTTGCCAAGTCCGTGGTTTTCCAGCGGAATTGGGCTACTTTAACACTGTTGCCTCGGGTTGTTTTTCATGTCCGCAGGTTGAAACAACCCCAAAATAACATGATATTTAACCCCTGAAATGCGAATTTGACCAGGAGAACCCCGCCAAAAATGCAGATTTTACCCTCCGGAGTGCGATTTTTACCTTCAGCCGTTTTTCTCTTTTGGCCAAAAACTGAAAATCCCATATTCAGCCGATAATTTTCAGCACAGATAAATCATTTAGAATAAACACAGCAAAGTATTGTCAATTATGATTCCATGGTGACTTTAAAGGTGATGTAATGCCATGCTGTACTGTTTGAGCTACTGGAATGCTAATCAGAACCAATAGCCACTTCCAGACACTCTCTATCCATCAATCATTTTGCACAATTTTGGAGGCGGGGTTTTTGCAGAGAGGGTGTGTGGATGAATTGAGCAAAATCAGCAGCTAAATTTGCTTACAGCACCTTTAAATCTGTAAAAATAAATTAATTATTTTACAAAAATATGTACAAATTTTAAAAGTAAAAAAGTAGATACCATAAGCAGAACAAACAGACAAAGAAAAACAGAGTCTGATGCTATCCACAGCTCTGAAATCCTTGGTCCACACACACACAAACACACACAAAAAAAATCTTTCATTTGAATACCCCACAGCACTGACAGGCATGTGAATTAATCATCCCTATTTCTGCAGGTCTGCCAAAACACAGAGGCTGTTTATAAGGAACCTGTTTTTTGTTTTAGGCTGTTTTTTTATGTTAAATGAAACAGTGCTCGTCCCTTTGGATCCCTGCAGCCTAAACAAACAGTCATCTTGGCCGAACAGGGGAGTCATCAAAGCGGCCGGCATGGCTCTGCTCTCGCCTGTCAGCTGTGGCTAATTGCTGGCTTTCTAACACATTCCACCATTAACTAACATTTCTGGAGACTCGCTGAGCTACAGCAGCAGTTTGGTTTATAATGAGAGCCAATTAAAAACAAGAGATAGGTTGTATTAGAGCAAGGGCGGAGCGTACTTGTGCAGTGCATGTGTTTTTGTATGTGCGTGTGTATGTAAGGACAGTGCTAATAAGATGGTTATCTTTAAGGGAGCCCGAGAGGAGACTGTATCCTCAGAGCCACTAGCAGCAGGAGGTGATGTCATTTGGTCATGTAAGTCATGTTGGATCAGACCAAGGCTAAAAACAGATGTATGAAATGGCTTAAGCTGTTTTTCCACTATCTCCAACATTAGGATACGATTGTTGCATTTCGCCCCCTAGTGGTAGTCGAACAGTTTTAAAAATTGGTCGTGAAGCAGCTGTTACCCTTCGCTCTGGTAAAATGAATGAATAATGAATGTATGAATATATCTACAAAAATAAATTTGTCTGAAAGAAAAGCACAGTAGGTTTTTGGGCGATAATTAATGTAAATTATTGACTTAAATTATTATTATGTAAAAAATTATAAAATAATTATTTCTGAAATAAATATTCGTAACACCCATTTTACAGGAATAATAGTCATTCTCACCTCACGCTTATAGTTTGATTAGAATGCATCACATTGGGTCACACGTGAAGCTCAAATAGGTTCCCAAAATTCCACATACGCAGGAGCTCCAAGCATCTCCTGTATTACTCTCCATTAGAAATGAATGACTTCCAGTCTGTATTTGTTGGACACAGTAAAAAGGAGGCTTCAAAGTCAACATTTAATCAAAACTGACCCTATTTACTTTCGTAATGTATTGTGCACAATGCAGAGCAAAATGTAATAATCTTTTATCAAAGCGTATCCAAACTTCTGCCTCTGAAATGACTCAAATTATGTCATAAATCCCTTATACAATTTTTAACCTCTCCCCTCCAACTACCTGATTTCTTGTGGTATAAAGCCAGTCAAATCAGAAATTACGTAAGTAATATGGATTAGTAACTCTGTAATGATGCACAATAATAAGTAGAAAACTTATTATTATTATTAGAAAATCAGTGCTCAGTGATGACTGTATCTCTAACAAGTAAATGTCAGTTGTGCTGAAGTCAAGAGCAAATTATACCATATCATTCCAAAGACTGAGGTCAGCAAGACTTCATTAAAAAACAACTTTTATTCAGCAAGGATGCATTAAAAACATTTATGATGTTAAAGACATTTATAATGTTAGATTTCTATTTTTTATTTATTTAATTATTTTTAAAAATGCTGTTCTTTTGAATTTTTTATTCATCAAAGAATCCTGAAAAAAACTGTATCAAGGTTTCAACAAAAATATTAAGCAGCAAAACTGTTTTCAACATTAATAATAATAAGAAATGTTATTTAAGCACCAAATCCGCATATTAGAATTATTTTTTAAGGATCATGAAGACTGGAATAGTGATGCTAAAATTCAGTTTTACCATCACAGGAATGAATTACATTTTAAAATAGATTAAAATAGATTTGTTTTTAATTGTAAAAATGTTTTACAATATTATTATTTTTACAGTATTTTTTTATCAAATAATTCCAATGTTGGTTAGCATAAGAGACTTCTTACAAAAACATAAAAAAAAAAAAAAAAAAAAAAAACATTCTTTTTAAAAACATGGTTGTGTATCTTTCAGGGACTGTGTGAGATGCATTGACCCCTTGACCTTCCATAGCACAATGTAAAAAAACACCACTCCACCCCATCTGTTAGCAGTCTGGACTGTAATTCAACACACACACACACACACACACACACAGAAGCATGTACACACATTTAAAGTCCATCTGCCCAGACAACATCTGCCCATTCAAGCCCTTCAGCACAGAAAAGTCTCTGTCTCTCACTGTTTCGCTCTCTGAGAGTGGGTGCTTATCTGTGTGTGGAAGAAAAAGTGGAATGCAATCTCGCCTATTCATGAACAGTGTGATGTTCTCAGTCAGAGTATCAGACATGCACAAACACTTTCACACAAACACTCAACACAACCACCTCCGCCTTGCATTATGATCACTGTATATAAAACGTTAAGCGTTCATTTAAGCAATGTTAGCCATTATAGACATATTTATTCAAATCAGCTGAATCAATAGAATCAACAGCGCATGACCAATATGTTCAAACCTAATAGCCCCTTTTATTATTAAAAAAATAGCCTCAAATAAAAGTTGGACCGCGTAAGTCAGCATGTTAAGGTATTGTTGTTCGTTACCACTGAAACCTCTTGCATGTCCGGGGTGATACACGTTCTTCTCATGCATGAAAAGTATCTGTACACATGATGGGCTGCAAAATCACAAGAAAAGCTTGATGTGTACTGACAACTATACGTTATATAACCGTATTTCTCTTCATTAGGATGTTTATATAGCAACTGTTAAAGTGTCAAGTAAGCTTCATTAATGTTTCTCTTTTCAAAATATATTAATTTTTAATATGTAACATTAACATGATGGTAATTAAATGGAGCCTTTGTAAAAATATAAACCAAAACATTAAATGTGCAATCAATCAATCAATCAATCAATCAATCAATCAATCAATCAATCAATCAATCAATCAATCAATCAATCAAGTTGAATAGTCTTGCATACTGATGACATCATCAAAAAAAAAAGACATTATCTGTGTGGGTGTGGGTGTGCGATGTGCCCTTCTGATCTGATGCCCTGAGGCTGACAAGAATAAAATACCTATTCTGTGGCTTGGCACAAAGGGCTTCAGGTTGAAACGATCCTCTACAGCTGTCTGAATCCTTCACCTCTCGTATGAACCGTTAGTACCAGATGTCACACAGAAGAGACTGACCAAATCACACATGAACACACACAGACACACAATCCATATAATCAGTGTCTAACATTTACACTCGTCAAGCACCACATAAAAAGTGGCTATGGTGAGTAAATAAAACAGATTTACTTGCAGTTGGCTGGTAATTTGTAATGAATTGCCATATAATACAAGGTTTAAATCCAATTGTAAGACCAATAGTCAAGCACCCGCTTATGTAAGATTTACTTATGTAAGTTTTACATAAATGGCAAATTTTTCATTGTTTTTTTTTTTTTTTTTTTTTTTTAATACACTATCATTCAAAAGTCTCTTATTAAGTCTCATTCTTAAAGGGTTCATCCAAAAATGAAATTTCTGTCATTAAGTATTCACCCTCATGTCGTCCTAAACCCGTAAGACCTTCGTTCATCTTAGGTACACAAATTAAGATATTTTTTATGAAATCCGAGGGTTTCTGAAGCGCACATATTAGGCACCAACGTCATTGCAACTTTTTGAGGTCTAGAAAGGTATTAAAGACATTGTTAACAATATTAAAGACATCTCTGCACTCCGTTCACTACGTCAACAGTGTAACAGACTGACATGGAAGAAAAGAAATTATTGAATAAAGTCGTTATTTTTGTTTTGTTCTTGCGCACACAAAAAGTATTCTCGTCACTTCATTACATTAAGTTTGATCCACTGTAGTCACATGGATGGTTTTAATGATGTCTTAACTACCTTTCTGGACCTCAAAAGGTGCAATGACTTTGCTGCTTATGTGTGGTTCAGAAACCCTCAGATTTTATCAAAAATATCTTACTTTGTGTTTCGAAGATGAACGAAGCTCTTGCAGGTTTGGAACGACATGAGTGTGAGTAATTAATGACAGAAATTTCATTTTTGGGTGAACTAACCCTTTCAGTCTCTTACCTATTCAATATCAAGGATCAATTAAGGTTTTTGCACCTACCAATCCTACTCATGAACATGCTTCATGTTCACAAATACAAACATCACACATACATAGCTCATTCACCCCACACCTCACACACACTGGCCATCTGGTCTGATAGGTAGAGCACAAACCCCCTCCCCTACTGTGTCTCATCTCTGATACAGCCTCAAATTGATTAGTGTCTCCTATTTCCTTCCTCTTTTGGCTCTAATTTTCAATTTGCAGGAGAATCAGTCTGAATAATGACCTTGGATGCTATTAGAACAAACCCGTGTATTTACAGATCTGCTTCTAATGTTTTATTTGGACCTTTGTTATCTTCTGTTCTTTCCTTGAGTCATTACAACAATGATCCAACTGTGGGTACGTTTTTTTTTTTTTTTTTTTTTTTTTTTAAATATTGATTTACATTAAACAATGAAATTGGAGCCCTACTGCAGCAGTTACAATGTCTGTTATTTAGAAGTTGGAGCTCACATATTCTCATGGGTTTGTGTTCCTGTAGCTCAGCCTGCAAAGTATATGTAAGGCACTAGCAACACCAAGGTCATGAGTTCAATTCTCAGATGGATGGATGGATAATAAAAAGGCAAAAAGGTTTAAAAAAAGAATGAATACAATTAACTTTTTGCCAGTGTTTAGAAATACAGAGAATATAGACATTCCAATTCAATAAAATTAGAGCAAAGGGACTGTAGTCACTCTTTTAATTCTCCCTCTCTCTGTGCTGTTTTAACATACTTTCTCTCCAGGATCAGAAAACAGAGGCCTGATTAAATCCTAATAAAAGCCTCACCTGAGGGTTAATGGGAAACGTACAGTGAAACAACGAGGGGAATCCAGCGCGCTCCTCTCATACTTTATCTGGAACTGTAATGTCACCAGCGATTAGCAGAGAGGTCGAGGATTTGATTAAAACACCACCATGATAAGAACCTGATGTCCTCTTGAGTACATGTGTGTGTGTGCGTGTGCTAGTCTCTGACTATAACTTTCTTTGTGTCTTTCAGGTGATTATTTTCAGTCACTAGACTGAAGAAACTAAACGAAGAGACAATTATAGAAACAACGACATAATGAGACTAAAAAGATGGAAAACATTAACAAATACTTTGACCGACACTGTTGGTGTGTGTCCAGGTTTTCTCTCCCTGCGGTCACACAGATGTAGATTACTCACTGGAAGTGATTGATAATATAAGGTAAGGGCTGTGTTTGATAATGTGCTGTAATTAGTCAGCTCTATAGTGGCTCTGACAAAGCCCTGTGCAGTCCTTATGAACACTAGAACTATATTTGTCTGTTTATCTGACATACAGTACAGTCCAAAAGTTTGGAACCACTAAGATTTTTAATGTTTTTAAAAGAAGTTTCGTCTGCTCACCAAGGCTACATTTATTTAATTAAAAATACAGTAAAAAACAGTAATATTGTGAAATATTATTACAATTTAAAATAACTGTGTACTATTTAAATATATTTGACAAAGTAATTTATTCCTGTGATGCAAAGCTGAATTTTCAGCATCGTTACCCCAGTCTTCAGTGTCACATGATCCTTCAGAAATCATTCTAATATGCTGATTTGCTGCTCAAGAAACATTTATGATTATTTTCAATGTTGAAAACAGTTGTGTACTTTTTTTTTTTCAGGATTCCTTGATGAATAGAAAGTTCAAAAGAACAGCATTTATCTGAAATACAAAGCTTCTGTAGCATTATACACTACCGTTCAAAAGTTTGGGGTCAGTAAGAATTTTTATTTTTATTTTTTTGAAAAGAAATTAAAGAAATGAATACTTTTATTCAGCAAGGATGCATTAAATCAATCAAAAGTGGCAGTAAAGACATTTATAATGTTACAAAAGATTAGATTTCAGATAAACACTGTTCTTTTGAACTTTCTATTCATCAAATAATCCTGAAAAAAAATATTGTACACAAATATTTTGTACAATTGTACACATTAAATGTTTCTTGAGCAGCAGATCAGCATATTAGAATGATTTCTGAAGGATCATGTGACACTGAAGACTGGAGTAATGATGCTGAAAATTCAGCTTTGCCATCACAGGAATAAATTACTTTGTGAAATATATTCAAATAGAAAACAGTTATTTTAAATTGTAATAATATTTCACAATATTACTGTTTTTTACTGTATTTTTAATTAAATAAATGTAGCCTTGGTGAGCAGACGAAACTTCTTTTAAAAACATTAAAAATCTTAGTGGTTCCAAACTTTTGGACTGTACTGTATAAAATAAATACACAAGCATATACAGCTGAAACATCATGCAATAAAAGCTATGAGTAACAGGACATTTTGTTGATGGCTTGGTTTCTATTCCTAGCATCGTTTTTAGTAGCCGCACCCACAGTAAAATCTCATTGGTCCAAAATCCTGATTCCAATAACTGTACATTAAACATTAAAAAATATTTCTCACCACCCTATTTGACAAATTAAAAATTCAATGTTTGTTGTAAACTAAATGACTTTATTATTTTTTTTAGCTGATTACATTTTAAAATATTGAATTAAAAGATTAAGCCCTATAGTTCAGAGCTCTCTTCTTGCAGTGGATATACAGTATGTTGGTGTATTTCACTTATTATTGTGGACCATAACAATCCATTTGTACAGGTGGAAACATAGAGAGCTCTTTCCTTGTTTACCATCAGTGAATCAGAGAAGACACATGGTTGAAAAGAAGACCCTCTCTTTCTCCTGTCTTTTGGTTCTTTGTAGTGCTTAATAAACTCTCTGTTTCTGCAAACAATCCTCCAGTGTAATAATGGCAAATGAAACAGTAGCAGTCCTATAACTCAAGACCTCTGTAATTGATCCCTGAAGCCCTTGCTCTGTCTCTCCTCACTCTTTCGATCAAGGTGGCATGCTCTCGGAGAAGGACATTCCTCTAAGATATTTCATCAGGGTGCATAGGGTTTCAGCAGTGAGTGGTTAAATCCTGGGATAATGGTGGGTTTGGTAAGGAAGCTGGTGTCGACAAGATGAGGTTAGCTCAGAAAATGTGATACTTTGTATTAGTAACCGTTTGGGTAATTCTGAGTAAACTAGCCATTGATGCCTTGACTATGTGATTAGCTTTTGGTATGTCTGATATCAAATCCCACCAAAATGGGAGGTTGTTTGAGAAGTTAACATCCCTCACACACATACACACTCCCTCAAGCTTTAGCATCACCATCCTGCCAGAACCCTCGAATGATGAGGATTCATGGCCCAGACTGCCTGCTCGATCCTGGCCCTGTACACAAACGTGATCTTTGAGGCATTAATATGCACAGCCGCCCCACCACCCCCCCCCCACCCCCACCCCAGCCTGTCACAGAGATATACTGTTCTAGCCCCAGAGTACCGGCACACTGAGAGACATCCGTTTCAGGGGAAGTTATACTAGTGAGAATCATTAGTCCCTGCTGCTGTATTTGCATGAATGCAAGAGATAGGATAGGATAGCTGTGATCTATTTCCCATGATTGGATGTGATGAAATAGAGCATGCAAACAGAATGTTGCTGAATCACTGCCCAAACAAGTACCCTTTGACCATGTGCAAATAAGAAAATACTGTTCTTGTTTGAGAAATTGAAAGAATATAGAGGAAGAAATGCATTGTTTAAACAGAAAAGAGTCCAAAAGTATGGGGTCGGTTAGTAATTTTAATGAAAACAGTAATATTGTGAAATATTATTAAAATTTAAAATAACTATTTTCTATTTTAATATATTTTAAAATGTCATTTATTCCTGCGAAATTTTCAGCAGCCATTACTGCATTATTTAGAAGAAACATTTCTTCTTATCAATGTTGAAAACAGTTGTGCTGCTTAATATTTTTGTGGAAACTGATAATTGTTTTTCCAGGATTCTTTGAAGAATTCTATGTAAAAAAACAGCATTTATGAATAAAAGTATTATTTAAAAAATAGCTCCTAATGGAGCTCCTATTTCATACAGTGGTAATTCACAAATAAATGTCACATAAAACTCAATTTTAAAATAATTAAAGACTAAAAAACATCAAAAATAAAAGTTTAATTTAAAAATACGTTATAATAATACATTAAACTTAACCACCTTTCAACGTATATGGATTTTCCAGTTGTTTCATACATTAAATGTGAACATATATATTACAATTTATAATTAGATTGTAATATTTTCTATGTCAAATTTTAATGACCCCAACTTAAAGGTCCCACAATGGCATCAGAAAGAGAGTGAGAACCATTTATGACACAATGCTGTTTGCAGGAGCTTAGAAGTTGCAGGTCTTGATAAACATGGTCGAAAACAACATTATTTCTAAGTTAGATTGGGCAGCTTTTCAGGTCCAGCCCCACTGCTTTCATGACTGTGAATAATTTTCCATTTCATTTGGAATCGATCAACTTGCCAAAGTGAGACAGAATTACCCCGGGTGGTGAAAAATTCTGTGAAAGTGCATCTATTGCCAAAGGCTTAAAGTGCAGTATAAACCTCCAAAGTGCAATCAGGCTAAAGCAGCAGTGCTTGGCTCTGATTGGGCAGTACTTGTTGCACCAAAACTGGCAGCACTGATAGAGGCCATATGCTCTGGAACTCAGAGGACTGTGCGGCTTACCAAGCGTCCTAAAATGACAGCTAAAACTACTATTGAGACTTGTGAATCATCATACAGCTCTAGTCATATGACATTTGACAGACGTCACAGTCATCAATGTGGTCTTTATCTCTGCGCCTACTGACTATATGAGTCAAAGGTCACGCTGAAGTGAAGAGCCATCTCATCAGACCCCGCCAGGCAGCGCTACTCGTGTGTGAATCCTCTAAGAGAGAAGAAACGATGTGGGAGGGAAAATACTTAAACGGCAGTCACGTTCAAAAGGCGCCCACTGACTGAACTGCTCATAAAGGACTGGAAGAGTGAGAGATCGCTCTGAGCTAATGCGGAAACCCACTGGGAGTGGGATATCAGTGTGGCTATCTAAACTGGCAGTCAACTGCATCTGCTGCACATCTAAATCATATAAGTACTGTGATATTTCTAACAAAAATACAGAAAGCTGTTTAGCAGAGCCAGGGGCTTTTGTAATGAAAGAGCAAAATGTGGCTGTGAGATGCAACAAACGGTATGTTTTATCGTGCATTCTCACACTTGTACAAACACCCCTTAAGTGTTATTGCTGTATGAATACTAATGAGATGAACTCAGTTTAAACAACTTTTCAAAAGAAATCTGCTTTGTGTCAGTGATGGGTCAGTATGGCTAATCGACCAAATTAATAGTTTTACTAGTTGTTTTAGATTTAATATTTTTTACGTCAGAACTTCTTAGCATGCTTTGAGACTGTCTACCATGAGAGACTTGGCCACTTAATCAGGTCTTGGTTTTTCAATGTCTCACACCATGAATTTTGTGTTAAGATGCTGTGTCAAGTTAAAAATAGTTCAACTTTTAAAGTCGCAATGAAGAGAAGTAGCGACAGATCCTTTCTTCCATATTGTGACATAGATCTAAGTAAAGATTATCGAAAAAGAAAAAAAAAATATATAGGGTGGGAACTTGATTCAACCCAACGGTTGTTGATTGGATGGAGGCATCTCTGAATGAAAGCTTGCGGCGATTATAAGAAAGGGGCGGAGTTTGAGCAGTGAGAGCATCAAAATGATTGGATTTATCCTGCATACATCACCTAAAAGAAGTACTGTGTTTCACCGGAAGATGAAGTGTCAACATTTTGATTAAAACAATAAGATCAAAAACATTTGTTTAGGAACTTTGGTAACACTTCAGTATGGGCAACACTTATTCACTATTAACTACAACTTTTCCCTCAATAAACTCCTAATTTACCACTTATTAATAGTAAATAAGGTAGCCAATATTCTAGTAATATGCAAGCTAATATCACCAGCAGCCATATCACCCTGTTGCCCACTTAGGCTAAGCAGGGCTGAGCTTGGTTAATACCTGAATGGGAGAACTCCTGGGAAAACTAGGTTGCTGCTGGAAGAGGTGTTAGTGAGGCAGGCAGGGGGTGCTCACCCTGTGGTCTGTGTGGGTCCTAACACCCCAGTATTGTAATGGGGACACTATACTGTCAAAAAGCATTGTCCTTTGATGACATGTTAAACTGAGGTCCTGACTCTCTGTGGTCATTAAAAATCCCAGGATGTCCTTCGAAAAGAGTAGGGGTATAACCCGGCATCCTGGCCAAATTTGCCCATTGGCCTCTGTCCATCATGGCCTCCTAATCATCCCCTTACACTGATTGGCTTTATCACTGTGTCTCCTTTCTACCAATAAGCTGGTGTGTGATGGGTGTTCTGGCGCAATATGGCTGCCGTTGCATCATCAAGGTGGATGCTGCACATTGGTTGTGGTTGAGGTGATTCCCCCTTCCATATGTAAAGCACTTTGAGTACCCAGAAAAGCAATATATAAATGTAAGAAATTACTATTATTATTAATTATTATTACAATTATTATTATCAACCTTAATGTTATGAAGCGACGAGAATACTTTTTGTGACCCCAAAAAACAAAATAATGACATTATTCAACAATATCTATCGATGGGCGATTTCAAAACACTGCTTCATGAAGCTTCGAAGCTTTATGAATCATTTGCTTCGAATCAGTGGTTCGGAGTGCGTATCAAACTGCCAAAGTCACTTGATTTCAGTAAAAGAGGCTTTGTTATGTCATAAGTGTTTCGAAATGTCAATGGTTCACCACTGGGGGGGCATGACTGGCAGTCTGATACGTGCTCTGAACCACTGATTCAAAACAAAATATTCGTATAGCTTTGAAGCTTCATGAAGCAGGGTTTTGAAATTGGCCATCAGTAGATATTGTTGAATAAAGTCGTTATTTTGTTTTTTTGCCACACAAAAAGTATTCTCGTCGCTTCATAACATTAAGGTTGAACCACTGTAGTCACATGAACAGGCAATGGAGGCCTCATTGAGCCATCGGATTTTATGAAAAATATCTTAATTTGTGTTCTGAAGATGAAAGAAGGTCTTACGGGTGTGAAACGACATGAGGGTGAGTAATTAATGATAGAATTTTCATTTTTGGGTGAACTAAAGGCCCCGGTATACTTCAAACGAAATCGAAGAACAATCTGATGTGATGTAATTTCGAACAAAATCAGGCCAAAACGAAGTTTGTTTTGTGTTCGTTTGGAAGTTCGAAACCGCTTGCCAAAGTGAACTTTCAAGAAAAGTTTGCTCCAGCTGCAAAACACCTTCGTACTACCATTAGTCCGTGACGATAACGTAATAGGAGGTGTGCGCAGAGGCTCTGCCTTCACTCGCGTGGAACGAGTCTCTGACTCATTTCGTGTGTTTGAGCTTGTTGAGGTAAGATCTCCGTGGGCGAAAACATGAACACACTGGATAGCCGCTTTATAGAACAAAATGAAGTTGTGCTTGTAAAAAAATGAGGCACTAACACTGTTTTTCGTGTTTGATACTGTAAAGCTGCTTGATTTTAAGCAATCTATTGAATAAAGTGCTATATGAAGACGTGACGTGACTGGAGTGCTAATTGCAGAGCTCGTGCTAACATACCCATGTTGTTATGATCAGACACTTTCTTATGCTTTATATAATAAATGTTTGCTGTTTTCTGATTTTTGTTGTGTTTATTTTGTTACTGAGAAGAAAGTGCACGGCACATATTTACATATTCATCTAAACGTCGCTCTCAGCAGTGTGGGCGGCGTCAGATGTTCGTTTACAGCATATCACTGGTCACGCATTTCGAACTTCGTTTTACCCCTAAACGAAGAACAAAAAAGAACTTTGTTTGAAGTATACTGGGACCTTAACCCTCTAAAAGCACATCTCAGGACCTCAAGCATTTGGTTACATTCAGATTCAGACCATCTAGCTGCTCATTAACACACAAATTTATCTGTGGTGGACCCCAAAACAGCCCAATTATCCAGGGCTAAAATGCTCAAGTCAACTAGTTGTTTAGACAACTCACTGACTAGTTGATTATGAAAATATGTAGTTCTATGCATCCCTACTTTCTATTAATTAGGCCAAAACCTAAATTTCCAAATGAAACAAAATAAAAAAAGATACAGTTTTTTTGTGTTATTGTACAAAAATAATGAATGTCCATTTTGAGATGACAGTTATACATACTATATTTAAATCAGCCTCCCACCACTTTAAATAACTATATGAGACACTAGTAGTTGGTTGCGCTGTGTTCAGCGGTGCAAAAGTCATCAGGGAACGTAATCTCGCTTGTTCTCTCCTCAGCTTTAAGAGTCTGTGGTCTATTATTATCTCAGTGATATGATATTTCTCTCTGCCATCCTTGTCGTCGCTCAGAATGTCAGCTGCCAATCTTAGGAGCCATGCAGAGGAAATGAACAGTCTGTTCTAAACACTGAAAACTACAGCTTTCATTCAGTTTGAGAGGTTACGACAGGGATTCATGCATCTAAAGGGATTTGCAGACACCTGAAATAAAGAACTCTTAAAGTGGGAATCATTTGATATCTAAACTTACAAGAGATGGTAGAATATAACAACTAAAAACAACATAAACATAATACCTAAAATGTATTTCAGTGACAAAGTTAAGGATAGTATTTCAGCTGAATTGTTCCAGAAGACAGAAATGAGGTAAATGAGAACTAAAAGATAACTACACAAACTGATTAAGTGATTAACTTAATGTGACATAATAACAAACGTTTAATCTACACAGTTCGTTACAGTTGAAAAGTTTACATTTTGCTGAAAAACAAACATTGTCTCCAGTCTATCACCCCATATAATTGGGCTGTAGTGTTGCTGAATTCACAAAGCCATTGCAGACTCACAGTTTTGATTGATGATGCTCATTTTCTAAGCGCTGTCTTCGACACTTAAAGTGCATATGACCCAGTTCTGTAGGCTATACGTTTTTAATTTAACATCCACAGTGCCAAAGTATGCCCTGAAGATGGATGACTACTACTCTCCCAGTTCTGGCAGGTAAAGTTGAGGATCACGCAGCAAAAACAGTCAAGCTTGGCAGGGACATGGGGAAAGAGAAACAGAAAGACATAGAGAGCAACACAGAGACTGGTAGAGACTGAACAGAGAGAACACTTCACTGTTAAAAAATTACTGTAAATTTTACAGTAAAATACTGGCAGCAGGGTTGCCAGCCAGTTACTGTAATTTTTACAGTAGTGTTTCTGTAATTTAATTTACAGAATTTTACTGTAATCGAGAATACAGTAAAATTCTGTAAATTAAATTACAGAAACACTACTGTAAAAATTACAGTAACTGGCTGGCAACCCTGCTGCCAGTATTTTACTGTAAAATTTACAGTAATTTATATATTTTGTATACTGCATTTTACAAAAAAATATATTGTATACTGCATTTAACATACTTCTTTAAATAGCAAATACACACATTCAAGTAGTTTAGTCAAGTAGAATATGTAAAATGCAGTATACAATATATTTTCCCTATTGCTCACTTAATGACTGGGAGCTGAATTTTAAATTTAATCTATTAACTGCATAAACTTTAAACAAATTTTAACTGCATAAAGTGTTGTATAATGCATAACTTAATTCACCCCCCTCCCAAAAAAATGATGCTTCTTAATCTTGAAAAACAGGTCAAAATGTAATAAATATATCTTTCAAATTTACATAAAAAATGCCATAAAAGGTGTATTATTTTGAATTTATTTTTTATTTAGAAAATCATTTTATTTTTTAAAGGGACAAAAGTTTGTCATGAAAATGTTTTTAAATTACTTATTGGCCATCATGGCCCTTCACACAAAGAAATACAATTATAACTATAACTTGACCAACAGGGTCATATAAAAACATTTCTTAAAACCCACATCACTTTTATCACTTCATGAACATACCAACATGGCCAAACAACAAGTCCAACAAACTTGCGATCAAAAAAGAACAATTCTGCTCCAGATGATGTTCCATCCCAGGATTCAAAGAGAGGCTAGAAATATTGAAAGGAACAAAGAGGACAATACATTAGATATACTACAAAACATAATACTTTAAGGGTACGTTCACACTTGTAGTTCGGTTTGTTTGGTTCATTTGGTCCGGACCAAAGAAGAAAAAAAAACATTTAGTCCTGGTCCGGTAGCGTTCAGATTGGCAATTTTATCACCGAACCAAAAGATACCGAACCTAAAGGTACAGGGATACATTCACAACGTGATTGGTCGGATTTTATGACGTATTGCCTATTTTGAGACGGAACTTACCGAACATCCAAAACAATGCTGTTTGCTGAGGTAAATGCGCTCGTTGTGTGTGCGTAGCGGGGCGTAGCCTGCATGTGATGGTATTTTGGCCAGTTGGGAACTCGTGAAGAGCTTATAAAATGTGTAAAGTAGTCAAAACAGCGGCAGGAATCCATCCGTCACACACACAAACGATCTGCTGTGTGGAGACGCACGTCTGATGCCTGTGATGAGCAAACTCGCGACTATGACGAGAAAAACCCACATGTGTGAGGATTCTGTCCTTGTTAGGGTCTCGTCTTCCTGTTTTTGGTTCGGTTACATGTCTTTGGTCCGTGTTGCGTTCATATATCATTCGAACCGCACCAGAGTTCGTTTGGAAGCGGACCGAGACCCATCTTTTCAGCGGTCTCGGTCCGCTTGTTTGATGCGCACCGGGGTTCGGATGGCAGCGTTCACATATGTTCAAATGAACCGCACTAACCGAGCAACCGCACCAGGGGTCGTTTTAATCGAACCAAACATGACAAGTGTGAACGCACCCTACGAGACTGATAAAGGGATGATAGATACAGTCAGATACAGATATAGAATAATAAAAGTATATAATAAAAGGAAAAATAGATCTTGGTGTGTGTGTGTATTTCTTACATTTCAGAAATTCCACTGAAAATCCATCACTTTGCACAGAAGAGTGGCCACATGTAGGTTGAACGCAACCCGTTTCTTCTGAACTGTCTGCCTGTTGTTTTAGATGGCACTTTTCCTTTCGTCTTTGTTCCTCTCTCCAGATAAATACCTACAAAGTGCATAAAGGGTCAGGAATTCAGATTGGTTTTAGCTTTTGAGGCATGTAATCATGTTTATGAAATTATACCATGTGGTAGAGCAGTATTAGCCTACAACTCCAGTCCTGAATACTTACTTCCCAGAAAGTTTTAGATGTCCCACTAATCAACACCTTATTTAACTAATTTGTTTGCCAGGGTCAAATAGAGAGACATCTAAAACATTCACCCTAAAAAATAAATGTCTAATCTAGTTGAGAAACAAATAGTTTGTAGTTGTGTTAAAGGCCTCAATAGATATAAAATGTACATCTAAAAGACAAGTACAGGATGATCAGTTTGTTCATATCTGTAAATAGCACATTTCATTTCAAGTTAAAAAAAAGATTTGTTTTCGTAATGGTACGTTAATACATTAACTATACAAGGCAAACTAAAATCAAACAGAGATGTTAAAGTGTTTGCATTACCTTAAGTTAGCAAATGTCCACAAATACATCACATTGGTTACGTTAACAGCATGAAGCGGCACCATTTTGCGTGACACATCCTCCGTGAGCGGCCTAATCGCGTCGCGAGGCTTTTTCGTTTCGGCCCGTGTTAACAGATGACTGTCTGCCTGTACAAATGTGATTTACGCCATAAAATAATCACGACCAAGTGCGCTGATGAACACGAAGTTCTCGTGAATTCCAACTGTTTCTAATTATTAATTTTCGGCCCACAGCCGCTATGCTAAAGCGCCGGGGAATGTGTGAGATCCTACCGCGACCGCGCTGAGGAAAACCCCGCGCAAGTCTGCTTCGCGCCCCGCGGACGGAGGATGCGTCAATCCGGGGTTACCAATATGAATCGCGAATGTAAATACATACATATTTACCAAAGACTGAGGGGGAAATTAAATAATAAGTCACTTACCACAGTTGTAAATCACTCCTCTTGCTGCTACTCGAATCTTGACCGTTGGAGATCCCACAATGCCTCTGTATATTTGAAATTTACAGCAATATTCTGTAAATTTGATTCAAACCGCCACGCCCCTGGAATTCATTGCAATTTACAGCAATATGCTGTATTATTAAAATACAGCCATCGGCTGTAAAATATTGCTGTAATTTTTACAGCAATTCATTACAGTGTTGTAATTGACCAAGCATGAGGATACAAAATAATACTCTAAATATGCATGATATATTGGTATATAATTAAATATGTTATTAATTTTTTTTTTTATTATTATTATTATTAGCCAATTTTTTGTCTATTTTAGGATTTACTTTTGTCATCCTTTTGCACAAACTGATAATGGTTGAATTTAAGGATTAGTATATTATTTCTTAAGGATCATGTGACACTGAAGACTGGAGAAATGGCTGCTAAAAATTCAGCTTTGCATTACATATAGTTTACATTTTTAAATAGATTCAAATAGAGAATAGTTATTTTAAATTGTAATAATATTTCACAATAATAATAAATGTAGCCTTGGTGTGAGCATAAGAGATTTCTTTCAAAAACATTTAAAAAAAAATCTCAAACCCCAAAATTTTGAACAGTAGTGTCTAGGGGTGTCCTCGACTACGGATTTACATAGTTGAATCCGATTCGAATCAGATTGCCTATATACGACTGATGGGGGTGGGGGGGGGGGGGGGGGGCGGTCAGTAAACTTTAAAATATAAATTTATACTGCAGAAAGGCCACACTAGATAGATATACGCATATGTCGGAAATCAAATTAAATGGCTAAATTGTCTGTGCTAGCAAGCTTTAGCTCTACACGCAACACTGATGCACCAAAAAACAAACAAAAAAATTAATTAATTTTTATTTTTATTTTTATCAAACATTAATTTACAGAATTGAATTAGAACAGAATATACCGTTCTAATAAATGAAAATAGCCTATTTAAAAAAATGAAATATGATCAAGTCAAACTGCAAATGCCTGAAGTGCAGGGGAACATATATTCAAAACACAAGCTAGAAATAGTTAAATTAGATAACCCAGAGTGATCAATAAATAAATTAAAATTAAAGAAATGATTAAAACAACTAAAGTATAGCTAGAATTGTCAACTTGTCTTTTTAACTGCAGAGACAATAAACGCTAAACTGGAGTGGCAGTCTTTTTAGCTAAACATTCACAGCATCCAAAAATCAAATTACATTCGGCTGAAATAGTTTGAAATCACTTGTAGCTACCCTACCTGATTAAGAGAGAAAAATCCAGTCTTTCACGCGATCTGCCTGTGTCCGTTTGAGTCTTTTCAAATCAGCTCGTTGGCCGGCAGAAGCGCGCCGCAGTGTTTGTTGTTGTTGAGTTCTTGGACATGAGCTGTTGGCACAACTTGCATCATACGTTTTTTTGATCATCTTTTACCATTTCAAAGTGCATCCAATTGTACACTTGATCCCAGGCATTGTTGAAGATTTAATCCCTGCCGTAAAGATGCTCATCTGCCGGTCACGGATCATGGAAGTGAAACTTAAATCGGTCACAGGTTGGATTTATTGACGCACATTAAAATATTTATTAAAAGCTTCTTTCTTTTCACATTTTTATTTATAGTATTAACATAATAGGCTGTATATTAACCTAATGGGAAAGAACCGTTATGTCTATGTAAAATCAGATATTGAGCGCCCCCTATCTCATCTCATAACACCTCTGCGACGATTCGACTGTGAGATTGGTAGTCGAATCAGGCTCCTCCTATCGAAGATTCGAATCGTCGACTATTCAGGGTCACCTCTAGTAGTGTTATATGTAAGCAATAAGGTAGGAGAGGCTGTGCTGTATCATGAATAAGTCACAGCTGGGCGTTGTTAGGCTCTAGCCTCGAGTACCTTATTGCTTTTATAAAACAGTTACCAAACAATACAAATATTAAAGCCAAAAATATGTATCAATGCAGCTTTCATGAATTAAACTTTCACAAAAAGCCTTCCTTCCGCTCGAAAAAATAGTCCCAGACCGTGACTGTCTTTATGAGTGTATCAGTCAGTAGCGTAGACTTTTACATTGAAAAGACTGAATTGTTGTGAACACGGAACAAGACGCAACTGAAAAATGCTTTGACTAGTGCTATCAGTCACGGGAAAACCCCTTAATTGTTAAAAGAACAAGATAATACATCGGACATTTAAACAGAATTTTTATTATGAACCTGACCTGAAGGAAAATGCTAAATCTGAATGCAGGTAATAAACTCGCTCACTCGATCTCTTTCTCACAACACTCTTCTACATAATACAGTAAGCTTCAATGAACAATATCAATTGAGAACATACCGTTTACGTTGCTAAGACTGGTTGCTAAGGGTGCTGTGCAGTGATACACAGAACCATTGGGTGAAGCAGTCATAGCTGTGTTTTAATGTGAATAAAATCAGAATCAAGGACAGGAACTAGCCATTTTATAATGTACATTATGACGCCTACTTATTCTTATTTTTGTGTGTGTGTGTGTTTCATGTTCTTTCATTTTGTGGTAAGTGGTATCGATTTATAACACTGGGCATTTATCGGAAATAACATGAACATAATTACTGGCTTATCATATTGGCCATTGTGTAATTTCAGTATAACTGATTGAACGAGAAAGAAAGAAAGAAAGAAAGAAAGAAAGAAAGAAAAAAAAAGAGCCCTTCACTGCTCTCATATCTAATTGGAGGAGATCTGTCGTCTCTGGAGAATCTGTCTCTCTGCGCTCAAAGAAACAGCAATGATGCAAAGATACTTTTTCACATCAAACACACCAAAATGTTACTCTCCTGCATTTTGTTGCTTCTTTGAACACTAAAAACTGCTGGTGTTTTGTTCACTGCCACTGTTGCTGGAGTTTGAATATTTTGTATCCAACTTAAAAAACTAAAGTATAACAGAAATTGATGGGGGGAGAGAACTGAAAACAATGCAGATACGCACAACATACTGATTTTATTTATTCCCAAACTGCTCCCTTTACACTAGTTGGGAGGTAAAGGAACAAGCCAATGAGGTCATTATTACCTAATGAGATTACCTAATGACTTCACAGGGGTTCCAGAGCCAATAACTGCCAGATAACTTCCCCTGTAATTATTTGGAAACAACAGTGTGTTCTTCCTCGACATTAAGCCAACATTTTAATCACATTGTCTGAGTGCTTCATAGAGCACAGCAAGTCTGGTTTGTTGAAAACACTCTTTGATTAGCTGGATTAGTGATGTTCATGATTTAAGCCACAAAACCATTACCATGCATGCACCAATACCACAGTGTTTTTTTTTTTCCTTTTCTTTTTTTCCCTTAAAATACTAGAAATATAAGTCTAGGGTGCATATGATCATGCAAATTTGTTATTTAAGCATAATCTGATTTTATTTTTGATTGCGATAGGTGCAAATTTGTTATCCAAGCATAATCTGATATTATTTTTGTTTATGATTGGCTGACGAAAGTTTATTTAAATTAACGTCTAACAGTCGAATAAGCAACAAAGGAACATTTTAGAAAGTGATAGCAATTGCATGTGAATCAGACTGTGCACAAACATTCACCTTACTTCCTTTTTTAAGTTAATATAGAGGCACATGGGATTGTATATATAGATGCACAAGCGCTTTCCATAGCATTCGTACAATCATGAACGCATGGCACGTAATTAATGGAGCTGCATGGGAAGTGAGAGGATGTAACTCTGAAACAGTCACTCGTCTGGGTTCGTCAGGCCTCTGGCGGCATACTTTACTGTGGTCGGACCAGATATGTTTTATGACCTCTCATTAATACCCATTACTATGGAGGTCAGTCAGGACACGCTGGTGGGTTATCTACAGGACTATAAACCACAGCACAATGAGAATGACTGAATCCATCACTCATACAGCTCGGACTATGATAGAGAGAGATGAAGAGACAGCGAGGGGGCCAGAGCAGGAAAGAAAAAGAAACAGAAGACATTCATAATAAACAAAGGGGGAAAATCAATAGCAGGGGAAGATGTGATGATGAAATCTTTCAATGTGAGTGTTAGTGATGAAACCCAGACAGACATAAATAAAGAATTAACAGTCTGAGGAAAAACTGAAACATAGTAGTTAATTTATATCCATGCGCCAATAAATGAGGAAATTAACAGTTTTACAACAAGGTCCAAACATGAATTTACATGACTTTTCCATGACCTTTTTTTTTTGCACACGTTTTGACTTTTTGAGCCTCTGTGCCCACTTTACCATCTGGCAAGTCATACTGACAGGCCAATAACGCTATGAGCATTATCTATTCAATGAAATATGACCTTTCATGTTATAAATTTCTATGATTTAAAACATGTGTAAATTCTAGGGCTGGGACAATACATCGATTCTCGATTTGCGATACAAAGAATCTGAAGCGAGTCTGATATTTTCCGATGTATCGTGATTCTCTCTCGAATTGATTCTGAGCAGATGGCACTACTTGCTTTAGAAACACACATACTCTGCTTGCTTCTAGTTCCTTTACACACACTACTTAAACCTAATATAATCAATCATAAATTTTGAAAATGTTGAAGCGAATTACAAGGGTGTTCGCAGTGGGTTGTTTACATAAATCTTGCGTCATAAAAGCATTCTGAGCCGAGGCGCAAGTATATTTAACCACTTACATCGTGAACACATGATCACTATCCAGCACTCTTCTTCATGAGCATTTGAGTGTGCGGTTAAAAACTAGCCTAGTGCGCCATCCTCTGTTAAAACTAAGCTCAGAATCGATTCGAGAGAGAAAATATCAGAACCGATCTAGAATCATTGTATTGTGAATCGAGAACCGATGTATTGTCCCAGCCTTATTAAATTCCTTGATATACATTACTGTTCAAAAGTTTGAGATCGATAAGATTTTTTGTTTTTGAAAGAAGCTCACCAGGGCTGCACTTATTTGATGAAAAATACAGTATAAAGAGTAATATTGTGAAATATTATTACAATTAAAACAACTGCAATTTCAGCAGCCATTACTCCACTCGGCAGTGTCACATGATCCTTCAAAAATCATTCAAAAATCATGCTGGTTTGCTGTTCAAGAAACATTTCATATTATTATCAGTTGAAAACAGTTGTGCTACTTAATACACTCTATTGCCAAAAGTTTTGGGACGCCTGCCTTTACGTGCACATGAAATTTAATGACATCCCATTCTTAATCCGTAGGGTTTAATATGGAGTTGGCCCACCCTTTGCAGCTATAACAGCCTCAACTCTTCTGGGAAGGCTTTCCACAAGGTTTATGAGTGTGTTTATGGGAATTTTTGACCATTCTTCTAGAAGCGCATTTGTGAGGTCAGGCAGTGATGTTGGCGAGAAGGCCTGGCTCACAGTCTCCGCTCTAATTCATCCCAAAGGTGTTCTGTCGGGTTGAGGTCAGGCCAGTCAAGTTCCTCCACACCAAACTCGCTCATCCATGTCTTTATGGACCTTGCTTTTTGCACTGGTGCGCAGTCATGTTGAAACAGGAAGGGGCCATCCCCAAACTGTTCCCACAAAGTTGGGAGCATGAAATTGTCCAAAAACAAAAACAAAAAAAAATTCCACAAATTGCTTATGAGAGACCATGCATACAGAATCAAAACAGCAATAAAAGACAATGAGATCCAACTATCCAGCTCAAGACTGACTGCAGTGCTCTGGTTGTGGATGAAAGGAAGCAGTTGTTATCAAAGGTGGAAACATACGGCAGGGATCACTGCACATAGCTCAGATTGAGTCAGGGTGCCCTTTGCTTTTGCCCGCTACTTCAAGAACCAGCTAAATGGACCCTTAAGGAGTTAGAAAACTAAAACACAATGTCCTGCAAAGTTCTGTTGAAGAGCCGGTGGCTATTGCATCCCTTATCAGCCAGCCCAGACGGAATCTAAAGACTTTATAAAGCATTTCCTCTGCTGAATATTTGGGCGAAATGGATTTAAACACTGTAAAATTTGTTAAATGAAGCCGAGATTACAACTTTCTGGTTACGCATAATCAAATAAATCAAAATTTCTCATGAACACACACACACAAGGGTATAACTCTGGGAATAACGGTCATTTCAATTCTGTGGAAATCTGCACATACAAATTCTGTGTGATCTAGCTTATCAGTTCACTCTTTTCTATCAATTTAGACTGTATATCTGCGAGGTAGCGAGTTTTTAGTGTGGCTCCATTATAATCAAAAGAAACCATTATTTTCCCTCAGGAAAAAGCAGTGTCATTTGTCCTTTGATAGTGAAGAGGGCGGAGATCAGACGTTTTATTAAGAGTTATGAGTTTAGTATGAGCTTGTCTGACAGGACGAACTTCAGTCCAAAGAAAACTGGTTGACAGGAGATTAAAGTCACAGTCTGGACCCTCTACAGCATTACAAGACAAGTGCCAGGTCTTTGATTTGTACTTAGAGTTAAGTGCCTGTATGCTGTGATGTATATTTAAAGACCAGTGCAGTACTTAGTAGTAGAAAGGGGAAATTTTATAAAGGGGGAAGTTTATAAAGAGTGAAATCAGGGGGCTTGTTCTGTGTCGGTTGTAAGTGTACGCTGGTGATTTTGCATTAGTGCTGAGCCCTGACCCACTGTAATGGACTGCATGATGGAAGAAACGTCTAGTTCAGCAATCGCTTTGAGCCAGAACACGAGGAATTGACTCATATGCCGATCAATATCTGGTAGCACGCCGCTAAATGAACAGGACACATTCAAAGATTTGTGTTCATCAAAGAACAAGTCGATTTTTGCACTTCATGTAATAACTCCACTCTGAATGGAGAGCAGAATTATTAGGCACAACTTAACATGTCACCCAACTTCCTTTCCAACCGACTGAAAAGGCCAACGCAATGCAATATGAGCCACTAGCAGAGCTTCCAGCAATAATTGATTCCAGAGCGCCATTGATGACTTGGAACATGGGCGCTCATCTCATCTCCCCAGGTATTTGACGTCCTGTGGGTTTTTGTTCCAGCTGTGTTCTACAACACCTCATTTGACTAATTAGCAAGTTTTCAACTACAGGGGATGGCTTATTAATAATGACAGCAAGGGAAGTGGAAACATAACTTAACAAACAATCATAACTTGAGCATGTACAACAGATATGAACAGTAAACGTGCTAACTTCCACAATTCAAAATGTGATCTGGGGATTTCAAAGGGGACTATGAAGAAGTGTTAACCGCCTTTCGTATTCAACTTACGAAGAAAGTGTAAAACTCTTGCAGTTCAAAAAGCTTACACTATGTCCTACGCCTTCCATATACCTATGGAAAAAGTTTAACTGATGCGATGCCAGTTCCGTTTTTTTTTTTCTTCGTATGTTGAATATGACAGGCGGTCTGCGGAAGCTAGATATTTTACTTCATAACTTGTTATTTTACTTCATAACTTGTCAAATGCATCGCTTCGCTTCAGAAGGCTTTTAATACCCTAAAGCGAGTGCCAGGTTGATGATGGACTTTACTGGAGCTGACTTCACAACAGGTGTTTAACCGTTTCTCTGAGATGTGTGTTTGCATGTATTTGTCTAGAATCCTGCCCAGGTCTGTGCTAGGCAATGCCAGGCTATAATCTTGTCTGGCTTGTGTGTCTGTAATTAATGGCTCTATTCTGGTGTGTGGAATGATGAGGAAGCATACTGGTAAGCATCAGTGTGATGCTCTGAGTTTAAAAATGCTCCTGAGTGATGTGCTCTGCCATTACATGAGGTCAAAGGTCATACAAACTCTCCCCCTTTGTGCTTCTTGATATAAGCTGTGTGTCAGAGAACATCTGAATTTTTCTTTGTGCTCTTAATTAGGGGAATTAAGACCTGAAAATCTTCTGGTGCACTTGCAAAATCCATTTGGCAGGCTATAGCTCTGCCGTGGTTATTTTGAAACCCATAATTTATCTTAAAGCTTAATCAATCCTCTCTACTTGTTAAAAACAATTTAGATTTACATGATTCTGGATTTGTTTTTAAAGGTTCTACTATGAAATAGATGATAAGGGAGAAATAGTCTCTCTTGATTAGTGCTTATGGGCAGGTGTGTGATGACAATACGCACATACCCCGCAGAAAAACAGACCACCTGCTTTTGTTTAATCCCCTGTGCCCAATCTGTGCCTGTCTGACATTTTAAGAACATACTGAATTGAACAACCCCCTTCTAATCTCCTTTAGATTTGCTATGGCACTTTCTTTTTCCAATGTCTTTTTCCCCTCTCTGGGATTGTGAAGATTGGAGTCGTACGAGACCGCGTCTGCAGTGCATCAGACAGCGCTTTTGTTGAAAGCTTTTTGGTTAGCTGATGCAGTGTGCTGAGCTGTTGCTGCTGACACTGTGCAGATGCATAAAGTGTTTGAAATGTGGAGTATGGTGATGGAGCATTCACAGGCCCGGGAAGAAATGTGTATTTCTGCACAACACTACTCCTGACACAGTGCCTGGAAAGAAGCGCAAACCTGCAAGATTTAACAGGTCAAAAAGCCCAAGGAAGCAATCATCCATTGACACCAGTGACCTGTACATGATGGAAAGGGTGGCCAGATGTGGGAAGTGAAGTTTTATTTAAATGTTATACATTCCTTACGCTGATAAGCTGGAGTGGTTTAGTCATGGGTTTCCCCTCCGGATTGTAAAAAGTAGATTAGATGACAACATTGTCAAACACATTCATTAGTTCAAAATCTGAGGTGTAAATGTTAATGCATGTTTATACACATCTGTTCAAAAGTTTGAAGTCAGTAAGATTTTTTTTAAAAGAAATTTATACTTTTATTCAGCAAGGATGCTTTAAATTGATCAAAAGTAAAAGTAAAAAAGTAATTTCTGAAGGATCATGTGACACTGAAGACTGGAGTAATGTTGCTTAAAATTCAGCTTATATATAACTAACAGGTGGCGTGATGAAGACATAATCAGTGTTACTCACTTCACCTGTCAGTGGTCATAATATTATGCCTGATCGCTGTATATATAATAGAATAGAATTTTGAATGGTCATAATATTTCTCAATATTGCTGTTTTTGCTGTATTTTTTGATTAAATATATGAGCATAAGAGACTACCTTTAAAAATATTTAAAATCTTACTGACCCCAAACTTCTGAATGCTAGTTTATTTGTCATCCAAATTAATCATCAAACCCAATACGTTGCACTTTTCTTTTCTTAAAAAGGAAGTTAATGTGTGAACAACATTTATAATATATATTTGCAAATAACTGACTTTAATATATCAATAGTCTATGGTTTCATTTTATCATTAATGCTGTTTATTTGTTATTTGTTGCCTAAATTTTTTTTATCATCAATTTCAAGGTCCAAGAGGCAATGTATCAAAGAAAATCACACATTTTGATATATTTGACCCTAATGTGGTATGTCTACAAAACTAGTTTGAGCTGCCTTCTTTAATGTGCATAGTGTCTTCCTTCTCAGTTAATTTGCTCTCACAATGAAGCAAATTTGATGTTATGAAGAGATCCCTACAGAGGGACTGGACACACATGACCTGCACATGGCATTGTGGGATATCTGCCCAGAGTAATCGGGATAAGCTTACAGCTATGAGCTTTAATGAGGCAAAAATGGAAACAAATGGAGTGTGTGTTCCCATTACTCTTCAGTGTGTCCAGGGAGACAGAGGAAAAAGAACAGAGGAGGTGCATAGGAGAGGTAAAGAGAGCAAGAGAGACTGTACTCAAGTGAATTAAACATCTCTTAATCTGTTTGTGTTCCACCTGAGCTCAGATACATCAGCTCTAACAAAAAAAAAAAAAAAAAAACCTGATAGATAAGAGAAAGGATAATGGGGAAACAAAGAAGAAGAGAGTGCATGTATACATAGATCAAATGGATACTAAACTTAAGGGTAAAAATTTGTTGTGATAAATGTGATAATTGTCTTCATGGGTACCACAATATGCCACATAAAGTGAGATTTCTCATGTAAACACATCTAGATTGCTGAGCATCACAGGGTTTGTGTAGTCAGAACCCAGTGTTAAAAATACCATAAATACCCACAAAGAAAATCAGAGCAAAAAAAAAACAAAACAAAAAACACAAAGGAGTACAAGCATATTATTCACACATCATCTCCACTGACAAGACAGTGAATTTAGATTTTTCTAAATCATTATTGTTTTCACAGCATTGATTAACACAGGATGTTGGGTTTCTTTGCAACTGGGTTTACAGTATGTAGAGATATTGCTTCCTGAATACAAATGAATAAACTGTGAGGTTTTTCAAAATGCTTATTGCAAATGACAAAAAATTGTAAAATTGTAAAGTTTTATTGTGCATATGCTTACCTTGTCTGTATAGCAAATTTTTTTGAAAACAACTCTTAAAGGAACAGTTCCTCCTCAATAAAACTTTCTGTCATTTATTGACCTTCATATCATTCCAAGCCTGTATGACTTTCTTCTGTGGAACACAAATAATGAGGAAGAAAAAAAAAGTGGTCAATATGATGTGTGTACTATAAGTCTTCTGAAGGGTTCACACATTTTTTAATCAATTAATTTTTATGACTCTTCCATGACAGTTTGAATTGTCTATAATTACTGAATAAAGATGTTAATAATTTATAGTAATTTAGTAATTAATCACTGATTTATGAACCCCGTCAAACTGTCAATTTGAAAAGAAAACAAATGTTATCATATGACTTAAGTAGACTTGGAATAAAGCACACTGTTCATTTGGTTGATGTTTATGATACTTTTATGGTGCTTTTGCATGTAACTGTATGGAAAAGAGCTATCAATACATTATCAAAATTTCTCCTTTCATCTATCCCTTTAAGATTCTGTTTTCCACTGTTGGCTACTGTGAGTTACTTGTGATTGGAAAATTGAGAAGTGAAGCCATGACCTAACTTAATTGGTATTAGCTACAATAGGCTACAGCTCAAGATTTATTACGCTTGGATTACTTTGTTTTTGCTTTGTGGAATAAATGTTCAACTTTGTTTACGGATTTGCTGACTCATGCGTTTGGATGACAACAAGCTGGAACTCTGCCGCTGTTGTTAATGCATCTGTGAGAACATTTACGTCCTGTTAGCAGGGGCTTAGAAAAGTGGGTTGTGGCATTACATATCTATACTGCTGTATCTGTAGCAAGCAAAAGCCAAGATTTTCTCTCTTCTAAGTCACAAACACACATACACGCATGCACACAGACCGAAATGATTCACCCCATAAACACAGGGATGAGGGTTTGGGGGAGAGTCGTATAAAGTCGCAAGGATTTATGCGGATGTGGAGCATTTTGTTGCCATAGTAACTTGCAATAAAAGGTATTCTAAAATGCCCTATTCATTTTGAAAATTCACCAAACATCTCCAAGGCAAGTAATTATAATACATTATAAATCTAATCTCTTTTCCCCCTCACAAAACCATATTTGAAAATGCATAACATGAGTCAACCCACACATTATTAAAATATATCACAGCAAATCTTTGCTGGGAAAACTATGCCTCAATATACACTGCCCGGACAAAAAAAAAAGTTGCTGTTTTTTGATTTTGATAAGCAAATACTTAAGAGTCTATGGATGGATCATTATTACAGTGATTATTATTTTTTATAGCATGTTACATGTTTGGCAACGGTTCTTTGAACCCTAAAAGATGGAGTGTGTAGCTTTTCATTTCTTAAACAACCATGTATTAAGATGTATCATGGCCATATTCCAGGATGACAATGTCAAGATTCATCAGGCTCAAATTGTGAACGAATGGTTCAGAGAGCATGAAGAATCATTTTCACACATGAATTGGTACTGACCTTAACCTCAGTGTAAGTTTTTGGGATGTGCTGAAGGAGACTTTACAGAGTGCTCACCTCTTGCATTGTCAATACAAGATCTTGACCAAAAAATGATGCACCTCTCGATCGAAATAAATGTTGTGAAGTTATTTCCATCAAGAGGTGCATCAATTTTTGGCAAAGATCTTCTATTGACAATGCAAGAGGTGAGCACTCTGTAAAGCACATCCCAAAGACTTTCAGTGAAATTAAGGTCTGGACCCAAAGGTGCCAATTCATGTGTGAAAATGATTCTTCGTGCTCTCTGAACCATTCTTTCACAATTTTAACCCTGGTGAATCTTGACATTGCCATCCTGGAATATGGCCATGATGTGTCTTCCTACATGGTTGTTTAAGAAATGAAAAGCTACACACTCCATCTTTAAGGGTTAAAAGGACCGTTGCCAAACATATAACATGCTAGAAACATAATCACTGTAATACTGATCTAGTCATAGTATTTGCCTATTAAAATCCAAACAGCGACTTTTTTTTTGTCCGGGCAGTGTAGGATCTGTTGGAAAGAGGTCATAGTAATGCAATCAACTTTGAGTCGCTATAGGAAATCTATAAATTGCATGCAGTGTTCAATAGTAATTTATTTCTAAATACAATCTCAGATGAATTATAATCTCATTCATTTTGCACATTTGAAACTGTTTGTCAACTTGTAGTTGTAAATCCATTCCATCTGTCTGTCCAGTCCTGTTTATTAGTGTAAATACATGGATAAACAGACATATTAAGTCAAATCCCTACCCTTCTATTCACCCATTTAATTCCTCACCAAAATCTGCACATGCTATTAATCTGATTTGTGAATAGTGGAGAGAAGAAGAAAATGTATTCTTCATTATCTCTGAAAGTATACTATATAGTGTATTTAAAGCGCTGGACTTTAACCATTGTTCATTATATATTTATATAATCAGTTTTCTCCTCACTACACAAATGCATGCAGTCTAAAAACATCTTTCTTTTTTTGCATGTGAATCCATGTAATTATCATAATAAAATGCCAATCTGAATAATTCTGTTTCATGGTTTTAAAATAGCAAATATGACTGTGTCCCAGTGTTCCAGAACCTGTATTTCATTATCATTCTCAGTCCAGCCAAAGCTATAACAATGGCACTGTTTCAAGCAAAGCATTCATTGTCACTTTTATTTGTTTAATATGATAGACAGAAAGAGAAAGACAATAAATGAATTTGCTTTTAACTTCCCCTGATGTGCACAATGACAAAATGTGCATAAACATTAAAAGGAGGCACACATTAATTAAGCACACGAAATCCACAGAGAATGGGAGGCTTTCATTGGCCTACAAAACTAATGAAGAGTTTGTGCATTGCTGCGTTTGAACCTGATGTCAGATTTCCTTTCATTTAGTCATTCTCTGTTGTTTTAACTTGCCGCTTTTCTAGGAAAACAGACTTCATTATTTACCGTTCAGCCACACTGAAGGACTGACACTCATACATAGTTCAAGCATGGGATAATGTACAACCAGACTGTCATTATAATGAGGGTGACCAGGACACTGACATGAAGCTAGCGGGTATAAATAAACGCATGGATATGAAATATTGGTTTGTATGGAAGCTTGTTTCCATTAAATGTAAAAGATAATTGCAACTTTTTATCTCACAATTCTGACTTTTTTTTTAAAATTGTGAGATACGTATATAGTCGCAATTGCGAGTTATAAAGTCCAATTTAAAAAGTCCAGTTTATATTTTGCAATTCTGACTGTATAACTCACAATTGCGAGTTTATATCACACAATTCTGATAAAAAAGATAAAAAGATAAAAAAGATGATAAAATCAAAGATAATTAATTCACAATTAAGTCGCAACTGCGAGAAAAAAAAGTCAGAATTGAGAGATAAAAAGTCACAATTAGCTTCTTTTTTTTTTCTTTTTTTCTCCATGCCAGAAACAAGCTTCCATAGATTTGAGCTGAAATTTTAAGTTTTCAAATTTTGCTTGTACGTTCCATCTTACCAACTTATGGCCTCCTTTGCAAAATAATTTTCCTATGTGACCCGTGCTGGCAAAATGATTCGAAATTAGCACATTTTCAAAAATAAGTTATTGTTATTCTCACATTCTCTATTAAAAAAATTCAAAATTATGTATGATTTAGTTAAAACTCTTTTCTGTTTTCTGAAGGTTCCAAAACAAAATCCCTGATTTGGCACAAACCAAGTCAAAACCCATATCTGTAAGAAAAAAATATATATATTCAAAGTCTTTTTCCATGATTCCACAATTGTTTGATTAACATTAAAGGTGCCCTAGAATTACTCTTGAAAAACAAGAGTTCAGTACATGGAAAAGACATACACTGAGTTTCAAGCTCCATTGTTTCCTCCTTCTTATATAAATCTCATTTGTTTAAAAGACCTCCGAAGAACAGGCGAATCTCAACATAACACCGACTGTTACGTAACAGTCGGGGTGTACGCCCCCAATATTTGCATATGCCAGCTCATGTTCAAGCCATTAGACAAGGGCAGGACGTCTGGATGTGCACTGCTGAATCATCAGACTAGGTAAGCAAGCAAGAACAATAGCGAAAAATGGCAGATGGAGCAATAATAACTGACATGATCCATGATATCATGATATTTTTAGTGATATTTGTAAATTGTCTTTCTAAATGTTTTGTTAGCATGTTGCTAATGTACTGTTAAATTTGGTTAAAGTTACCATCGTTTATTACTGTATTCACGGAGAGCCGTCGCTATTTTCATTTTTAAACACTTGCAGTCTGTATAATTCATAAACACAACTTCATTCTATATAAATCTCTCCAACAGTGTGTAATGTTAGCTTTAGCCACCGAGCATACTATCAAATTCATTCAGAATCAAATGTAAACATCCAAATAAATACAATACTCACATGATCCGATGTATGCATGCAGCATGCATGACGAACATCTTGTAAAGATCCATTTTGAGGGTTATATTAGCTGTGTAAACTGTGTTTATGCTGTTCAAGGCAAGCGCGAGCTCCGGGGGCGGGGGAGCACGAGAATTAAAGGGGCTGCAACCTATATATCGGTGCATAGTTAATGATGCCCCAAAATAGGCAGTTAAAAAAATTAATTTAAAAAATTCTATGGGGTATTTTGAGCTGAAACTTCACAGACACATTCAGGGGACACCTTAGACTTATATTACATCTTTTAAAACGAAGTTCTAGGGCACCTTTAATGAAACAGACAGCTTATATATTAAAACCTACTGTATCACACGAATCTATTATAATGTTACACATCAGATGTTTTTTCCCCAACAGTTAACCAAATGTTCATTTAAGACATACTCTCAGAAAAAGTACAAATATTGGATGGATGGATGGATGGATGGATGGATGGATAGATAGATAGATAGATAGATAGATAGATAGATAGATAGATAGATATATCGATAGATATATCGATAGATAGATAGATAGATAGATAGATAGATAGATAGATAGATAGATAGATAGATAGATAGATAGATAGATAGATAGATAGATAGATAGATAGATAGATAGATAGATAGATAGATAGGCACAAGTTGGGTTTGGACTGGTTATAAAAGATTTGAGTTTAGGATGAGTGGGTTTAGGAACACATAATTAATCCCTTATGTACTCCCCTCCCCCACAAAGTACCATCACTCTCAGCTCCAAAGTCCCTACAGTTTTTCTAATAACAGAGTCTGTTTCTGCTCTACGAGATACACCATTATTCCCTTAAGTGTATGACAGGCATTAAAAGGATAGTTCACCCAAAAATGAAAATTTACTGTTCATTTACTCAGCCTCAGGCCATCCAAAATGTAGGTGACTTTTTTTTTTTCCAGTAGAACAGTAAAGAAGATTTTTTAGCTGAAATTGTGGTCCTCGGTCATTCATATAATGCAAGTCAATAACTACAGTCACACAGAGTCAAAAAACATATACAAACAAAACAAAATTAATACCAGTGGCTCCTGATGATACACTGTGGTCTTAAAGAGAAACAATCAGTCTGTGCCAGAATCTAAACATTATTTACAACTTTATTACCTGTTATACACAGCCTCCGCAAACAGCCTGGAGAGCAAACTTCCTGTTGCATGATGACATATGTACAGGAGTTTAAAGTTTGGGAATCTATGAAAAGTCAATCTTTTAGATTGAGATTGCGCAAGCGAACGTAATCTTAATTTTTATATTGGTTGCGGCGGCATCCAGGATAAGCACAAGTAAGTACCATTTAGATGAACAATACAACACACACGTCTTTCCTCTCTGTTGTAAACAAACACAGCGTCAGCTCATGTGTGAATTTGCTCCAGTGCATACATCATACTGCGACAGGAAACTCGCGCTCCAGACTGCTGTGAACGCACTCATCACCATTTGCAGAGGCTGTGGATTACAGGTAATAATAATGTTCAGTTTCTTGCACAGACCAATCGTTTCGCTTCATAAGACCACAATGCATGTTCAGGAGCCATTAATTTTGTTTTTCCTGTATATGTTGTTTTTTTTACTCTCAAAGTGATAGCCATTGACTTGCAAGGAACATGGTTTCAGTTAAAAATCTACATGTACATCATGGATGGCCTGGGGGAGAGTAAATTAACAGCAATTTTCATTTTTGGGTGAACTAGCCCTTTAACTATATTTATGTTTACTGTAATACAAATAATAGTCTAATAGTCTAGATGCTTTCCATAGCCAGCCCTTCAGATAACTGTTGCCTACCAGCAATAAACCATTAAAAAAATAGTTCACCTAAAAATAAAACTTCTATCATTATGTTCAGACTGCATGCAGATTGGATTTCTTCTCAAATCAGATCTTTTCAGCCAGATTGACCCCACTATTAATTGCAAGTGATCAAATAGGATTTGTGTGTCCAGACATAACCAATCTATTTGCATAGGTTTCTTTAGTAATGACGTAGGCATACACTTATTGTATGTGATGAGGCTTTCAAAAAATGGATACAGGAAAAATGGAGGTGCATCATCTCGCTTTTCAAATAAGCACCATCGAGTTGCGGTGGCAAAATGACTGCCCACTGCTTTGGGTGTGTGTGTGTGTCCACGGTTTGCAGTGTGTGTGTTCACTACTCACTACTCCTAATGTGTGTGTGCTGACTTGGATGGGTTAAATGCAGAGGACAATTTCAGAGTATGGGTTAACATACTTGGGCTTCACATGTCACAATTCCCTATTGCTATAGTTCTATGGCCTGTTTCTCCAGGCAAAACAATGCCCTCATATGACGCAAGGTTTCAATACTTGTCATTCAACTAGATTGATTCAAAACAGTTGTGGATTATTTACCAAATACCCTTGCGGACCACAAGTATAAACAAGCCCTGACTCACTGCACCAGAGTGGGTCTCGAAAATTAAAATTTGTTGATGCCACTGTGTGTGAACTGTATATAGAACAATACAGATTTTTTATTTAACACCCATAAACAACCGTCGATTGACCTTGAATTGCCATCTAGTCTCATTCTGTCAGTCACATTGCAGGATGCCCTTCATTGAAGCATTCAGCCACATTTGCCAATATCAACAACTCAAACAAGACAGTAGCCCTCAGGGTGTTTACGGACTAGCCTCAGAGCTTGGGATAATAGAGAGGCTAATTGGGGGAGAAGTTCATCTATGGACTGCTAAAATAGTGGCACAGTGAGGGCGAGGGGAGAAAAAAAATAGAAACAAAAAGAGAAAAGGTAAAGTAAAGACCACAGAGCAAGGGAGAAGACAGTAGAAATGAAAATGACTAGATGTGCACAGAGGGAATTAAAAGAAAACATGAGAAAAGTGAATGAGTAAGTAATGTATGTAAAAAGAAAGACAATCATGTATCATAGAGTGAATGTGTGCAACTCAGTCTTTCTCTTAAGCTGATAACGGCATTACTGTGTGCATTTTAAATTCATAGTGCTTAATGTTACGAGACCTCTTAATCCGCAGAAAATCAATGCCTAATAACCTATGAAAATGTACATTTGCTCTTTTACTATCGCCAGAGGCCCAGTCACACACTCCGGGGGCCCTTCTTTCAATTCCCCTGCATTAGCAGTAAAAACCATAAACCACCATTAACGACAGAGGATTTGTGTAAAGCAGTGAGGGGCTGCTCTGTGCTCATGCCATTTGGGACAGAGATCAGCTCCAGGAATGATGTTTGCATGATAGAGATAGACAGGGAGCATCTCACACAGGTCTCATGGATATTTAAAATCAAGATAAGAGGAGCTGGAAGAAAGTGGGTTTACTATGTGAATAGAAAGGAGACACAAATATATACCATTTATTTATGTCTCCTTTATGTTTAATTGGTAAACTCTGAAATGCATAGCCTATATCATGGAATATGAAGTTGATAACACATCAGTGGGATGCTATATCAAAGTCCCTTTCAAGAAAAGTCTGTTCACTCGGCGGCCATATTTGCAATGCCCCCGGCCAGCTATTTTGGGCATCCAAGACCAAGTCCTTTCTATTTGAATGGGGGAATCCTGTAATCTCAAAAACTGCTTGGCAAACTCACAATTAAATAACATATTTCAAATCAGCAACAAAATCTGACATGAACTGTCCCATAAATGTTGTTTCTTATGCTCAAATAGCATTAAAAAGTTTATTTTTCAGGCTAGACGCAGTCCTAATCGTGAGTCTCAGGTTTCTATGGGAACCGGAGCTTCTAACAGCTGCTGCACCAACGCAATGACTTTATCGATCAGTGATTGGCACTTTTACTTAAAAGGCGGGACGTATTCCACTATATTGCGTGTTGCAGTTTCCCTCATTCATAACTAATAGAAGTGAACCGTCTTTCTATATCTATAGTCTTTGGCTATATATAATGGCAAGAAAAAAGTACTGCAACACTTTCTAGTCGTCAGATGTAGAACAGGTTCATAGTTAATGTAAAGAATCACAATTGTTGGCTAAAAGTAAGTGAAGTTAGTTCTTACGTTACTTAAAGCTGCGGTGTAACAGCAATGTTGCTGATTGAATGGAGGCAGATCTGTATATGGTGCATTCCATTTGTCATTGAAACAATCCATTTGTCATTCCCCAGTAAGAACTTTTAACTGGAATGCCCCCTCAAGTTGGAGTTGCAACTGGGAAACTGAAGGGAAACTCAACTACCCGACTTCAGAATCCAATAAGGTTTCTCAGCGCATCAACTGTAGTGAAGCAATGGTAATATATTGTTTATTAGCACTTCTGTTTGTCTGTGTCTCAATAAACTCAGTGGTGCACACAGTACTATCCAACCTCTATTTGTGGACATGATACTTTGGCATTATCTGTGCAAAAGCAAAACAAAGGTTTGCCTGGACGCGCCTATCTTAGATTTCTGACCTGTTTACTGGAGTGTGGTCAACTAAGGTATGATGCCATTCCCAGCTACGGCATCCCTCTTCCCAGGTAAATGGAATGCAGCATAAACTTGCGGTGGAATGTAGGAAAGGAGTGGGGTTTAAGCTCACTAAATAATTGCAGAAGTCTGGCAAACATACCAGAAAGTCTGTCGTTTCACCGGTCGTTCAAGTTGACATTTTGGTTAAAAATTAAAAAACAAATTCACAATATGATCTATGACATGCATTTACAAAATAGATGCCATTTTAAAGTACCACTATTAGGCTTTTCGGATATTACGTTTAATGTAGTGTGCAAAATACAGTAGCTGTTTGTGAATGTAAAAGGTCTGAAAAGTTTCAGATGGAGTTATTGTCTCCCAAAAGAAAGACCTCATTCTAAACTGCCTGAAACAAGTCATCAGTACTTCCAGTCTTACTTCCTGCACAAACATATGTAGGTTTGTAACAAATTTGCATAATGCCAGCATATGTTCTTCATTGGCTGCCTACAAACAACATCTACTTTGATCCGCTCTCAAACAATGTAGTTGTAGATGAGACCTGGAAGAGTTTGGTTTGTGTTGTTATGTTGAGAAAAAAAAAAAGTTTTTAACAAAGACTCGGGCTCGAATTGATATGGTAAAACCTACGCTTTCATCACTGTGAATAAAAGTGCTAAAGAGGCCTCTAGAGCTGAAATTCAATATGGTAATGGACACTTCATTTCTGACATGCACTGTAAGTGCTAGACCAATCACAACAGACTGGACCATCTGAGCAAACAGAGAAGAGTATGCTCTCGGAAAGGAGGGGTTTACAGAGACCGAATACTTGATCTATCTGTTTTAGACACTGTAAGAAAAGAGGTCTGCAATGCATAATACGCCAAAATTAAAGTGTTTTTTATTTATTTATTTATTTTTTTTTACCATGGATGCATGTAAATCTTTTGAAGGAGACCTCCAAAACAAAATTAGGAACCTTAAAAAAGCATCCAAATAGGTTTTGGGAGTCACTGTAAGTACCATGTTATTGGTGCCACAGTATGTTCTGTCTGCCTGTGTCTTTTAAGGGTTTTTTAATCAAAATTTTGAGTGCTGGCTTGTTTGTTGGTGTGCTTGCATGACCGTAAAAGTGTTTTTGGATAAGCCTATGTGTATGAGCTTGTATAATTGTGTTGTCTCTGACTGTCAGCTCCACTAAGCCCCAAACCCCCTATACCCACCCCCTAGCACACGGCTGACCTGTTTCCATATAAACACAGGATGCTGGAGGCAGAATGCTGAACGGCGGGACTAAAGCTTAGGCATCCTGAGGATGGACGCCTCCGAGGCTTAGGGGTCCCTCATCTCCCAGCGACAGAGCTACCAGACCCAGCCGGCCATCCTCCCTGCCACCCGACTATAATTACCAGACAGAAATGCATGTACGTGCTTACCGCCTGCAGGGCTGATCTCCAGCTGCCGTGATATTAACTCCATCAGGTCTTGTGCTGAAAAGAGCTTTATCCCTCAGCTCTCAGGAGAAGCTCGGCACAGCCATCCCCTTAATAACATACATAACTTCTCTCAAGCACAACTTCTTCTCCATGTCCCTGACCACTGAAAAACTGCTCATAGGAGGAGAAAGAAATCGATGTCCCTATCTTCTGCTGCCTGTGTATAAAGCATGGAGAGGTTATTAAGAATGAGTGGAAGGAGAATATAGGAAAGAATGAATGAAAACTATTAATGCACTGCAAATTTGTGTCTGTATTTTGTCAGTATTTTGTCTTTATTTTCAATAAAAATGTCTAAACATTCTTTAAACAAACATGTTTCAGATATTAAGATATCTGCTTATTGCCCCCCCCCCCCACCCCCCACCCCAAAAAAAACCCACCAAGCCCTTATTGTGACCTACAAACATAACATCTTTAAATGATTGATGAATGAACTGTCATATGATGATATGGCTATGAAGACTTATGTTTCTGGTTAACGACATGTTATTAATCTTTCCCCCTGCAGAGCAGATATCACAAGGTTATTAGCTGAGTGCCCTTTCATGGACAACCCCTAAAAAGGTGTTGCAGATGCACATTAACAGTTACGACAGCCTAGTCGTTTCAGTTTGGCAGATATAACATCTTATGCAAATAATATGGAAATAAATTCAAAGGTGTAACTCTACCAACACGCTAAATGTGGGTGTATGAAATTAACATGCTGAAGTGTAAATATATCTGTTTGTCTGAGGATGTACCACAATATCCACACGCATGCAATTACTCTTTTTTTATTATTATTATGTGTATGTGTGGTTCAGGTATGCCATACACATGGGGACAATATTTCCCCACCAAGATGTCAATATCCAAAAATCCTTGTGCTTGGGGTGACATTTTTTTGGTCCCCATGAGGAAAACAGCTTATAAATCACACAGAATGATGTTTTTGAAAATATAAATATGCAGAAAGTTTTCTTTGATGGATAGGTTTAGGGGTGATGTTAGGATTATGGAATAGACTGTAATAGAATAGACTGTAGAATAGACTGTAAAATATAAAAAATAATTATGTTAATAGAAAGTCCCGATAAAACATGGAGACCCAACATGTGTGTGTGTGTGTGGTTCAGGTATTTCCTATGTTATAGGGACAAAATGTCCCCACAAGGATGGCAATACCAGAAATATCTGACTTGTGGGGACACAAGCTTATAAATCATATTAAATTATATTTTTTGAAAACGTAAAAATGCAGAAAGTTTTCTGTGAGGGTTGTGTTTAGGGTTAGGTTTAGGGGATAGAATACAGTTTGTACAGTATCAAAATCATTATGTCTATGGTCCCCATAAAATATGGAAACCCAGCGCACGCGTGTTTGTGCGTGCGAGTGTGTGAGCGTGCAACACTGCGCATCAAAAGTCCATAATTCTGCATCTGTTGCTTGTGTAAAGCTCTCATTGAAGCTATGCCCGTTGGGAGATCAATCTTTGTTGCCCTATTGATCGGCATCTAGATGCAAGGCGGCTGAATGGCAGTGAGGGATTTCTGTGACTTACAAACCGTATGATGTGCAAAGTGTGACTGCATGTTTGTGAGAGAGAGAGAGATGGAAAAACAAAACTGCAAGACAGAATACAAACTGATTGGATAAAACATTCCCCAGAACAGATTACACACCAGTGCTTTAGTGGTCTGATTCGACTGGCTAAACACCCACAGTTAAAGTCATTCTATCAACAACTCATCTCCTTAGAATTTCAAACAAACCTCTCAGCAGACTGATGGTTATCAGTCCCTACAGACTTAACGCTCACCTCAAAACTGATTTCTCTCACAATATCACAGCTGCTAATAGGCTATCAACGTCCATCTCACCACCTAACGCTGAGACCCAGATGACATTTCCCCACTAGTTAGCCACCCTGTTCTCGCAATAGTCCTGAATTGTTCTTCCAAATCAGAAGGTGGATTGTGGTGTTGCTAGTGTCTTGTAGAGTGGAATACTTAACATACAAAACAGGCAGGCATACAAATAAAAGTATTAAAATGCACAGAAACAACCAGATTTAAAACTTTATTTTAGTGTATTTTAACTAGTTGCTTATTAGCATGCATATTACTAGAATATTGGCTATTTATTAGTACTTATTAAGCACATATTAATTCCTTATTCTGCATGACCTTATTATACATTTTTAATCCTACCCAATACCTAAACTTAACAACTACCTTACTAACTATTAATAAGCAGTAAATTGGGAGCTTATTGAGGGAAAATTTGTAGTTAATAGTTTGTGTTCCCTATAAGTGTTACCTTTTAATTAAATATAGAGCCGTTTTACTCAAGATGCCTTCGAAGGAGCGAGCAAAGATGAGCATAACCGATGTCCATTGTGATGGAATTTTTAATTAATCATAACCAACATGTATTTTTCTTGCTGGAATAACATGTCCCCAAATCTTGGAGCTGAATCAGTGTGTGTCTGAATCATGTCCAAATATAAGAAAAGGGGAAATGAAACTAGATAACTCTCTAAATATAATAGCCCCATACTGAGTATCCAACAAACTAACAAACCCACGATTTGGGCAGATCTTGCTTTACCTAGTAACAGAAGGGTTTGGCATATGAAGAACCAATTATATTGTAGAATGCTTTGCCATGTTCCTACTATTTTTGCTGGTGGGATTCTCTGAGATTGATGTGAGGCCATGATTAAAGCATATTCTAAGGCTTAGTCTGGAGTCTGTCTGGTTATTGCTGCACAGCAAGTTAGGACACCTAGAGATCTTATTTATATAGTGTCAAAAGGGTCAAGACATTAAACGACTCAGCCGACAACGATTTGGAAATGCAGTAGAGGATAAATTATTACGTGCCGACTGTAGACGTTTAGCCCGACCCAGGTAAAGTGAGGTGCGTAGGGGAAAATCTACCACATCTAATGGTATCTAAAAGATTTTTTTTCTTCTTCTCCTCACTAACATTCGGATATTAAAATTGAATAAAACAGCTACAATAAAAAAATAACTAGCTAATTACTTTAAAAGTGAATCGTTATATATCGCTGTCAGTTCACATTGTTATTAACACCCTCTCCGAAAAGCGGATGCAATGAGACCTGTTTTCATGTTTGTTCATGCGATGTTTGGCATAAAGTCAATTCTATTCATGTAGTCTAACAATTGATAAGCCCGACCTTTTATTTTTTTTTAGCTCATTCTGTATGTTTGTTAGGCTTTTATATATGGTTTATCTGAAATAGATGATACTACAATAGCCAGAATAGACGGGATACACAACATATAAGCACCATTTCGTCCATTTTTTTACATTTAGAATACAATCAAAGGCTCAATTAATGTTAATCTTAAAAAATACTAACAATTTAATAACACTGAACACTGCATACATGTTTTCATACTGATACTGTGCTTAAACTGCACTCTTGTCAATTTTGTGTGCAGTATGAACAGACTGTGGGTGATACATGGGCAAACTGTCTGACACTGAGATTAAAATGATATACATTCAAAATCAAATTTTAGACAATTCAGGAAACTGATTTCAATATCTTTATAAAGCATTTCATTATACTATTTTGTAGTCATGGCATGACATTTGTGATGGTCCAGTGAGTGTTGCGCACCAGCCTGAGAGTGTTTTTTGTGAGTTAAGCCAACAGCAGATGGTGAATGGACACATGACCCACCATCCTCATTCAACCAGCACTGGTTCAGAGGGAAGAACAGGTGCGTCGTCTGATACAGTCCCCCCTGAAACCTGAACTCGTACTTTCATTCCCCCTCTCACATTCACTTGGCCTGTCTGCTGCTATGCTTCACGGTAGACTTTTCCAATTAGTCTCACCCGTGTAACCCCTCTGGTGTCACATGAGACGGCATATGGGCCATTGTACTTATAAAACTTAATCTGACAAATGAGACACTGCATTCAATCAAATCCCACTTGTGGCAAAATCATTTAAGCCCTGAATATACTGAAAAATGACATGAGCATAGCTGAACATGGGATTGCGTCAATCAATTAGTGACCAATTCCTAAAGTAATTCAGTTATTAGTCACTTCTCTGACATGCAACACAAACATCTATGGCAGCACTTCTCAAAGTCCGGACTCCGGTCCGGATTCGGAGGGGATTCAATCCGGACCCGCCTCCATTTCGTATTTCAACAGCAGTAATTGTGTGTAAGGGATTAAAAGTCTGGATTTCCTACTTTGATAAACGCATGTCAAAATCATTTGTTTAGTGTTTTATGTCTTTTTGGAGATGGTCCGAAATTAAAGCGAAGGCGAGATATTTAAAGTTTTCCTCCGTGATTCAGTTGCCATGACATCCAGTGAGCATATACTTTTCATGTAATTGGGCGCGAGTTGCGCGACGCGACACTTAACGCGCAGTAAGCGTTTGAATGGGTGTGGAGCACTGGTTCTCAACCTGCGGCCCGTCACAAATGTAAATGCGGCCCGCGACATGCCGACCACAATAATAATAATAAAAAAAAAAAAAATTAGCATACAATTTATTTTTGTTTTAAAATTTAAATTAAAGTGAATTAAAAAAAAATATAAATGAGCTATAATGCTTTATTTGTCATATAAAATAATTTTGGTGAGCATTTATTATTTTCAGACATCAGCCAATGTAGGCTAATGACGCAATCACTCAGTTAACGAAACAAACACAAGTGCGCGCTTAGGAAGAGTTCAAACAGTAGCCATTAATTTTGTAAATTTAAGCCTCAAAATGGTCAAATTTGTTATTAAAGGAGAAAAACTAAATGTGGAATTTAAAATGAAGGAACACATGCAAACAAGCAGAGTCGCAGCATCAGCAGTAAAGGTAAGAAGAATGGAAGAATCAGTTTGCTGTTAGGCCTAATGAGTGAGATGGGCAGCGTTCCTGTTTGCTCTGTAGTAAAGTAGGCTACTTGATAAGCAAAACCTACAATTTCAAAAGACTGAACTGTGAATTCGATGTCTGTGATTGATGTATTTAAAAATAACCGCATCAGCGCACCCGCGGCTGGATGAGCCTAACTCTGCGCGCGCTCGCGGTGTAATGCTATTTCATGCATTCTAACTTATTTACTGTTAAAGAGTTGCATTCTCATGTTAAACATGGCCAAAGTTTCAAAACATGAGTTGGACGTATGATGGAGTATTTCTGTGCCAAATCCACTACTTCTGGTTTTGGTACAGGATTCTGAGAGGGTTTTTTTGAGTGTGTACTGTATTACGTTAAAAGAGAGCAGAATTCCTTGTAAAGGCACTTCTCCATGATAAGCACGCGCACACACATTACCCAGAGCAACAGCACACCCATCAACGTGTTTCGTTAGGGATACGGAAGCCGCTAGATTTTTCAACAATGGCTGTGTCCCAATTCAGGGCCTGCACCCTTTGAAGGCTGCATACATCATCGAGGCAGTCTCATTTAAGAAAAATAACCGTTAGATTGCAACGTAAGAAAGAAATTACGGTAATTTACACCTCACAATGAATATCAGTCAATTTTATTATGGTTACTTTTCCTAAACATGACATCCTTGATGAAGTATGCAGCCTTCAAATGTGACCTCCGGAGGACGCGGCATCTGAAATGAGACGCAGCTCCTGTCACCGAAGGAGTGTGTTTTTGTTTGTGAGGGAAAGATTACCTTTTTCAGCTTCCCAAAGAACCCAGCGTTAAGGGAACAGTGGATGAAGTATGTTTTTCCGGGGCAGCAACGGAGTTGTGCACGTATGTTTGTTTGTTCCCGGTATTTCGGTGATGAATGTTTTGTAAACAAGTCCCAGTTCGGCACTGGATTGGCAGATCGGGGCGGTGAGTAAAGCTGCATTAGATGTCTGTGTTTTGTTGGCAATTGGCGTGCAAGTGCATATAATGTAAACAACAAAAACTTTTTTATTCCCTTTTTATTTATAAAGATGTCGTAGCTAGCAGACGATCTCTACGCAGAAGCTGCACGCGCTCATGACTCTTTAGCTCTGCCCACAGCACTGACGGCAGGCATGCCTCCAAGAGCTCGGCTTTTTCCGGAAAGACTCTGTTTAGCGTGTCTATCTTTTATAAATATGACAAAACTAAAGACTTCGGAGATATGTAGGATACATTGTTACTCTATATGTACTCAAGATTAACATGAGATTGGCAGAAACTGTGTGTGACTTTAATAGTGTGTTTAATGTTGTAGATGTATTTCAAAGGTTGTAAAGCTTGTCTGGATTTTCCACTTCTGTGACCACACAAACAATCAAACGTTCACATACACCAATACAAACATGTACGGACCCTCACAGTGGAAGTTTTACAAGTTTAACGTGATCTTTTTCATCATTAAAATACAGAGAGCCTGAGGGGAAATGTTCAGTTCACAGTTTTGTTGTGGCTGCGACATATTAACTTGTAATCTTTATATTGTGGACATGTGATTTGAAGTTGTGGCCTCAAGATCTTATGTTGTATCCTATATATACATACGTGTGTTTATATATTAATATATATATATATATATATATATATATATATATATATATATATATATATATATATATATATATACACAGTATCGTTGAACAGTTTGGGGTCAGTAAGATTTTTTTTTTCCTTTTAAAAAAATCTACTATTCTAATATAAAAGACTTATATATTATAATACTTAAATTGATCAATAGTGACAGTAAGGACATAATGTTGCAAAAGATTTCTATTTCAAATAAATGCAGTTCTTTCACCAAAGAATTCTTTAATATTAATAATAATAATAAATGTTTCTAGAGCACCAAATCAGTAATAACTGCTGAAAATTCAGCTTAGACATCACAATCAATCAATCAACCAATCAATCAATCAATAATTTGTGTTTCTATAGTGCTTTCTTGCAAACCTGTGTAATCACATTAGGCCCTAAGACAGCTGTTTCGTGTAACTGCCGCGTCTAATGTGCCAAATTATGATTTTTAATCATATTAGTATCAGTTAGGGGTGTAACGATACGCTCAGGTCACGATACGGTACGTATCTCGATATGGAGTTCACGATACGATACGTATCACGATATTTTGAACAAAATGAAACTGAAATTCAAATAAGATTTATTAAAAAAACATGAACAAATTTCAATAATTTTCCTTGTTGTACATACAAGATCACATTTCAATAAAATAAATAAATATAAAATTTTAATAAAAACCTTCTGTATTCAAATTAACAGTTGAATAGGGCTGTCTGTCACTGAAAAAAAATGTTAAATTTAACATGAACTTAGAATTATGAATAGGGGCCGTTCACATATCGTGTCTAAAAACGCGTGGAAGGCGCGGCCGCACCGCTTCTCCTTCTTTCCAAAGCGCTTGCGCTCCCGTGGCGTCGGTCGTTGCTATGCAACCATGAACCGAGCTCTCCAAGAGGATCAGGATGTTTCTGCAAAGGATAAATGATTTCTAGCCCTTGCATTAGTTTTACTACGAGATATACTGATGGAGATAAGATATAAAAACCACCATGTACAGCTATGATCAGCTGTTCAGCTGAGCTTTTGATGTTTTGTTACTGAAAGGCCATAGCTGATCGGTTGATTCTTGTCACACGACCTGCGGTGCGCTTGCGGCATTCTGAGAAGTTGAGAATTGCATGCGCGTCGCGACCGCGTTGATCCCATTATGAGCGCGCCTGCCGCGCGGCTACATTTGAAAATAATAACTGACTTGCACGCGGAAAAGACGCAATATGTGAACGGCCCCACAGAACTTCTTAAAGCAAAGCATCGCAAGCGTCTTTTGCTTTTCTGTGAGCACAGCTGTTCCTGTGCACTGCGGTGAAAGAAAGCCACGACTTTTCTCACGCGACCATGCAAGAGACTGACATGCAGGCCTGGACTGGTAATCTGGCATACCGGGCAAATGCCCGGTGGGCCGACGCACTTGAGGGCGGGGCCGCTATATGATATGATTTTTTTTAATAAACATAAAAATTGGCCAACGACCGGCCCATAAAGCAGGGACAGCGGCCCATTGGGCAAAAAAATCAAAACATTTAGAGGTTGATGCCTCAACGTGCAAAAATTACTGGCATGTTTAGTGCGGTTACTGTAGCTTCAGTTTCCAAACCTACAGTACCTGACGTGCAAAAACAGGTGAACATAGAAGAACATGGAGGAGACACCTGTAAGGCAGAGGAGCAGCAGGTGTCTGACAGTGAAGCCAATGAGGGACAGAGTAAGCAGGAGAGTATAATAGAAGCGGTAAGCAGGGTAGTTACATGATTAACAGCGAGGGACTCATGATGCGACGACGACGACGATGATGCTTAAATGAATGAATATTATAAGACAACATAATCGTCGTCGTTATTATAAAGTCAGACTGTCACCTACTGCACTGGTCACTCAGTCAGCTAAAGTCAAATAGCACAGCAAAAGTTATTTTGCACTGTTTTTTGTAGTTAGCAGTGCCCTTGTAGCTATCAGAGTTCACTTATGCAGTAACGGCCTTTCTCATAGAAAAACCTGAAATGATGCAATTTGATTTTTCAAAAAAGAAAAATTCAGGTTATTATTATAATGTAATATTACTGACGATGTGTTTATTTCACAACGAGACTATAGGTGTCTATTTATAGCTGTTAGTCGTGATAATGGTCTACTAGATCTCACTTTTCAGCTATAAAAAGTAGCTCTTGTACCCTATTACTCTGGTATGAACACTTGGTTGTTTATGGCAAGTGAATAACATGAATATCATTTTATTAGGACGTTTTTTGTGAGTAATTTGGTAGTATAGTTTTCTTTTTCATTGTTTTTAATGGGGAGTATCTAAACAATGAGAGGTAAATGTTGGACACTTAAACAGGGGTTTGTGCTCTTTAAAACAAAGTATATTTGTAATTGTAAATTATAGTTTTTCTGCTGTCTGTTTTATTGGAATTTTTTTTTTTTTTAATTCTTTATAGAATTATCAGTATTCTACATCCACGTTCTAAGGGTTAACTAGCTTTTATATCATGGAGCACATTGTCTATCTAGAAATCCTACTCTTACTAAGTGTACTTTTAATAACTCTACCAATTAATTGTAATACTCTGGTGGGTGGTGTCCGACCGATTGTGGTGGGCCTGGGATACAGGTTCGTGGACCTGCGTATCGCGATTTCGGTTTCATATCGCATATCGTTACAGCCCTAGTATCAGTATTATAAAAGTTTATATAAAATTAGCTAGGACATAACCTGTTATACATGCACACTGTCAGTTTCCAAAAACTTTCAAAGAAATTACCATGCAAAACACAATAGAACATCCACAGAGATGTTCTCATAAAAAGGAAGCGAGGGGTAAAATCAGTAATAACAACAGAGTTATTAAGCCACCAGGCTGGCATTTCCCATTATGGATATTAAACTGTACCTCTGCTGCACTTAACCTGCTGGGGCATTTCTAAATCATCACTACTATTTCACACCGCTTTTTCCCATGCACTCCATTCTTTGTATGTAAATCTGAAACTCAAACACAGAGTCGGGTGCGTCTCTCTCATAAGCAGCCCAGTAAATCCCTCCTCATCACACTGTGGGGATTTGGCCTGTAATACAGCTGCCGTGACTCACCTACCGCAAGGAGGGAAGGAGAATTAAAGGAGGAACCCAAGCAAAACCAGGCTTTTAAGTTTGTTCTTTCCTTTACTCACTGCACCAGCCTTGTTGTTGGCTCAACAGTGACTTTTCAGGTGGTCAAAAGAGGGGTGAGTGGACGCAGGTGTGGGGTCGTTGTGTCAGTACTACAGTACAAGCCTAAAGCTGCTGCCTGGGGCAATCATTGCCCACAGGGATCCGTTTGAGGAAAATTGGTCTGCCCGTCATTTAGTCATCAGAGCGGCACGGCAGAGAGGCAAGCATGCAGTCTATTCAACCCCGATGCATGTGGCTACAGAAAACGCAAGCAGCTGCAGGCAGCGTTAGGGCCCACAACGCACAGAGCACCGAGTCTGACATACCCTGTGTCCAAATGGGCATATCTATCCTAATTAGTATAAGATATTAAAATAATGTGTCCCGACTCCCAAAGTCAAGTATGTCAAAGAGAGTCTGCCAAAACTACTCGGATGGTCAACTGATTCCAGAAGATTTTGAAGAATGGATCCGTGCACACTCTAATGGTGAATACCGCCCACGACTCATTGTGCTTTGGATGAGGATTTGGCCCAGAACTATAAACATGGCAGATGTTCGTGAGACCAGCGGTTAAGCAGAGATGCCCTGAAAGAGGTTTAAGTGATTAATAATCAATATGTAACCTGATGTAAAATATATATTTGTTTATATTATCTGTGTTATAGTTCATCTGCAACAACATTGTGAACTTTTATGTAGATGAAGAATAGCACAATAGCAAAACGGATATGTTTGGCATTTAACTAACTGCAAAAAAACATGAGATGAGTTATCTGCAGGAAAGACCCACATGATGAACGTGTAACGTCTTTTCCAATGTTGTTATTGTTAACTAAAAATATTAAAAATAGCTGAAAATTAACTGAAATAAAGCTGGAATAAAATGCAATATAATTATTAGATGAAAACTAGAAAATTAGAAATGCTGTAACTAACTGAAAAAAGTAAGTTTAAGTGTAAGTATTACAATTACTAAAACTAAAACTTAAATAAAAAAAAAAAACAGCAATTCCAAAAAATGAAAAAATCCCAAAAATTACTCAAATTAAAATGAAAACTGAAAATATAAAAATAAAAGCTGATTCAAAATATTAAAAAAATACTGTAAAAGTATATAAATAACACTAAAAAATACATTTTTACCCCCCTATTTGATATGGTATGTATATTGTATGTTGCGTAACATAAATGAAATGAAATGTGGAGTGTGTATATAAGGATGTTAACTGTGACAAGATTGACAGGCCAGTTTACAGTGCTACGATGTGCACAACTATGCAACAAAACGGTGCATGGTTTCAAGATACAATTGTACGTATGACATGGTAGTATATCCCAAAGCTCATCTACCCTTCTGTTACAAAAGTATATCTTCACAAAAAGAGGGCATAGTATAAGTAGATGTAGCAAGAGATACTTAAAGAGAGTTAACCCAAAGAAGGATATTAAAAAAAAAAAAAAAAAAAAAACAAAGGTATAGGGGCTATTCCTTTAAGCCTACCAACACCTGCCGGGTCTCAGATATACTTCTCACATAAATTCACACACCGCAGGCTTTCTATATACATGCTTATGGTGAAGAAACACACACAACCACATGTATAGATGTACCCCAGACAGGTCCTATTACCGCCCACTTCCTCTCACATACTCTATCACTTTCCCTTGTTCTTTCGCTACCTCTCTCATGCGCCTGACTTCTCAGGTTTCAGTGAATCAGAGCTGGTGAATAATGTATAAGGTACAAGCTGTGAAAACCTGGACAGCACTGTAGGCAGCAGGCAGCGACTAAATGCAAGTTTTAGAGCATACAGACAGACGGTATTCACTAGTGCTGTGTCGTATCCACCCACAGACACCGGTATCTTCATCAGCTCTGCTTTGCTTAAAGGGGACTGTCAAAAAAACCCAACATTTAAATAGTGAAATGGATTGTTCAGTGCCTGTTTGTAGAAATTATGCCATTTACCACTAAAAGATGTCCTAGAGGTCTGCCACAAAACATTGCTTTCTGTAAGGTTTGGTGGTTGGGGATTTTCTTCATCCTACTGACTTAAATGTTTTAAATTTGTTTGCTAAAAAGATTAGTTGAAATTCATTCAGTGCAGGTTACATTATTATGCAAGTAGGTAAAACACAAGTGATTTTTTCAAGAAGCTGACCATGTTGTTAAAATATATGTTTACAACTTTAAGAGAATATATAACGATTGTTTATGCATCATTTTACACACATTCATTATTCTTCCACCACCTTTCACCTCTTGTGAGATGTTTCATGTTTGTTCACAAATGAGATTTGTGCAGTTTGTATTGTCTGTGTCCAAAATCGCATCCATACTGCAGAACCGTCATTTTCTGCCTCCAGGTAGGCACCGCCCACAAAAACATCATCGCTGTTTGGTTCATTTTCATGTCTCGCTAGAAGATGGTGCCCACAGCCATTCCAGTGCAATCAGTCACCAAATTCGCTCACTCTTTTTCATTCATTTGTTCAAGTGGACTATATTAGTGGAATAATGTAGGGAATAATGAGGATATGAGGCGATTTCAGATACAACTATCGATTTATTATGTAAGAGGGCATATTCATTCAATAAGTCCAACCAATGAAACACTTCTTCACAGCTCACACTCGAAGGCTATTGGGATGTGCTATAGTCAGTCATTAAAGGCAGCAAAGCGGCTGAGTGCTTCACAGAGGTGTAAAGTACTTGAGTAATTTTACTTGATTACTGTACTTAAGTATTATTTTTGGGGATTTTTACTTTACTTGAGTACAATTAAAAATCAATACTTTTACTTTTACTTGATTACATTTTTTGAGAAAAAAGAGTACTTTTTACTCCTTACAATTTTATTTACAGTCAAAAAGTACTTATTTTTTGGAGATCACTTCATTCTATTTTCTTTTGCTATTACCAAACCAATTGAATTGTGCTGATGACCAGTTTAATTTAAAGGTTATTTATTCAATGAGATTCATTTTCACATTCCATGAAATTGGTCAGACATGTTCATTGGTCCTTTGGAAGTGACGTCATGTTGCATCAATTACCACAATGCACAGCACCTTGACCTCAAAAAATATACACTAACAAGAAGCGACACTCAACAGAATGTTCCATTGCAACACCTGCGCCAGCAGCGGCCTTGTATTTCCGCCATTTTGGGGTGAAGGCGACTTGGCAGTCCACTAGTTTCTATGGCAATATCAGCTGCTTTGTTAAAAAAAAAACTTTTTCACAAAAACTTTTTGCTCTCAGTCAGTTTGGGTTAAAACTCTTTAAAAGATCTAGTATTAGTATTAGACTTATAAACACTGAATTAATACCGATATGAATTATATATAATATAGCTCAGGAATTATATATAATATATGAAATTAAATTATGACATGCATCAGAAAAATTGGGAATGTTGGACAATAAATATATGAATATAACAGCTTGATTTTGCAGTGTTGTCTAATGTCCATTGAAGCAAAAGTGTCCAAAAGTGGGAATTATGCGATAATGGACACAGCAGATCATAAGATCATTATGTTTGTAGCGTGATCCATAAAACGTACAATATAGCTTATTTCAGTTCAGATCTAGATATTATTATTATTGCTCCAATAGGTCTGAAATATATTGTTCGCTGCAAACATGATGATCTTAAATTAATTAATTATTAATTTACTATTAATAAATGTGTAAAGTTTCATAAAATGGAAATGCTCAATAAAGTAGGCTAACTACGTTACCTCAGATGGATGAATGGTTGGATTCCACAACTGGTCAAATAAAACGTATATAAGACAATACAACATTTACTGTAGGAGCCATACAATTTACTGGTGACTTAATTTAAAAAAACTGTTCTACTGTGCTTCTGATTTGGCAGTGAAATTCACCAATTTTGGGTGCATAAGATGTGAAGGATTCAATGGTCCAGTTAGTATTTTCACCCCATAATGGTGGCCGCGCTACCGGAGCGCCATCTAGTGACTGTTGCCTAAAAAGTATCAGAGTGTCGCCTCTTCGGTTCTAAGCTCTTTGTTGACCTGGAAATTACAGTGGGTACGGAAAGTATTCAGACCCCCTTAAATTTTTCACTCTTTGTTATATTGCAGCCATTTGCTAAAATCATTTAAGTTAATTTTTTTTCCTCATTAATGTATACACAGCACCCCATATTGACAGAAAAATACAGAATTGCTGACATTTTTGCAGATTTATTAAAAAAGAAAAACTGAAATATCACATGGTCCTAAGTATTCAGACCCTTTGCTGTGACACTCATATATTTAACTCAGGTGCTGTCTATTTCTTCTGATCATCCTTGAGATGGTTCTACACCTTCATTTGAGTCCAGCTGTGTTTGATTATACTGATTGGACTTGATTAGGAAAGCCACACACCTTTCTATATAAGACCTTACAGCCCACAGTGCATGTCAGAGCAAATGAGAATCATGAGGTCAAAGGAACTGCCTGAAGAGCTCAGAGACAGAATTGTGGCAAGGCACAGATCTGGCCAAGGTTACAAAAAAATTTCTGCTGCACTTAAGGTTCCTAAGAGCACAGTGGCCTCCATAATCTTTAAATTTGAAGACGTTTGGGACAACCAAAACCCTTCCTAGAGCTGGCTGTCCGGCCAAACTGAGTTATCGGGGGAGAAGAGCCTTGGTGAGAGAGGTAAAGAAGAACCCAAAGATCACTGTGGCTGAGCTCCAGAGATGCAGTCGGGAGATGGGAGAAAGTTGTAGAAAGTCAACCATCACTGCAGCCCTCCACCAGTCGGGGCTTTATGGCAGAGTGGCCCGACGGAAGCCTCTGCTCAGTGCAAGACACATGAAAGCCCGCATGGAGTTTGCTAAAAAACACCTGAAGGACACCAAGATGGTGAGAAGTAAGATTCTCTGGTCTGATGAGACCAAGATAGAATTTTTTGGCCTTAATTCTAAGCGGTATGTGTGGAGAAAACCAGGCACTGCTCATCACCTGTCCAATACAGTCCCAACAGTGAAGCATGGTGGTGGCAGCATCATGCTGTGGGGGTGTTTTTCAGCTGCAGGGACAGGACGACTGGTTGCAATCGAGGGAAAGATGAATGTGGCCAAGTACAGGGATATCCTGGACGAAAACCTTCTCCAGAGTGCTCAGGACCTCAGACTGGGCCGAAGGTTTCCCTTCCATCAAGACAATGACCCTAAGCACACAGCTAAAATAACGAAGGAGTGGCTTCACAACAACTCCGTGACTGTTCTTGAATGGCCCAGCCAGAGCCCTGACTTAAACCCAATTGAGCATCTCTGGAGAGACCTGTCTGTCCACCAACGTTTACCATCCAACCTGACAGAACTGGAGAGGATCTGCAAGGAGGAATGGCAGAGGATCCCCAAATCCAGGTGTGAAAAACTTGTTGCATCTTTCCCAAAAAGACTCATGGCTGTATTAGATCAAAAGGGTGCTTCTACTAAATACTGAGCAAAGGGTCTGAATACTTAGGACCATGTGATATTTCAGTTTTTCTTTTTTAATAAATCTGCAAAAATGTCAACAATTCTCTGTTTTTCTGTCAATATGGGGTGCTGTGTGTACATCAATGAGGAAAAAAATGAACTTAAATAATTTTAGCAAATGGCTGCAATATAACAAAGAGTGAAAAATTTAAGGGGGTCTGAATACTTTCCGTACCCACTGTATAACAGTCAGTGGAAGAAAATGGAGGAAGTCAAAAATCAGCCACAGAATCAAGAGCACCCGTGGCCAACAGATCTGATGATGAAGATTTTTTCACTTCTTTGAAACAGACAACACATGAAGCCAGCAAAGAGTTGGATGGATATCTGGCCTGTGTTTCAGACACCAGTGTTTCAGGCACTGCAGGATTGATTTTTAGCCCCAAAAGAGCTAGGCTTGACACTCACAATTTTGAAAATCAGCTTAAGTTAAATCCAAGGTTTTGCAACTTTGAGTAGCATGTTGCATACTGGCATTAGGTAGTAGTCTTATAGTTTGATAATTAAATACAATTAAACACAAACAGTTCTAAAGGAGGATAAAACTTTGTATGTGGTTCATTCACTTCATGTTTTTAGAGATTAAAAGCTTAAACAAGAATCTCTAGTTTTCATTCTTGCTGTTACTTTTACTTTTTTAATACTCAAGTACAATTTTAATGTGGTACTTTTTTACTTTTACTCGAGTATGATTCTGGCCAGATACTTTTACTTTTAATTGAGTAAAATTTTCGCTCAGTACTTGTACTTTCACTTGAGTAACATTTTTGAGTACTTTTTACACCTCTGGTGCTTCAAATGGGAGACACTTGAATGAACGAACATTATGAGTGAAGTGCATGCAAGTGAAAGAGAACAATTTGTTTAGTTAAAAGATTTGTTCAAAAACTAATAACATCATATATTCTTCACAAAACAAATGTATGAAAATCAATCAATATATGTGTAGTAGAATCATAAGTTATTAAATATGAGCAAAATGTAACAATTTTTCTGTGACTACATCCCTATGAACTTTCCAGACAATGCTCATTTTAAGAGTAATGGCTTTTATTCAGATCCGCAGTCCTGCCTAGCAAACAGGGTCATTTAATTTGAAACAAAAGACATTTTATCTCTCTCTGTTGTGATAACTGACAACAAGCATCTAGAAAAAAAAGAGAATTATACTAGACTGGTAATTTCTTGGCTAAAAAAATAGCACTTTGTAACGGGCGGCGATGAGACTGCTCTCCAAAGCTCACGCCATACTTTCATTACCCCTCGTCTATTCCCCTGTAGGCCAGCTGCCATGCCAGCTTGGATCCTGTTAATGCTCTAAAACTGGAAAATAATTTCAAGGTCTCCGGGAATAGCCTGCTCTTTCCAGCCTTTTTATATTTATTTATTTTATCCAGAGTCACCTGTCGAGTGGCTGTGATTATGCATGCATGACTGGGCCTGGGCCATGCAAATCCTCCAGGCTCTTTCGCTGAGGGCTCACTGACCTGCTTCCTGCTTTCATCCCGCCTCTAAGTACCGATCGCAAATGGCCAGGAACTAAATCAACAGCACATGAAAGGCGCTGAGCGTGGAGGAGAGGGGCCACATGGCTAAACAATCCCCTACCCACACTATCGTAAACAGCTTGGAATGTTCACGCAGAGCTGAGCACATTCACCAATGCCTCAACAGCACTGTCTGTTATGCAAATGAGCTGGATTTCATTTCTATTCCACTGTTCTCAAAAAAATTATTAATATTACACAGCCTGGTCTGGGTGTTTACTTGCCCCCTGTCTGGAGGCTCTGAATGCCAATATATTTGGCTATACATTTAAAATATTGATATACAGTGTAGCGCACTGCAAAAAATAAAGAGAATATTTGGAATAAAATCTATGATTTCAAAATCAACCAGTCGGTGGGCTGCCTCAACTACTAGTCAGCTGTTCTTAAAGTGTCATTTTTTCATCATTAAAAAAGTTTTTTTAAGCTATAAAGAAATAAATAATACTTTTGAAAAATAAAATAATGTATAATAAATTATTTCAATAAGAAGAAAAAAAAAAGAAAAGAAATTTTACATTGAGTCTCATGGGTCCAAAAATGACATCACCTGATCAGCCAAATGTTATTTGCTCTACCTACGTCATCATACAAATGCAAGACACTCATTAAACATTTTTATGACTCAATGGCCAATGACAATCATTGGCATGTTTTTTTTTTTTTTTTTTTGAAGAGGATTTATTCTGTTTTATTGTGCAAACAACTGAAGCACATCACACTCATGAATTAAATATATTAAAAATAAGTTTTTATCCAAAAAACAAAAGATGACCTCACTAATTGCTGTTCAAAGACTCGAAGGCTATCTAGTCAACCACCGTGCTCTACATTAAATATGAAATGGTTAGATTATCTGACATATTTCCATGTCTGTGCCCTGACAATTACAATGCAGAAAAGATCTGAGGGGAAAACTTGATATACGTGTGTGTGTGTGTGTGTGTGTGTGTGTGTGTGTTCCTGTATGCATCCAAGTTTCCCTGAGGTGTTCCCTGTTGCATACAGCATACTAATTTAAGTCTTCCATTCATATTCATTGTACAGAAAAATGCTATTCCAGACACAATTTAAATAATGCTTTCATATTCAAGTTCTCTTGTCACTGTTCTGTTGATTTAATATCAAACTCATGACTTTCCATTTCCATATTTTCTTTTTCATAACCTTTTGAGTTCACAGCATGCCAATAAATTCCCACCTCTCCAGCTTTTTAAAAGAGATCATACAATTTAAATCAGGGCTTGAGTTTCCCATTTGTTTCGAGTCAACGGGTAAAAGGTAGTCAGAACCTCTATGGAAACATTTATCTGTCATATTTTTTAAAATGACGACAGTGAGGGTACGAATCCGTCTGCTGCGGCACTCAGAAAGCAGCATCTAAGGCCCAGGGAATGAGCGCCACTTGTTCAGCAGTACAAGAGGGAAATTGTCCCCCTCTGCAGCACACACAATATTGCAGGTGCTTAAATTATTCATCCTGTACGAACACTGGGGTCTCACTTAGAGCCAAAACTCCAGCCTCTTAATCTGTACTTTATATTCCATTTTATATTTTACAGCTTTGTTTACTCCGAAAGGGAGATAAAGAGCTTTTCGTTCCAAAGACGTCTAGCTTTGTTCTTACTGTTGACAACAAAGAAAACAGTTCTGTGTAATTTTCATATATCACTATGTAACATTTTCCGTCAACTGCCTTCACCCTGCTGGCAGACAGGCATAAGAGTTGCACATATACGGTTTTTCAGTAATTGTGATACAAACGAATGCCAAATCAATGAATACCCAGTGTTTGACAACTACTCATTTTTAAATAGTTAACTAGTCTTCTAGATTCTAGAAAACAAACTGACTAGCTGACTAGTTGATCATTGTTTACTTTATGCAAATGATTGTGATACAAACAAATGCTAAATTAATGAATACCCAGTGTTTGCACAACTACTTATTTTTAATAGTTAACTAATCATCTAGAAAACTAATTGACTAGCTGACTTGATCATTGTTTACTTTATGCAAATGATTCATCAAATGCCATTTAGCTTGGCTTTCTTTGCTGTTTCTGGCAAGCTTTGCTGACAGAGATGATGTGAATGTCAAAGAAAGTGTTCATATCTTCATCGTTTGCATTGAAAAAAAAAATCATACAAAGCAAAAAAAAAAACAGTAATGAACCTCTTGCTTTTAGTTTCTGTCAACGTTTAGACAAAATTTAACTTGTTTCATGATAGTTCATACACATTTTGTCTTGTATTGGTTCCTTGTATTTGAACACACCAAATAAACACCATCTAACCAATGGCTTGTTTTATGAAAGCAAAACATTTTGGCTTCATTTTAATAGAGAGATTAAAATATAGCCAGCAACCAAGCTAGCACTGAATAACTATTCATATTTACATTTACAGGTGCTGGTCATATAATTAGAATATCGTGAAAAAGTTCATTTTTTTATTGTAAATTATTTTTAAAAATGAAACTTTCATATATTCTAGATTCCCTACATGTAAAGTAAAACATTTCAAAAGTTTTTTTTATTTTATTTTGATGATTAGAGCGTACAGCTCATGAAAGTCCAAAATCCAGTATCTCAAAATATTAGAATATTTCCTAAGATCAATCAAAAAATGGATTTTCAAAACAGAAAAGTTCAAGTTCTTTAAAGCATGTTCATTTGTGCACTCAATACTTGGTCGGCAGCACATATTACAGCAAATGACTTGCTCTAGCACAAATTACAGCATCAGTGAAGAGTGGCATGGAAGTGATCAGCCTGTGGCACTGCTGAGGCACTATTGAGCCTTCAGATCATCTGCATATTGTTGGATCGGCTGTTTCTCATCTTTCCCTTGAAAATATCCAATAGATTCAGGGGTCAGGCATGTTGGCTGGCCAATAAGTGAAGTTCACAACGTAATTTCGGGAGGAGTGAACCCATCTAATCTTTCAATTAGTGAAACTCAAACATAATCTCAAGAGGAGGGAACCCTAATCTTTCAATTACATCCAGAGCATATAAGCAGCTACTCACCCTGCTCTGGCATCAGTTGTTTCGATATCCCTCCACCTCCCCAACTCCACCACATAAATTAGGCATCTCATCTATCGTACTCCTCTTCCATGTACTAGTAGTCCCTGGGGGTATATCCAAGCTCGAGTTGAAGCTGCTTCCTCGAGCCCCTCCACAGCGGACAGCAAGCCAAATACGCTTAACCTTATTAGCTTAAAGATTTTATGAGGAAACGAACTCATGAAAACACAGTAATATCATGTTCAGCAAACCACTTGGAAGTGGTTTTTGCACTGTGGGCAGGCGCTAAAGTCCTGCTGGAAAAGGAAATCAGCTTCTCCATAAAGCTTGTCAGCAGATGGAAGCATAAAGTGCTCCAAAATCTCCTTGAAGATGGCTGCATTGACTTTGCACTTGATAAAACACAATGGACCAACACCAGCAGATGTCACGGCCCCACAAATCATTACTAACTTCAGAAACTTCCCACTAGACTTCAAGCAGCTTGGATTCTGTGCCTCTCCAGTCTTCCTTCAGACTCTGGGACCATGATTTCAACATGAAATGCAAAATTTACTTTTATCTGAAAAGAGGACTTTCGACCACTGTTCACTGTCCAGTTCTTTCTCTCCTTAGCCCAGGTAAGATGCTTCTGACGTTGTTTCTGTTTCAGAAGTGGCTTGGTAGTCCTTTTCCTGAAGATGTCTGAGTGTGGTGACTCTTGATGCACTGACTCCGGCTTCATTCTACTCATTGTGAAGCTCTCCCAAGTGTTTGAATCGGCTTTACTTGACAGTATTCTCAAGCTTGTGGTCATCCCTGTTGCTTGTGCACCTTTGCCTACCCAATTTCTTCCTTCTAGTCAACTTTGCATTTAATATGCTTTGATACATCACTCTGTAAACAGCCACCCCATTCAGTAATGACCATCTGTGACTTACTCTCTTTGTGGAGGGTGTCAATGATTGTCTCCTGGACCATTGCCAAGTCAGCAGTCTTCCCCATTAGTGTGGTTTCAAAGAACAAGAGATACCCGGAATTTATACTGTAGGGATGGTCATTTAATGAAACTCAAATGTAAATATTCTAATATTTTGAGATACTGGATTTTGGACTTTCATTAGCTGTACGCTCTAATCAACAAATAAAAAAAAAAAAAAAAAAAAAAAAAAAACTTTTGAAATGTTTTACTTTACATGTAGGGTCTAGTATAAATGAAAGTTTCATTTTTTAAAATAATTTACAATAAAAAAATGAAATTTTTCACGATATTCTAATTATATGACCAGCACCTGTAAGGCATTTAGACTCTTATCCAGAGTGAATTATAAAAGTGCTTTATTGCTAACTATGAGAACTCTGTTATCAACAGATGGCAAGTAATATAACTTGGAACACTACAGTACCTGTTTAGTTGAATGAGGTCATGGATACCACATCCTTTCCTTGGTACATCTGTTTGTTGTCAATGATCACGTTCATTAGAATACTGACTGAATGTTACAAGCTATTTTTCAAATTCTGTTAAAAAAAAATTAACCTCCTTCAATATGGCAAGAGTCTTTTCATCTTATTCGCAAGACCTTGTAAAATTGAAATGGTTCCTTTTGTAAATAGGCACTGGTTACTTCTGTGTTTATATATATAAAAAATCTTTTCTCAGTTCAACAGAACTTTTCTTTTAATCTGTTCATCTTGTATTTCTATTCCCTCAGCCACTTAGAGCAAAGTGAGAACACGACCCTTCCTGACTGCAAATCCAGACCATGTGTACTGACATTACAAACCAACGTCACCATATAGTCATGGCACACAATGGAGAATGTTAACTTTTTGTTAATGGCATGCACACTTTTTTCCCCCCACTTACTCCAATCTTTTTCAGCATGTATTAGTGACGTATTTACCCAGAATTGCCCAGTTTGGGTGTGCTCTTCTGTTTCTACTGGGGTCTTGAGGCTCAAGTGGTCTTGACCTGCCCTGGGACCCTCTCACTGGGGCCACGGTGACAGGACTGCTCCAGGGACCGCCACCAGTCCCTCCCTCTGCAAAGAGACTCACTGTACTCAGTAACTTCCACTTGGTCAAGCAAAAGATATTTTAAAAGATGCCAACTAAGATTAGGAAGTCCATATTACGAGCTGTATCAATTGGTTCTGTTTAACAAAGTAAGAATTACCTAGTCGTTTTTCCAAATCTTCAGATGCTACTGTGATACAGATGATCTTGTTAATGGAATCTTTTTTGCTATCATACTAATGAAAGTAAATTTTGCATTCAAAGTCACTCAATCACATTGCAAAGCAATTAACAGCACATCTGAAACAGACAATGCTCAGCTAAACACAAAGACGAAGACCTGTACATTGGGGAAGCGAGGACACAAAAACAAGATTAAAACCATGTAATACAAAGCTGGAAAAAGCACAAAAAGATCTGACAACCACGAACACTCAACAAACAGAACAAGGGAGCTAGTCAGGTCCAAAAACTGTGTATAAAAAAGAGAAGAAGATGCATTCACAAGCAAAGAAAAGAAGATGGCAAGGTTTAAACAGAAGGAATCAGCATAAAGCAGAGGTGAGACAAAAGAGAATTATGGGAGTATAGTTCTAAACAAAACAAGAGCAAGAAGAAGAAGTCGAAACCCAGCATCTGAATATGTCAAATCAAAAGTAGAAGATGAGTATGTCCAAATATGCAGCGTTCATGAAATAGTCAGAGAAAAAGTTGGACACTTTACTATCCCATGAGGCCATGGGAGAGGAGTAAGAGTAGTCATATTCATAAATAGCACAGAACAGTGATGTGGCTGACATTTTAGGTCACATGACAATGCCAACATGGTGGATGTAGTACACAGGGAAATAAATAAATAAAAATTGTATTCCTATAGTAGTATATAAATTCATTAATTTTATTCAAACCAAAAATTATTATTTAAAATCACTGAATCAACCTAAATACATTAGGTTACACCAACAAAAATCACCAACAAATAAATATTCAAAAGTTTAGGATCAGTATGATTTTCAGTCTCGTATTCTCACCAAGGATGCATTTATTTGATCAAAAATAGAGTAAAAACAGTAATTTTGTGAAATATTGTTATTCTAATTTAAATTCAAATAATAATAATAATTTAATCCTGTGTTGGCAAAGCTGAATTTTCAGCATCATTACTCCAGTCTTCAGTATGACATGATCCTTCAGAAATCAATATGCTGATTTGCAGCTCAAGAAACATTTCTTCTTATTATCAATGTTGAAAACAATAGTGCTGCTTAATATTTTTGAGGAAACCTTGATACATTTTTTTTTTTGAATTCTTTGATGAATAGAAAGTTCAAAAATAACATCCTTCACTTTAAATAGAAATCATTTGTGTTTTTACAGATTGTTTTAAAACTACACAAATGCATAAAGCACACTTTATTAGCAGTCAATAATGCAGTAAATACATTGAACAGGGAACAAACTTGGATGCATTAAAATATATAAAATTTTAAAATTAGTATAAAATTTATTTTCTATGAATAACTATTTAACAGAGAGAATATATTTATTCAGCAGTCTATGAAATATTGTGACTTGGCATGATGATGGATTAATGATGTCGCTGTGTCCGTAGGAGGCCTTTGTGCTTGACTTTATATTTCTAGCATAAAAAGGAGTGAAATGAGAACACAACAGAGGATTTGAGTGAGGGGGGTTGATAATATGTAAGACTGGAACAAAGCCAGGAACAGCTGGATACCAGGGCAGCTGTTTTTTCTTTAATTTTTTAATTTATTTATTTATTTATTTTGTGTAGGTCCTGAATATTTGTAGAGAGCAGCTATGATTAGATGAACAGAGAGAATAAAACAGAGGGATGCTCTGAGAGGAAGTGTGGTCCGTGTAGTCTGGTCCAACTGTAGGTCATGAAGCAAAGGCATGATTAGAAGAGTCGGAGGCATGCTGAGATGAAAATCATGTATTAATGTGTCTTTTCCCTGGCTTTCAACATTCATTCATTTTCAACCTTTAATCTTCCTTTCTATCTCTTGTTCTTTCATGCACTGCCAGCCTCTTTTTCCCCCTCCCACTAAGCACTCGCCAAATCCTCAGTGAACCAGAGGTCTTGGTGAGATTGGGCAAGCCGATTCCTCATTATATTGTAAGGCTTTAAACACTGAGCGACAGACATTTCTCAACTGTCTGGACAACACCACCAACAATGGGGTCCAAATGTCTGAGACCATTACTGAATTGCTTCTAATTTGCAATTTTTTTTCTCTAATTTAATACAGTTTTACTTATTAGACTTATTAGGGGCCAGTTGCATAAACTGCTAAGAGTAGTCTTACAAGTTAAGGCTGATTCATACTTATGCGTCGAGCCTATGATGTAGCCTGACGCGCACCTAGGTCTGATGCAGAAGTATAAATCAGCCTTTAGTCATTAACTTTTTTAAGTCAGTTACATAAAAATGTAGATTGGTCTAACTTGATACCAAAAAGTAAGATTGATCAGCCCTAACTAACCGCTAGTTGGTCTTACTAGTTCTTAAGACACAGTCTTAACATAATGCTTTATGCTCGCGCTTCGGTTGCTCAACAACAACAAAGCTGGAGAATCTCACACACAGCCAAAATGACAATTGCCAGTAATGGTGTTGAGCCATACATTGTTCAAACCAGAGTCGGACACTGATGAAGAGACTCAGGAAGAAGTTACAACTTTTAGAATGCAACTGGACATTTCTGAACAGTTAGTGTAGTTGCTGTGGAGTTGATTCAGCTCATCGACTAGCATGTGCCGTCATGTTAATCTTTTGTGCAAAACCCATATGGACGCTCACTATACATAGCGTACCTGTTTGCCAAACAGAAACACACCAGGCTAACGTTTATGATTGCTATCAAATGCTGTGAATGATCTAATATTTTTTCCAAATTATCGCTCAGACAGAAATGCTAACGAAAGCTAACGAGACTCTAAAGAGTGTTCTGTACTCGTCTGTGCAGCCAACGACAAAACAGTTAGCATGCTTTGTTCGAACTTTTACCATGGCGTTAGAAATTGTACACCGTTTTCGCTTGCGAAAACAATATAATGGTGTTGTGGATGGAAACGTGCAGATTAAGGGGTGGTAATATAATAAGATCCCCTTCCCATGTCACAAGGGTGGTGTAATCTGAGCGGCTCGTCTTTTCACATGAGAGAAAGGCTTACCAAAACAAAGTTACAGGATTGTCCTTTTCCACATTTTTTTGGGTTGGTAGATACACTGGGGACTCGATTTAAACACGGAAAAAGTCAATTTTCATGATATGTCCCCTTTAAAATATTATTTTATTTTATGAATTGAAAACCAATAAAACTTTTTTAAGTCCCTGATTTTCAATGTTGTCTCAAACTTGTGGACCCATATCACAATACTGATGCAGTTTACAAATGGTTTCGTTAAATGTACTTTGGACTAGGTTATATTTCACCCAAAATTTCATAAATATTTTTTCCAAAGCAGCTTTACAGAATATAGAGCTTTAAAATAGTGATTAGTGAGCAACTTAAAGGTGACAGAAAAAAAAAAAAAAAAAAAAAAAACCCTTGAAAGACAATTATTATTCATGGACATATCTATGCTACAAGAAAGAAGAGATGAACATTTATCAGAAAAATATTATATATATATATATATATATATATATATATATATATATATATATATATATATATAATATATATATATATTTTTCAATATCAGTTTTGGCGTAGTCGCTTCTATGATACTGCTTATAAATCCTTGTAGAGTAATTAACAGGATTAGTTTCTCGAAACTCTGTCATACTAGTCCATTTATTTCTATCTCCTGTCTGCATCCCTCCCACCTGTTTAAAAACAGAGTAATTATGTGTTTGCCACATCTACCTGCTTCCTGACTGCCACTTGTTGCCTTGGTAATTGTGTAAATTTTGCATGCATCTGTGGTGACTGGCCAAGGCTGGAGCTGGCACAGACATCGCCCCTACTGATTCCAGCTGTCAGCAGTGTCTATTAACAATGATGAATCACTCCCCCACTTCTCAATCCAATCATAGAGACCACAGCAGGCCTTAGATCTGGTCACCTCTGACTAAATGATTTTTGGACAGCGTGGGGCGGTATGGCAGAGCACCCGGTTGGCGCTTTGTGTTAGATTACGCTATTAGCCTGCAGGCTTCTGAGCTTTACATCCTCCAGCCTGCCCTTGTAACTGTGGTACAAGTCTTTGTATTTATACAGTCATGCACAAAACATTAAAAATTCACATGTCATCAGAACTAAATTATACCCTACGGTTTTGGCTATGCTCAGATTCAGTGGGTAAAAAAATATCAAAATTCAGTCTAATAACAGATATAAGATAGTTTTCATTAATTGGAATAAAACTGAAATCAAATAAAATGTAAATATAAGAAAAACTTGAACTTAAAACTTAAACTTACAAAAATGGAAATAGTAATGTTGCATTGGGAACTAACTGCAATTAAGTAAGTTTAACTTGACTAAAATGACTAAAACTGAATTAAAAATAAATTAAAGTGAAATATAGAAATATAAAAAAACTAATAAAAATGTTAAAAGCACTTTAAACCATTAAAGCAAGCTTAAATTAAAATTAAATTAAAACTGAAAATATAAATATAAAAGTTAATTAAAAAAAACTATAACAGAAAATAAATAATACTAAAATAACACACACAAACAAATACACACATGTTGGGTTTCCATGTTTTATGGGGACTTTCCATAGACATAATTAATGTATCCCCTAACTCTAACCCTCCCTTAAACCCACCCATCACAGAAAACTTTCAGAATTTTTAAATTTTGAAACATCACATACTGTAGTATGATTTTATAAGCTGTTTTCAAGATTTTCAGATATTGCCATCTTTGTGTGGAAATTTAGTCCCCATAACGTAGGGTATACCTGAAACACATACACACATTTAACTTAAAATAACATTCAAAGAAAAAAACATTTACAATTAAGTGAAATTAGTTTCTGAAGCTGTTATCAGTGAGAGTGTTTGATTTCCCTACATTGAGCCTCAGAGGAGAGCAAAACAACAGCATGAATAAATGAGGAAAGCGAACAGGGGCTGCCATAACACTAAAAAATTCAATAAACTGCAAATCTGCAAAAACTATTTGGTTTTGGTTTTACACGACTTTTGAAAGTCTAAAATAAACATCCCAAGCAAGTTGTTCCATCACCATTCTGCATCATGTAGATATGCCATCATCTTTGGTTTCCCTTTTTCATCAGTGTGATCCTGCAGGTTAGAAGTCAAGGTCAGTGGGTTTCAATCACTTTCCTTAGCTTTCCACTTTTCTCTCACCATCACCCTCAAGGCCGTGAGAATGTTTGACCTCCAGAAAGCAGAAAGACAGATGGTAGACTGGATGTGATTGGGTTATGTGATGAGCTCTATGCCACATAAAATCTAGTTGACATCATGCTGTACAGTCAGTCTGTTAACATTTCCCTCAAGAGCTCCTCAGTCCTCCATCAAAGCCCTAAATGTTCTCTGCACATCTCTCCACTTCATCATTGGCATATAACCAATAACAAGCTCAGTGTTGACAGGGGTGACCTGATCTCTTAAAAGGGAACACTGTTAATAGAGATCAGTGGCTCTCTACTAATTTGTTTATTTTTTAACCCAGTTTGTACACTGGACATAGTATTGTGACCCAATAAATAAATACATAAAAAAGTGAACAAAAATGTCCTCAAAAAGATTGCATTGTATATTTATATTAGCATGTACTGCCCAGGAATATGCCAAACTATTAACAAATGTATACAGTAAATACATTTTGTTTTTTTGTTCTAACTGTTGTACATTCATTTTAAACTGCAAAAACAATTAATTAAAAAAAGTAATAATAAAAATCTATTATGCATTACATTACACATGACTTTGTAAATATGATGTAAATTATATTTAAATTGTAAAAAAGTCATTATTGACAAAAAAAATACCCATCAACTATCTGACAGCTGACAGTTTTTCTTTAAAAATTGGTTTAGCCATTTATTTATGTTTAATATGTAGAATATAAAACATTAACTAAAAGAACAAGTAATCAATAGTGCCTAAAACTGAAAACAAAATCAAAGGGGGAAAAAAATATTTTACTGTTTACTGTCATTTGAGCTGCATGTCAGACTATGGACCTACTCTGCATTTCACTTGAGTTTTAAAATGTCCTAAACCTGAGCATTAGAAACAGACAGATATTCCTCTGATCCATCTAAACGGAAGAGCTAAGGTGACAGGAATAAGAGAGAAACAAAGAAATCGATGGTTTCTTGTACTCACAGCTTCAGGTTTCTATTTTAACATGGCCCGCTATTGATTAGCTTTCATAGCTGAAGTCTCCCTGTGCAGCAGCTTGCTCCAGGAGGATAGAAGAGAGTTTAGCAGAACAAAACCCACAAAATAGAGAGAGAGGGGAGCTGGGAAATGATAGCCTGATGCTTCCTTGGCCTGCTTGATCTGCACTAACAGTTCCTGCTTAAGCACGGTCAGTGTACTGTTGCCAACATGAAAGGCTTTTGTATTGCGTGATGGACTTTCCCAGAACAGCACTGCGGTGCATAGAGCTTTTATAGTGGGAAAAGGAGGCTGACTTCGAAGGGTGAATTCATTTAAGGAGCGTTTGCCAAGTACTGTGCTCCCACTCCCGCTGAAATGAAAGGAGCTCCGGTGCTTTGTGTCAAGAGAGGCATCAAATACCTGTGCAGCGGAGAGCAATGCTGGGTAGGCACTAGGCAGTGTGTAGAAACAGTAAGTGGCATGTGAATGTCAGCATTAAATACTTGCTAATTAAAAGCCTGAAGAATATTATGCTACAATACTGGTATGGTACTATAATCTTACACAAATTATGTCCATGTTCTGCTGTCATGGTGAGTTTACGGTGACCAGCGTATTCTCTGAAACAACATGTTCTCGGTCTGGAACTGATTAACTGAGTGCTGCTGCGACTCTAGCTAGGTGTCGACAGCTTCACAGCATCATGTCAGTATAGGGATTTTCAGAAGGCTAGCCTGGAAGGTCATACAACTCACACTGCCTAAAGTTGACACCAAAAGGAAAGGGAATGCCATAACCTTCTGCAGACCCCAAATCACATCAAAATGACAAGTCCTAATCAAGTCCTTGATTAGCTGAGAAACATACTAAACATTGAACGTAACATCATGTACTATACAAACTTAATTTTGTGTGTTGCATTCTGAAATGTGTTAGTTACTGATGCAAGGTTGTGCACCATTCAGAACTGAAATGACCATTCGCAAATACCCGCCCTCTTTAGTTACTGTTGCTATGTCCGTCAAAGCCATGCACACATGCTCTCACAGTGAAAAATACATGGCGGAGCAAAGAGGACACTGACAATGTGTCAACAGACAATACAGAGTACTGTAGGTTACTATTGATATGAAACTAAGTCTCAAATTTTGTAATTTGTAAAGAAATTTAAACAATAAATACTGTTTTGTGGCTCTTTTTAATGTGTTGTGACAGATCGCTGTAGCACCTCAGTTCAAGTGGCTCGTGAACCGATCGTCTCTTAATTGTCTAGTTAATTAATAGCATCAAATAAACATAAAAGAACATCAGAAGGAAAGTTCTTTCAACCGCAGAAAGGCATCAATACACACCATTTTTCAAGTACAAATCCACCAACATTAATCTACTAACTCCCCTGCTGCACTGTCGGACATAACGGAGGATTTGGCGTCATGATTGGTTAGAACGCCTGTCAATCAAACTCTCTGCAAAGGGTCAACTGAATTTGAACTGAGAATTGAGCTGCAAACAGGATGCAAGAAAGTAGAATTAAAATGAATTGAAATGAAAAAAATCATATAACTTATTTAAAACTTGTTATTAAACGGCTCAAATCGGTCAGATACGACATTCCAAGGTCAGTTATTCCCCGATGACCATTACACCACAGATGGACGTGCTCTCTTGTCTTATCTTGTGCATCAGTTATTGACTGTATTTACTGTAAAATGAAACTGGATGACTTCAGCATGAAACGGAAGTTGTGATAGTATTTTCTTCCCTTTTGTGACTTATATATGAGTAAAACAGCTTCTCGGAGAAAAAACAAACAAACAAAAAATGTAGAGTGGGATTTGATTTTGTTCAATGGAAATTGAGTGGATCATTGTAGTTTGCTATTGCTGTGAATCTGTGATCTCATATGAGTGAGGGAAGAGATGTTGCTGCAAGAGGGAGGGAAAGTTATTTTGATTAAAGATTATGAGGGCACATGAATTAAAACAAAATAATGATGTGCATGGATTAATCATTTATATTAAATATGGCAATATTCCATAGAAAATAAGGAATGAACATTTTGATTTCACAGTGACTTTAAATGTCTTTGTACATTATTCCTTCAGTCGTCTAGGCTCAAAGTTGCTTGCTAGGAACCGTTTTTCTTTGCAGAAGCTTGGCGTTTAATAAGCTAATAAAATATTTCAACTCAAATCAATATTTCATGTCTAATTGTTTACTTACGTGGCGAGTAACTGTGTAATAAGCTTATTACATGGCTACTTGTACATAAACTGGCTGGATGTACATTATCCCTTACAAGTGGCTTGCACAGATTCGTGAAAAGTGCCCTTTGTGGTCACAATTCCCCACCACCGGGAGCGCAATTTCACCCCTGCCCCCGCAGAGGTCTGTGCCCGCCACTGTCCCTTACATAAACTAAAGCAAAGTTAGTCAAAACAAAAAGTTTGAAAAAGAATTTAAAGATTTATTACAGACAGACAAATAGATTCATACATTTCATATCTCCACAATGACAGACAACCAGTTGTTATAACAAAAAAAGCAAAAAAAGGGGCCAAGAAACAACAAATTTATACGGCAAACTCATCCTTATTCATAGCCGTGCTTTCTGAAATTGTTTGATGTCCTGTTCTTTTTCTCATGGCTACCCCATCATTTAGGCAATTTCATCCCAGCCAACTCAAGCAGCATAGCTGGCTATTACACTTTGTGTCACATCTCCCCCCCCCACCCCAGTCCCATTTGTTTCACAGGGCCACTGAACGCTAAATGGCAATTGCCTGATACTGCCAAGGACTTTATCAACAAACTTCAAATTTTACACCATGCATCTCCATGACAATAACAGCTTTTATTTTCCAACCTTGTGCATTTTTATTTTCCCCTGACAAGATTAAATTACTACTGCAGAGGCCAGGTTCAGATATTCTGCAACAGAATACTGTAGAAACAGATACTGCTGAGATACAGAACAAAAGTGTTTCAGCATAGGAGAGTAAAGGGTGCTCTGAGTGTTCAGGCGCTTAGGTTTTTCTCTCTGTTTTCCTCCTGCATAAAGCCTAATGATGTGGAGGTAATGCAAAGTCAACTCAGATCAGAGGATGAGAGAGTGCCAAATAAGTGTGAATAAACTAGCAGTGAAAAGTGGTGCGGTTTCCTCACTCCTTTAAGCATACTGCCTCGTACTCTACTTCTCTCTTACTAATTCTCTATGTTAACATCCAGTTCTGTTTTATAGTGAGAAAATCCCACCCAATAAGGTGTCATTTTTGTAACTTTTGTATCATCACACCTATAACCTGCGACTGCTTTTGAAAAGACCAGCATTAAGTATCATTTTGGATGCCAGTGTTCTGGTGTTCCCACCTGGCTTCTTAAAATTCTGAGGTAACCAAATTAAAAACCAAATAACCAAGTTTTTTTTTTTTTTTTTGTCCATACATTGGACATTAATGGGAACCAAAACTGTTTGGTTACAAACACTCTTCAAAGCATCCTCTTCTATGTTCCACAAAAGAAATAAAGTCATAGAAGTTTGGAATAGCATGAGGGTGAGTATATTATGACATTTTAGGTGGACTATCCCTTTAAATAGCCTGGAAATAGACTATCCCTTTAAATAGCCTTAAAAAACTGGAAAACCTCAGAAAACATTCAGGCCAGGTGAAATGGATCTCTCAAACAGTTTACATTTCCCTGTCCTCACCTATTTGTTGACATTTCAGGCCATTCTGAAACAAGACATCTGCATTTATGAGCAGAGGGAGACGCACCTGCAAACTCAATCCATCTGCAGCAACTCTGCTATAGAAAATATAGAAACTTTGACCCCTGCATCACCCTGCCTTTGGATTTGTTTTACTGGCACCAAGGCATACAATGGCACTTCAGGCAAATAAGGGGCAATAGTCCCAAAAGAGAGGAAGCCCTGCAGCATTCAATAAGTCATTTAATCGAGTGGAGAACAGACATCAATACAGGTAAAACTCAGCAGGATACTCAGCAGGAAAACAGACAGGGGGAGAGGCAGTTTTCATGAGGACTTAGTATGTTTCACACAAGGAACACACAACCACACTCCACACCCCAATAGAGCACAGCTGCGTTTTATAAAGGCAGAAAATTACATTAAAAAGTTGTGACCCTTGACTGTTTCAGCTAAATATGCTCTCAGTGATGTCATAAAGAATATATTTTACTTCTTTAAAGTGTGGGATTTTAAAACAATTCAAAAAGGTCTGAGGGGGACTGACTTATAGTTAAAAATCAGATAATCTAAGTCAGGGGTGTCCAGTCCTGCTCCTGGAGGGCCAGTGTCCTGCAAAGTTTAGCTCCAACCCCAATTAAACACAACTGAACCAGCTAATCAATGTCTTATGCTGCTTTTACGTGCTATCGGAAATTTCCTACTTCCTAATTCTGAAGATGTGATTATAAGCTTGTTGCATTCAAGTGCTTTGTTGCTGGAAAGAACAGGAATCATGGAGGACACCAGGTATATTCTTACCTATTTATTGGGAAAACCTTATTAAAGCCAAAATTATATTTAGCATCCCATTCATTGACAACCTTACAAACATTTACCACGCTATCTACTGTAGATAGTCAGCTTGTTGACGATTCTGGAATTTCTGTCAAATACAAGCTATTTTCGCTGTGTATAAAACATACAACACATTTCAAACTATTTTATTCATACAGTATATGTAAATATGCGCTATTTTAACAACAATACAAGGTGATGTAGCTGTTGTGGAAAAAAACTACACTGTAAACCCTAACGCTCAAAATAATTAATTGATTTCAGTAGGACAAACTTAAGTTAAACAAATTAGTTCAGTCATATTAACTTTTATGAGTATTTAGCGCTTTCTTTTTCTTTCAAGTTCACAGAACTGATATGTTTTAAGTAAACTGAACTGTTTCATTGTTTTGAGTTTTATGAACTTATTTCTTTTAATTTAGATGAACTTAAGTTTCACTGAAACTGGGCTGGGATTTCTATTTCCCAGCATGCTTTGCCCATGGCACTCGAAAGGTACAGTAAATGCTAAAATTAAGTGTTATATAATGCTTTTTTGTGCAAGATTAATGTTAAATGGGAGATTTAGTGATTAATGTTTTGTTAAGAGTTTCTGTTAATGTGGGTTTTTGAAGGGTTACTATCATGGTGACAAGTGATGCATGTGGTATGGTTTGAGAGCAGGTAAGTTAAATGCTTTATATTGCTGTACTCATTCAACAAGTGCTACACAATGCTACTGTTAACATGTTAGCAAATTAACAGGTTAGCATTGAGGTTATATGAAAATTTTAAGTTAACTGTATGATTTAGTGTACTCAAACATTTCAAGTTAGGAACAATTAAAATATAAGAGTACAAAATAAAAATCTGCCAGTTCTGATTACTTAAACTTTGAATTTCTTAACTTAAAAATTTTGAGGGAACTGAATGCCATACCAGAATACCAAACACAGCAGCAATCATTCTCCCCTCCGCCATGTTTAAAGTTTATGGCCTGCCCAATTTGGGAACTTGGGTATCGAAATTATGCCAGAGCTTTCCAGTGGTACATACGACTAGAGAGGACATTCATGTCCAATTTTTAACTAGGAAACAATTTTTTATTATAATTCCGATAACAGGTAAAGGAAGCATTAGGCATACTAGAAACTTTTAGGCAGGTGTGTTGAGGCAAAATTGGGCCTAAACTGTAGAACAGTAGCCCTTCAGGACCGAGTTTGGACACCCCTGATCTAAGTTGACATAAATTAATTATGCAACACTCAGCAGATCTAATCAATAAACTCTCACCTCCTAAACTGTACAGTATCAATCATTATTTAGGGTATTATGTATTTTAAATTAGATTCAATAGTCCTCTAAGTTCCATTAATGACAAGACAAATTAGAGATGTAGTTAATGTAAGAGCCAGAAATTATAAAAGAATTATAAGCATAACTATATTGCTGAGACATTTATTTTATTGTTACCATATCTCCACCACATGAAAAACAAACATATGTAAATATTTAAGTAAATTAGCCCAGACAAATGAAACATATAAATTAAATTAAAACTAAAAAGTTATCTTTAATCTTCTGGCTGTTGAGAAGGAAGTGCTAATAAAACTGCGATCTACTACACCCAGACACCCAGAATGTATAGTCTGCCTCGTCTCAGTGTCTATGTCATAAATCCCTATGAAGGTGGGGAACTGATTCCTCTCTTGGCCTGTTTCTTAGCCATGGAACTCTGCCGTCAATCAATGTAAAAAGCTTTCCAATGAGGATCCCTCAGATTTAGAGCACGCTCTCTGTTCTCACAACCACAGAGTGAGAGTGTCTGAGGGAAAGTAGCAAGGTACATGTTATTTTAATTACTGTGGTGTTTACCACCTTATTCCAGTTCCCCGAGGGAAGCTCGAACCAGGATTTGCAGTTCTTCATTTCCGTTATTTTGGCTGACATGACTTAACAGTGACATTGAATTTGGAAGGTGTAAGTTTTTTTTTTCCTTTTTCTTTTACAATAAACTTCTAAATAGGATATTAGTTGTTGATTAAATTAAGCACTCTCTTCCTTCACACTCTCTCATGTCGAGGAAATCAATTGCTTCAGAAAACTAAAACTTTTATTCTGACTTCATCTGGTGCTGTTAAACCATTGCTGTCACCATCTGTTGTGCACACCTTTGACAGCGCATCTCTGCTCTTTTTATTATGCCCTTTCCATAGTGAAGCAGGGAACAACATTGCCACCTAGAGGATGATCCAAGTCAGCATCCAGCATCTCAGGTCAGATTCACAACCCCTGCTATCCTCATGAACATGTTTCCTCAGTAACCCGAGGCACATGTAAAAAGTAATTTCATTGCAGCCCCTCCCCCAAATAAAACACATTCAAATGCTACTGTCACATCAGCAGCACCTCACACAAGCTTCATCCCCGATCCGAGCAATTGCATTGCCCCTAGAGTTCGCTGAAGTGTACAGCATTTATAATGGTTCACTGAGCACTAACCATGAACATTCAGAACTATATCTCCCCATGCAAGATCCAGAGGATCAGAGAGCGGAAGATAGCATGCATCCACAAGGGCATATAGAGGAAAAAGAGGGAGGAAAACAAGTAGGACATGAGAGAAAATATCAACCCCACTGGTTGAACTACACCATGTCAAAGTCCTTTTTTTCAAAAAGCATCTTTATTTTATCCACTTGTTAAAATGAATGAAGCGGATTAAAAAAGCACACCCTACCTGAATAGATGGGGGCCAGTCGAAAAATGTCTGAAAGCCGGCTGTTCACAGGCTCATATGGAGAATCCTCAAGTAAATCATTCCCTGAAATATTAACAAATGAAATGTGATTAAATACCAATAATGAAATGCTATATGAATTATTAAATCAGTTTTTCTTAAGTGCACTCTTAATATCATTATAAAACTACAAAGCTGCAAACTGTCCATCATGTTTGTTAGTATCTGGGTCATTGATTCATGGGACTGGTTTACATTTCCGGAACCAGTTTCTGGTTGATTAGCTTCATTGGTCAGTTGAGCTGAGAAATTCCCCCCACAGCACACACACACACAAACATAAAGCATCAGATGACCTCACACTCCATAAACTTTAATGGACACACTTCAGAGAGGCATTTGAAGACTTTACAGTGACCCTATCTGATAACAGAACCCAGAAAAGCAACTCCTTGGCTTAGTATTATTGCTAGCTAAGTATTAAAAATAAACAATGTCAGAAAAAATGATGTGTATAACTTAAAAGTGCAATTTGAAGCTAAATATGGTCACAGCTTTATATGATTATAGTGCATAAGCTCCACGCACCCTGTAAATGTTGATAGATCCCCCAGTAGATGCGCAGGCAGTTCTTTTCTTTCTTCATGCCTCTTTTACAGCGGCAGTTGTACAAAGGGCTCTGCTTTAAAGCGTCCAAGGCAAGCCGACATTCATCCTTTGCCTCCATTCCAGTCACCATACTGAAGTTGGTCTCTCTCCCCGCCAAGCACTGCCTCATAGTTCGATACTTTGTACTGCATCCCGGCTCCTTCAAACACAGCTCGTTCGCCTTTACACAGTCCAGCCGGTTTGAACTAAAGTAAGACTCCTCGGCAGATAACAGCACATCTATGGAGGACGACAATAGAAATAATCATATCACGGTCAGGGTCGCGTTTTATGTAAATGCTCCAAGAACTACTCAGACTTTTACAAGCAAAATCGACAACAACAGTTAAATGCATATTTAATTCGTATAAATGTGAATTATTTTATTTTTGTTGCATTGTTTAGTGTATGGAAACACTTGAAAATGTTGGAAAAATTAACACAAGTTAATTTTGTTGAAGAATATAAAGGGATTTAATAAACTTTAAGTGCTTTAGAGATTAACTATTGTTAACACAAGAATATTTAATGAGAATTAAGTGGAAAATATGACAGAGCTGATTCTCAATAGCTAAAATATGCCCTAGATATAAGATATGTTGTAACATCCTAAGTGCATATAGACTAGAATATAGTTATATATTTGACAGAATCAAAAAGACCAAAATGTAAAACTCTTTTTGGCGGTATTTTAATGACATTTGAGTTTTAAACTTAAATACAATAGCCTACTGCGCGTCTATTGCTATGTAATTCACCAATCAATCACTGAATATGTAAAACCGCATTCTAACTCACCCAACAGTGGTAAAATGATGTAAATCGCGGCGAAGATCATTGCGCTTTTTATCCGTGGGTAAGTTCGTTCAAACACTCAATATATTGTTTTGACGATGAAAAGAGTAATCCTTCTCATTCAGGTCCATTGAAACATCGTTGGTCACAATGTACATCCAGAGTACCTAAGAAAAATGTTCCGTAACCTGGTCCAAAACAGTCACTAATCGATATGTGATGGTTTCTTGGATTAAGACTCATATACGATGTAACAACCAAGCAGAAAATGAGTCGCGAGGCAGTAGAATAAAACTCCAGCTCTCAAGATATGCTCGTGCGACTGAGCGCGCGACAGCACTGTGGCATTCAGCTGCGCTGTAACCCAAACCAAAAACCACACGCGACTCAGTGCACTCTCAGCGTTTCTGCGTGAAACACGGCAACAGGACAAAGACGTCCTGCTTTGCCACTACAAAACTTATGTTTACTGCTCTGTTACTATATAACAGTATGTAAGGATATACGTAATGCACGTTTCTTTCTTTCTTTTCACGTCAATTGTTGAGTTGGTCTTATCAGTTATTCACGTTAGTTTCTCTTTCTTTCCTCGTCAATTGGTAATCTGAGTATGTCTTAGAAACTGCACAGCAGACGCTGAAATAGCTTTTGTTTGCCTAACTTGTAGATGTTAGCTGCTGGACAATCTGTCTGAATGGAATTGGGAAGATTACGTCCATAACTAGTGAAATCAAGTAAATGATTTACGAGTATTAAACTGTTCCGTGTATCAAAGTCTATCTCAGTACGTGTAAATACTTATCTAAGGGAACATGCTATAAAATATTTTTAAGTTAAGTTTTTTTTTTTTTTTTTGTACTTTAAAGAATTACAATATATTGAACAGTTATGATATGGCTTTCCTTGTGGATAAAAATACTTGACAAGTTTTGTTGCGATCTCGTTCGAGGTAATGCTTACTGAACTGAAGACTGGTGGAGGTCGCCATCTGTTGGTACGTATATGCAACTAACTCATTAGTGGGTTGCATGAGTTCATGAGTTAGTGACTGGGGCTGCATGAGTGCTGCTGGTACTGAGGAGCTGCGCTTTATTGAAGGAAACATGGATTCCAACATGTACTGTGACATTCTGAAGCAGAACATGATGCCATCCCTTCAGAAATGGCAGTTTTCCAACATGATAACGACCCCAAACACACCACCAAGATGACAACTGCCTTGCTGAGGAAGCTTAAGGTGAAGGTAATGGAGTGGCCAAGTATGTCTCCAGACCATCCTGGATGGTCAGGGCATCCTCAAGTGGAAGGTGGAGAAGTGTTATGTGTCAAACATCCATCAGCTCCGTGATGTCATTATGGAGTGGAAGAGGATCCCTGCAAAAACAACCTGTGCGGCTCTGGTGAATTCCATGCCCAGGAGGATTAAGGCAGTGCTAAATAACAGTGGTGCTCTCACACACACACACAAAAAAAAAATTGACACTTTGGACACAGTTTTGACATGTACTCACTTTTGTTGCCAGTTATTTAGACAGTAATGGCTGTATGTTGAGTTATTTTAAGAGGACAGTAAATCTGTACTGCTATACAAGCTGCACATTGACTACTCTAAAGTATGTCCAATTTTCATTTCTATAGTATTGTCCCTTGAGAACATATAATGAAATGGTTGCTGAAATGTGAGGGGTGTATATATATATATATATATATATATATATATATATATATATATATATATATAAAAAGATAAAATAAAATAAACTATAGTAAAAATGTTGATACATTGAAGTGATAATTATTAAGCTCATTTATTTATTAACTAACTGTAGTAGTTCTCCAGATGTAGAATTGATTACTGTGGAATTTCTTTGTAACACCCTAATTAAATAATTAAAGGATTATAAGAAATAAGAACAGTAAACAAAGTTGTAGGTCTAATTGTAGCCTAGTTGTGAAGTAATCCATTTAAACTCTTTACAAATGATATTTAAAAATATGCACATCATCACTCTTATTTGTATGTCTAAAATGTCAAAAATGCAAAACGTTTCTTGTCTCATCACATTCAGTTATGAATGACATGGATCATGGAAATTATAGCATATTTTCAATTAAAAATGGCAAAATTCCATTTAAAAAAGTTGAATAGTTCACATCACTGTATATTACTGTGGGTCGTTGAACATAGCAAGCTACTTACTTCTTACCACACACTCTTTCATTGTAAAAACTAAAGTGTTGCATTGGAATTTGCACTCAGTAAGCCCCGCCTTCTTTGATTTGATTGGCCATCTTAATCATTTTGACAGTGACGAGTGCTGTTAGACCGCTAAGGCAGACCAGCCTAAAAATTTAACTTTTTAAACTTTGTCATCCTAACAACAAACAGAACGGTGCGTAATGGAGAGCAGCAGAGCAGCATTAATTAAGGATATCAAATATTTGGGGGGTGGGGGACTTGTCCCCCTCAATGTCTATGGTGGTTATGGCCCTGAGTTCAACTAGCCTAGAGTTAAACATGAGTAACTGTCTCTGAAGAGTGAAAAAGCACACAAAAGTTGGCAATTCAAACGTTTTAGATCTACTGACAATTGTTAAGGTGAAAACTGAAAGTTTGTTTGCCAAGGTTGAACACTGAAGTGAAAAATTGTTTGGGTAAACTGTTGTCCATGTAAAGTGTCAGATATTTCTCCAAATTAAGAAATATGATGTGGAGTCCCATTCAACAATGACTAAAGTCACCAAGCTGCTAATGGCTAGGAGGTATTCCTACTAATATTTATATGTATCTATGTACTGTATGAATGCGTGTGTATGTGTGTTTTAACAGATTTACTTTTTTTTTTTTTTTTGATTTTTTTTTAGATAATTTGTTTAAATCATTTTAAGACATTACTCCGCAGTTGAGAATCACTGGAATATCCTTTTCTGAGGACACAGGCTGGTGGATTACATTCTACTTATTCTGTCTTGTTAATGCATTTTACAATTAAATGGCTTAATAGTTAACTTGGTTAAACATAGATCAATTTTTCCTTATCAATGAGATGAATTTTTACACAAGGAAAAAAAATCAAAACTGTTTGACATTTATCCTTATGTCCATAGTTCATTAAGGATCAATTATTTTGACCAAATCTATTGACAGCTGTTCAATCAAGAGTCATGCTTCTTGTCTGAGTTAAATGCATTTCTCAATTAACCTGAGCTCATTTCATTTTAATAAACTTAAGTGGAGAACTGGGTTTCTACAGGCCATCTGTGACAAGCAGGGTTCAAAATCATTTGAAATATTCCCCTCACCTCATTGTTCTTTCTCTCTCTCTCTCTCTCTCTCTCTCTCTCTCTCTCTCTCAATGGGAATTATCTGAATTGTAATAACTAAATCGATTTGTACCAGGCCTGGCTCCAGCTCTAAGATTTAAGGTGGGTCAGACAGTTGGGGTGGGGGTGTTGGTTGGTTGCCTGGGTGGACCAAGACCTGTTTTGCACTGTATCATAGAGTAAATTAAACAGCCAAACTTTTAGACCATCTCTGTCCTGATTTAAGAGTTTGGTTCTTGAAGAAAAAGTCTGAAAAACATAAAAACTTAAATCAAAATGGACTATTCATTTTGCAAATGAATGTCAAAATGATATAGTCACGGTCACATAAACTAGAACACTTTAATGTGCTGCGTGGCACCAGATCAAAACCATCCTTTCCAGCAGTGTCTGGGAAACTGGAGAAAGTAAAGAATGACATGACAAATACTGCAGGACCAAATGGCACCAAATTAAACTTATTGATTGCTGACTGTGCTTACAAACGCCAAACAATACAGAGACTGGCAGTTTAAATTGCACTTCAAAGTAGGCCAGTGATGAATGAAATGGTTGGTTGAGGAGGCAAACCGACTGAGCTATCCCATGGGCTCACATTTCTCACATGTGGTGCATCTAGGTACACCTCTACCAGTGTATCATCAGTTTGTAAGGCTACTGCAAATCTATTTATCTGCCTGGAGGTTGATGCCCTTGTTGTATCCACTCTACATGCCATCAGTGTGGTAATGGCAGTGCAACTCCTGAAAAATTTGATCTGAGGCAATAATGAGAATAAAGTCACCCGACTCCAGGAAGTACCAAGACAGATTCTTCCTTTTTGCCATCTTCACTCTGCAAAGGCAGCACAGAAACTGCATATTATGTGACATATATGAAAAGATGCATTTAAACAAACTGTTCAATCCTGCACACAGAAATAACATTATGCTAGGGGGGAAAAATGATTAAAAACATATATATGATTAAAAACAGATAGATAGATAGATAGATAGATAGATAGATAGATAGATAGATTTCTTCTTCTCAATAACATTTCGAATAAAACGCCAACAATAAAAAGAACTAGCTAGGTTAGTTGATAACCTCATATGTCCATAGATATCGCCGTCAGGTTCTTAGACAGGCAGATGTGATGAGATGTAAATTTCTGATGACGCAGGAGTTGCAACTACGGCAGCTGAGAAGGCCATTCTTTGTGTTCTTTTTGAAGAATTTTCGGAATTTTAAAGTCACCACCCACACCATTGCACACCGTTTCCAGGAAACATGTCGTTCAACCCGGAAACCGTAGCAAAACGTTGCGCACCGGTTTGAGCTTGAACCATAGGCTTGAACGAACGTGCCCCCGTTTTCCTGTTTGTTCACGTGACGTTCGTCTAGTAAAATTCCATTAATTAACTTACAAAAGATTTTAAGTTGAAAGACTGAAATAGTATTTTCTTGTAAAAATGTACTCCAGTGCTCTTTGTTTTATTTACAACTTTTAAAAAATCACAGACAGGCCTAGATAGTTTTAGACAAGGGTGATTTACGTCGTTGCTGCGTATGCATTTGCGTAGTTACATGTGTCAGGAGGATTGCGCATGCGCACATCACGTGAAGACTCGGGTTATTCTCGAAACGCTTCAGAAACAAACTGTTAACCAAGCTTTCCTCTTAATATGATTGCTACTAAGCTAATTTGGCCAGTTTCCTTCTTTCTGGTATTTGGTATTTAATGGTAAAAATGAGTCTAGAATCTCTTTTCGAGCAAATCCTGTTGACAGAGCAGCAGGTGTCGGAAAATATCAAGCAGCTTCATGAAGGTAATGAGCAGATTAGTTAACGGTTAATTTAATGAGATGAGTTCGCGAGTGTTTTTGAACAAACTAAATCCAACACACAACTAATATATATATATATATATATATATATATATATATATATATATATATATATATATTTTTTTTTTATTTTTTTTTTTTTTTTTTTTTTTTTCATAAAATATTTTATAAGCTTGTAAACGTATACAACGTTTTGTACAGTAATAAAAAGTTAATAATGTTCGTTTTTTTTTTCTTTTTTTCTTGCTCATTCAGTTAAAGCTGCAATCAAGAGTGTACAGGACAAAATAAACTCCTCATGTGAGAAACTGGAGAAAGCACATCGTGAACTTGACGAGAAGGTTTGGACTATTATTACCCAGTGTTTTTTTTTTTTTTTAAACACTGGCAGATAAGAAAAGATTAATTTCCGTTTCATTTTTTTTCTTAAGTGTTATGTGAATATATAGGCCTAGTTCAGATAGAAATATTGCCACACAGCAGAGAATGTCCACTGTCACTCACTTTATCTATGCAGAAAGCTGATATGCAGTATTAATATCCTTTGGCCCTGTGAAAAGACATTCTGTTTCATGATTAAAACACTTCATCTAATGGACAGGATACATTAAAATGGAGTGGATCAATTCAAAGCGGCACTGCAAAATCAATCTCGTTTCTTTCAGATTACATTAGTATTATTCTTGAAAAACCTTTAAAAATACAATTATCCTTGCAAACATATGGCACAGTTTGTTTGATTCCAATGTCAGACATAGTAAGTCAATGAGCAATTGAATCATTTGACTAAAGAGGTCACTCATTTCATGAATACTGAGGTCAATACAGAGGTGGTCTATAGGATTCTTAATGCAGATGACTCCAGATGTCACCTATTCACATAAAGTCATTTAAAATATATATTTAACATTTTATTTAGCATTTTCACAGTTTGTAAATGAATCCATTCTGTGTTGTGGCAAGTTTAGAACATTTAATACCGACTCCTGGAATGACCTCAGTGGTCCACCTGAGGTAGTGAATGTCATGAAAGACGTGTCTAATTTTCTGCATAATATTATGTTTGGTCAGACCAACGTGTCCTGTGTAATTATGAAGCATAATTTGCTTGCATTCTTTGAAGCCAGGTAGAGAGTAATTACCTGAAGGATCCTTGATGTCTTTCACAGTTGACTGAGCCGGTAAAAGGAGAGAAGCAGGGACTTGAATTCAAAAGGCAATGCAATGCCAATTACAGAATGACCTACAAACAAAATGACATAAGCTTACCTTAACAAACAGCATTGAAGCCACTGATCCGTCAGATGTGCAACATGCTGTGCTGCCGCAATGTCTTTGTGCAGCCAGTTATAAAACTTCACTGCTGTGAATACAGAGTTCATTTGAGGGACGCTTTTGTCTGAATAAGACACCGGTCAAACTCATGAATACGTTTTTTGACCATAGGCTCAGCTCCTGTCAGAAAACAAACTGCAGCTTGTTTTGATGACAAAGCGACGGGATCAACTGGAAAGGCAGAGAGAGGAACTCCTGGAGCTGCAGAGAGATCTCAAAGAAACCCTGGTACATACTGCCACATTGAAGACTATTGAAGTTTTTTGTATTCCATCTTTTTGGAAAGGCTATTGTCTCTTCATCACACACCCCATTAAAACACAACAAAGTTAAGCCTGAAACAATATTATTACAATTATGAAGCTAGTTACAATCATGTGGTCTGATAAAGAAAGACATCATTGGCCATTGAAAATTTCAGAGCCATGCATTATTCGTCATCTAATACAATGCACATGCTGAAGTGCTTTTGTACTCTGTTTGTAATCTGCATAATAGCCTTTTGATTGTTTTGAAATTCAGGACAGGCTGAAAAGAGAATACTGTGAAGAAAGAGAGAAATTCTTGAAGGAGATGATAACTTTCAACAATAAATTCAGCCTAATCAGCAACAGAAACGCTGTTTTTCACACCCAAACCCGCTCTAAGATCCAGAGTCTGGAGTTGGAAGCTGAAACTCTACACAAAGGTAGGTGTTTTATTGTTGAAAATCAGACAAAAGTATTTTATTCACTGCACATCAATGCATTACAAACAAACTACTGTGCATAAGTCAAATCCAATCTAAATCAATCCAATAATGTTCGGTAAGATTTTAGAAAATCTCTTATGCTCACTAAGGTGACATTCATTTGATAAAAACAGTAAAAACAGTTATGTTGTGAAATATTATCACTTAAACAATTGTTTTTATTTCAATGTATTTTAAAATGTAAATTGGTGCTTTGCTGGCAAAGCTGAATTTTCAGCAGCCATTACTCCAGTCGTCTGTGTCACATGATCCATCAGAAATCATTCTAATGAACGCTTTTCACGGACTGTGATGATCCATGATCCATCAACATTGCAAATCTAGCAAATTGACTGCTGAAATCAATTTCTATATTTTTCTCTTTTGGAAAGTTGTTGAAAAGCTATCACAGATTTTTTTTCTTTTGCGTTTAGAGCAAATGCAAATACGAGCATTTTTGCTGTCATGTCCCATTCACCACCATAGAGGTTTACCCAAATGTGATGACTTCTGCTTCTGAAAAACCCAGAAATGTGAAAAGGGTCCATATGCTGATTTGGTGTTCAAGAAACATTTCTTATTATCAGTGTTGAAAAAGTGCTGCTTAATATTTTTGCAGAAATAGTGATAATTTTTTTTTTTTCTTTGATGATTACAGAGTTCAAAAGAATAGCATTAATTTGAAATAGAAACGTTTTGTAACAATATATATATGTTTTTAGTGTCAGTTTTGATCAATTTAATGTGTCCTCCTTGCTGAATTAAAGTATTAATTTCTTTCAATCTTCAAAAAAAAAAAAAAAAAAAAATCTTGCTGACCTCAATCTTTTGAACAGTAGTGTTCCTTGTGCCAGAGTCCACAGTCTCAGTCTGAAGCCAATTTTATTGGTCTGTGCTGGTTTTATTTCCTTGAGCATTTGAAAAAAATTCTTAAAGTCATCATGAAATCAAAATCAAACTTATTTTTGGCTTTTAGTATGGATATGTTAGCCTTAAGATTATCTATAAGCTAGTGTGCTCCAAAACAATGACAAAATTGGCATTTAGAAGATATAAGCATTCAAAACTTAGTCTCATCACTTTCGCCAATATGGATCAACAGTTTTAATGACATCACCCTGCACTTCAGCTTCAGCCCTGCACATCAGATTTTCTCACCAATCAAATGCTTTCTAGAATCTAAAGCATCCCGCCCCATACGTTATAAATAAACGCTGAAGTTGCAGCTAAAATCGGTCACTTGTTCACACATTTTCTATTTTCTAAATGGTAAATGGCACATAGTGCACTACACTGAAAAAAGTGATTTTGGAGAGTGGTAAATATAATCTGTGGAAACCATATAAAATGTACATGATTATTGCAGCCAGCCAACGAATTCTAAAGTAATGGGTAAATTCTACATATGCTACCCATTCGTCAACAGTAAGAACCATCACATAGAAAAATGCAGTAAAATATACCCCCAAACTGTGAGTTTTTTTTGCTTTAAATTGCGCATGCGTCAGCCCGCGTTTTTGAGTGAGTGTGGACGACGCTGGATCCTCTCTCTGGCTGCCATCGAACAGCAGAAGTGAAGGTAAGCTATTTACATAGGAGTGCTGTATATATATATATATAATATATATATATATATTTAATTATGAGATATTACACTTCACTTGTATTCGGCTTTCGTTTGTTTAACATGCCATTACTTGAAATTAAAGTTTGAATCTGTCGCTGGCGTCACCATGGCCCGGGACACATCAAGCCACGTCGGACAACGTCGGACCGTCGGTCAGGCAACTTGGTTTATTGTGTTCCATGCGTCGGTTTGATGTGTTCAAATAAACAAATTGACCCCGACGAAAGCAGACGTGCCGTTGCTAGGATGAGAATGCGTTGACACGCAACGGCACATCTGCTTTCGTCGCTGCTAGTTCTTTGCCATCGGTTTGTTGTGTCCCGGGCTTTCACCGTCCTTACTGCCGGTAAGTTGAAATGCCGTCGTGGTGTGCTTTTTACAAGATTGGTCAGCATGCATGACTGTGTCTGACCGCTGGTTTTAAGGTTAGAAACTAGTCAAAGCCAGCTTTTTCTAATATATTGAATGGGCGCAGGATTAAAAATAAAAACATAGTAACGTTACCACTGTATCCCACGAGTGTGTGTGAAAACACCAACTGTTGCTGCACCTAAGTTTTTTAAGGAATTGTGGGATCACGTACAACATTTTAGAATTGATTTTATATTATATTTGTTATTGTTAGAACATCAGTGCTTAATAAATGTTTTCATAATTTTGTAATATGTTCTATGAAACACATTACATCTATGAAGCTAATTATATGAAGTATGAATATTAATATATGTAATTGCAATGCCTTTATTTAAGTCAGTACACAGTCTGTTATTTCTGCATGACCGTCCCTTGTCAGACAGACAGACTGCCCAGATCAGAGGAGCACTGATAAACTACCATATTTCCCCAATTAATCACCGGTCTGCAAATAGCCGCCTGGTTCTTTTAAACGTCTGGGGTTATAATCCATTTTGCATATTAAACACCCACCCGAATAACCAAAGGGGTGTGATTATTTGCATTATATTGAGGTAAACCCAAAATCATCTGTACAAAATCTAACCCAGGTGCATGTCTGATAATTTGTTTTGTGTAATTTTTGTTTTTATTTCTGTTGTAGGCAGTCTGTGTATGTGGACACTCACTATTTGCCCTCTCTTCAGTTCCTCTTGTCTGTCCTCCACAAGCAGAGACTCACTGATAGACCACTGTTACCAGTTCTAGTGTTGACACATCCACCCACATCCCCACCACAAGTGTATCCTTTACAGGTATGCAAGTTTTCCAAATAAAATAAATCACATTGTCCTTAAAGGTATAGTTACCTTAACTAAAGTCCTCAGTTATGGGAAAATGAACTGGAAATGTAAGTTGTGCAAATTCACAACATCAAAAAGATTGGACCTGCTGAAACACAGCAGACTAATACATGAGCATTTAGGTCGAGTCCACTCCATACCCTGCCTCTATGCAGATTGTCCTTGCACAGTCAAGACATGGGGTGCATTAAGGACACATTTGTCAAGGCATCATTCTCAGTCAACCCAGCCAGGAAACATTTTGTTTACATGCATTGTCTGTAATTCATGCTCTTTTGACAATGAGAGGCATTTTTTTGAACATCTTGGTGGCCATCTAAAAAAATTTGAAACTGTGACATGTGTTTTTGAGGGTTGTGATTACAAGACCAACAAATATACAACATTCCACAGCCACAAGAGTAGAAAACACAACCCACATTTGTTGGAAGATTTCAAGACTAATGTTCTTTATCAACACCAAAACAACCCGGATGAAGAAAGTGATTTTGTTGAGGATGAAAACGACTGTGGCTTAGTCCTTGAGGAGGATGAGGACTTGAACAAAATTATTACTAAAAGAGTGGGGTTGCTCCTCCTGAAAATGGAGAACATTTTTAATGTCTCAAATTCATGCATTAATGAACTAGTAGAGGAATTTCATTTCCTTACAGCGTCTGCATCTGGCCCCGTCATTAAAGAGATCATTCTGAGTACTTTGAGAAAACATGGCTGTACATTTGAAGACTCAGTGATATCAGAACTGGTCAAAGACCTTTGCCAGCTAAGCCCTGTCTGTGCTGCTTTACGAGTGGATGGGCCTTTCAGCAGTAAGTTCAGGAGAGAGCAATTTAGTAAGGAGCATCTCTCATCGATTGAACCAGTTGAGTACATACTTGATAGTACAGAGAAAAAATCATTTCAGTATATACCAATCCTCCCATTATTATCTCAACTTGTGAACAACAGCCACATTCAAAACACAATATTACAAAACAAAAAGACATCTGATGCCTCTTCTGGATACAAATCGTTTAATGATGGATCTTTACTAAGAGAAAACAGCTTTTTATGTGAGGATGAACTTAAACTCCCACTCATATTATATATAGATGACTTTGAGATATGCAACCCTCTGGGAACATCCCGCAAGAAGCATAAAGTCACAGCAGTGTACTGGGTGTTCGCAGACATACATGCCACATTGAGATCTACACTGACTTCCATTTACTTAACCATTTTGTGCAAGGCAAATGATGTCAACCAGTATGGCTATGCAAAGGTTTTGGACCCACTGCTCAGAGATTTGAAGTCCTTTGAAGATGAAGGTATTTTTGTTTCAAGTCTGGGCAAAGTGGTCAAGGGCACTGTACTTGCTGTAGTCGCTGACAATCTTGGTGCTCACTCAATAGGTGGCTTTGTTGAAAGCTTTTCAGCTTCACATTTCTGTCGCTTTTGCATTGGAGAACGGTCACAGATCCAGGAGCATGAAGTAGGAGAAGGACTGTTTCCTCCACGGACTAAGTCCAACTATGCCATGCATGTCAAAGCAGCACTGTCTGATCCAGCAGAAGGTCACCACTGCGGAGTTAAAAGACAGTGTCCCATCTCAGACAGACTCAGTAAATTTCATGCTATATCAGGTTATCCCCCTGATGCTTTGCATGATTTGCTCGAAGGAATTGTACCTGTGGAAATATCACTCTGTCTTGATGTGTTAATCAGAAAGAAATACATCTCTCTTCAGGAGCTCAACCATTCCATACGTTGCTTTCCTTACAAATGGAGTGACAAAAGAAACTGTCCACAACCCATTGCCCCGCATTTCAACTTACGAAAAAGCGTAGGAGGTAACGCACACGAAAACTGGTGTTTGTTGAGAATGATGCCACTCATGATTGGTGACAAAGTCCCAGAAGATGAGCCTGCTTGGGAGGTTTTGATGAACCTTAAAGATGTTGTGGAGCTTGTCATGGCTCCTCTCCACACAGATGAGACAATAGGATACATGCAAAGTAAGATCTCAGAACACCGTTACAGATATTTTGAAGTGTTCCCAGAGGAGAAAGTTCGACCAAAACACCACTTTCTCGAGCATTATCCATGGCTTACAACTGTTTACGGGCCACTGGTACATTTCTGGACTATGCGGTTTGAAGCCAAACATCGATTCTTTAAAAGGATTGTGAGGCAGACTGGGTGTTTTAGAAACATTCTCATGACAATGGCAAGAAAACACCAATCAATGATTGCGTATCATACCAACAATTGCAACAACCAAAGGCCAGCACTGTCAGTGTCCCAGAGGACTCTTGTGGCAGTTGATGTTCTTAAAGATGGCATTAAGGAGTCCTTCGCAAGGAAGTTCCCTGGGGAAGAGTTTGTGAACATGACAAATAAAGCAACCATTTTAGGCACAGACTATAATATTGGCATGGTGCTGCCGTTTGGCTCAACAGGAGGCCTACCTGACTTTGGAGAAATCCAGCAAATAATCATTGTGCGTGAAACTCCTGTCTTTGTTCTGAAATTGCTTAGTGGTTGGTATTGTGAACACCTGAGGAGTTTCAAAGTAGAGCCAACAGGAGAGACAGAAATCCTTAAACATTCTGAATTAAAAGAAACATACCCCTTGGCTGCATACAATGCAGCAGATGGCCGTATGGTGACCCTTAAACACTTCATTTGCACATAAGAGTAAGTGTAATGGGTTGATTTTATTTATGTTGTCATATCAAATATGTGTGCACTTTTCAAGTAGATATTGAAACAATTACTTAACAGCTGTATGGCCAGGAATCCTGTCTTATTTATTTATTGTAATGTTTATTTAACGGGGATGATTGCCACAGAAAATGGGAAAATGTGATGCATACTTACTCTCCTTTTTTCTCCTCCTTTCCTCATCTACCTCTTCTTAAAATAATAATGATAATCAAAGATTATTTATTGAAATTTCCACTGAACTAAATATCTGTTTATTGCTTTGGCAGAAGAATATTGAAGCAAACCTATGCAAGTAAGCTCATCAACTATTAATAACCTGTCTCAATTTCGTTTCTTTCTCTGTCTCTACAGCTGAGGAAACACACACCAAACAACAATGGCGGTCCATTTAAGAGTCGTTTTAGAAGAACACAACATTCAAAAGCTGAAACTTCCAACAGGAATTCCAAATACAGTGGAAGATCTTGTTTCCATAGTTACTGAAACTTTTCAATTGCATGGGGAAATTGGACTACTATACCAAGACAAACACTTTGACAATGAGTTTTTCAGTGTCACCTCAACTGCTGACTTGTATGACAAGGCCACTGTTAAAGTGATCCTAAAAGAGCCGACGATAACCCTTGACCTACACCCAGTACTTGAATCATCTACATTGAGTTCAGTGAGCACCTATCCTGCAAGTACTACTGAAACGGACATCTGCCCTGCAGATCATGATGCATCCTCAGAGGTGTCAAACTACGCATCGTCAAGTTCCAGTGACACCATTATTCTCCCTGATTCATGTCGCTCTGCTGCATGGCCAGTGCCATTCCAAGTACCGGAGTTTTCCCGAGACCTAGAACTCATCCTCGCAGAGGCAAACAACTCATATGATGCCACTGGAAGACACTTCATGGATGCCAGTGTTAAATCAGCAATAATGCAAGAGCTTGCAAAAGTAATTTTTTCTTACACTGCTTACCCAACCAATCAGCAAATCCTCTCAGTGGCTGAAGCCTTGGTTTCTAAGTTTCCGTGTCTTAGGGAGCCGGGATCATTTGCAGGCTTATATGGCTGGCAGCAGCGCATAAAAAACAAGATGCACAATTACCGTGCCAAGCTAAGATCTCGAAAATATTCTTACCCGGAAATTGAAATCAACACCTTAAAAAGGAAGCATCCGGGTGATGCAGTGCCTTCGAAAAATGTAAAAAAGCCCAAAAAAGCAGAGGTTAATTACCTCCCTCCGCACCCTACTGGTGAAAGCCAAGAGACTCTGGAGAAAGAGAGGCTTGAATTAATTTTTGAAATTACAAAGAAAAACAATGCAAAGATAATTGCAGATAAAATGAATAAAACCTTCTCTAGCCGAAGAGTTGAAGTGGTCAGCCTCAGCCCCTCTGTGGGTGTGTTTAAAGAAAGGTGGCCAGCATTATTCACTGAGGCTCAGGTGAGAATGTCTTGTAATTTTTTCTTCCCACTAGGATACATTCATGTGATTACTATGAGAGCTGGTCTTTAATTTAAAATGTAATTTTTGGTCCTTTTACTTCCTAGATCAAGGAGGAGTTTAGACGCATCACAACAGTTTCCTTGGAGGAGACATTCATGAGGAAGCTCGATGAGTACACACCAGGTCTTTTGCGGCTAATGCGTGCCAAAGGAGGAGCAGCTGGTTGCAAGATGCGTCCTCTGCTGGACACTTTAAATGACGTATGTTATTTTATTTTTTCACAAATATGTAATTATTGATATGAGTGAATTAAAAGTAAAGTAATTTGTAAACAGTTGCTTTGTTGTGCGCAAAGTTGAGCTCCTTACCAACTTAAACCTTTTAACATCAATGTGTGAATTCGGTCTTATCCATCCATTTTCTTTACTGCTTTGTCCGTTCGGGTCACAAGATTTTTGAGCCAACCCAGCATTTATCAGGCGAAGGGGCAGGGTTCACTCTGGACAGGTCGCCAGTCTGTTGCAGGGCCAGAATTCGGTCTTAGTATATGTAAATCACTCCCCACACCGCTAACAGTCTTATCATTAAATTGTATCTCCCTACAGACACAGAACATTGATAAAAAAAGAGATGCTGTTGTCTGCTGCCTCATTAACTACCTCGGTGAAAGACAAGAAGATCTTTTCCATGACTGCCAGGTATGTCATATTGATAACAGATTTTTGATTAACTCAAGGGATCCTCCTCTCCTCTCCTCTCCTCTCCTCTCCTCTCCTCTCCTCTCCTCTCCTCTCCTCTCCACATAGGGCTGGGCGATATGTCGCATGAGATTGTCATGCGCATTTCGTCAGTAAAGCCGGTTCCCTGATTACCGCTAAATCGCCATCACCTGCTTTCAAATGGAGCGGCATTTAATAGACAGAGCCGTAGATCACTGACAAGCTACGCAATATCGCGTTCATTATCGCAGATGAATCGCCTTCGATAATGAACCCGATTTTGCGTGGCTTGTCAGTGATCTACGGCTCTGTCTATTAAATGCCGCTCCATTTGAAAGCAGGTGATGGCGATTTAGCGGTAACCAGGGTACCGGCTTTACTGACGAAATGCGCGTGACAGTCTCATGCGATATATCGCCCAGCCCTACTCCCACATGGAAAAAACCTATATAAACATATATGTTTCAATATAGGTTTTGATATAGGTTTTTAATATATATGACATATATAAAATTGGCCGTTTTCCTATATTATATGTACATATATGTACATATATGTGTATATATATGTGTATATATACAGTACAGTCCAAAAGTTTGGAACCACTAAGATTTTTAATGTTTTTAAAAGAAGTTTCGTCTGCTCACCAAGGCTACATTTATTTAATTAAAAATACAGTAAAAAACAGTAATATTGTGAAATATTATTACAATTTAAAATAACTGTTTTCTATTTGAATATATTTCACAAATTAATTTATTCCTGTGATGCAAAGCTGAATTTTCAGCATCATTACTCCAGTCTTCAGTGTCACATGATCCTTCCGAAATCATTCTAATATGCTGATCTGCTGCTCAAGAAACATTTAATGTGTACAATTGTACAAAATATTTGTGTACAGTATTTTTTTTCAGGATTATTTGATGAATAGAAAGTTCAAAAGAACAGTGTTTATCTGAAATCTAATCTTTTGTAACATTATAAATGTCTTTACTGCCACTTTTGATTGATTTAATGCATCCTTGCTGAATAAAAGTATTCATTTCTTTAATTTCTTTAAAAAATAATAAAAATAAAAATTCAAAAATTCCCCAAACTTTTGAAAGGTAGTGTATAATGCTACAGAAGCTTTGCATTTCAGATAAATGCTGTTCTTTTGAACTTTCTATTCATCAAGGAATCCTGAAAAAAAAAGTACACAACTGTTTTCAACATTGAAAATAATCATAAATGTTTATTGAGCAGCAAATTAGCATATTAGAATGATTTCTGAAGGATCATGTGACACTGAAGACTGGAGTAACGATGCTGAAAATTCAGCTTTGTCATCACAGGAATAAATTACTTTGTCAAATATATTTAAATAGTACACAGTTATTTTAAATTGTAATAATATTTCACAATATTACTGTTTTTTACTGTATTTTTAATTAAATAAATGTAGCCTTGGTGAGCAGACGAAACTTCTTTTAAAAACATTAAAAATCTTAGTGGTTCCAAACTTTTGGACTGTACTGTATGTGTACATATATATGTGTTGTCACAGATCCCTTGTCTCCAGAACTCCAATTCCCATGATCCTCCTGTTCTCCACACCTGCACTCACTTCCCTCGTCATCTCCCCATCATCACATATCATCATCACCTGGACTTCCTTGTTAGCACTCCCTATATATATATGGACTCACTCCCTTCACTCCTTGTCTGTTCTAAATGTTACATTGTATGTGTTGGTTGTTGTTATGCTCCTTCGTTTCATTAAAGTACCCATCTTGTGGATTTCCGTGACTGCCTCGTCTTTGCAAACACCACCCGTAACGTGTGTACATATGTACATATAATATAGGAAAACGGCCAATTTTATGTCACATATATTAAAAACCTATATTGAAACATATGTTTATATAGGTTTTTTCCATGTGGGACCAATTTCACGTGTTTGCACATACATAAATTCTTGCATAATTTTTTTTCGTTAATTCTTAGTTTTTGCCTTGATAATAGAAAATATGAGCTAAGGCATCATGTATGACAGTCAAAAATTAGATATGAGCTACAAAATGACCAGATCCTGCCATTAGCTATATAGAAGACATATACTGCATATATGCGGCATATATGCAGTATATATGCAGCATATATATTATCATATATGTGCATATATGCTGCATATATGTGCATATATCCACATATAGGTTCTTTCCATGTGGGCTCTCCTCTCCTTTCCTCTCCTCTCCTCTCCTCTCGTATCCACCTTCTCCTTTTGCCTTCCACTCCCCCTCTGCTCTCCTTTTAGATAAACTGAAATATATTGAAACAGCATCTTAAATAAAATAAAAATGTGTATGCTTTTTGTTTGTTTCTTTTTAACATGTAGGAATGTGAGGACTACACAGACAAAACGATGAAGGTGATTGTTAAGCACAATGTCATGGCTGAGGAGGATCCATCAGATTTGTCTATTGTGATCGAGGGAAACCAAGTGATGGAAGGATGTGGAAGCCGAACAAAGGCATGCATACTGCTGATGGGACTCATTTATGCAATCAACATCGAATATCCAAAGGAGCTGAAGAACACGTTTGAAGCTTTTCAAAAACTTTTTTTGGAAATTGACGGGGCAAAACTACTGAAAAAGGTCCACAGCCTCAAAAATAAGCTCATGCAGTAGACACACATTTCCCCTGTTGTTCGAAGAGGATCTTTTGTCTGGACATACTTTTAATGGAGTTGTAATGGAGTGTAGTTTTATATTTTTCTTCTTTTCCTTTATTTGCTCCACACACAGACACAGATCCATCCACTCTCTCTCAGCCCACTCCATTGCTCTGTGATTTCCCCCAGATTGACAGAAAAGGAATACCAATAGAAAGTGGCCTGAAGAATTTTGATCTCTCCTTCTACCCTCTTTCCCTCCCCATTTGTTTGTTTCTTTTATTCTCATCCTATCTTTTGAGAGTGAGAGCAAGCTCAAAAACTAAAGAAATATCTTTATCCAGATATTTGATACTGTACATGCACAGAAACAACCATGTGGAGTTTGTGTGTGTGCTTTTGATTTTTAAAATAGAATAAGTGGCATGTGTTGTTTGCAGTAGCCAATTATCCAGAAACAACATTTGAAACTGTTCTTAGTGAGTTATAAAAAGTCAATTCGTTCATTGTTGTGTGAAGCTGTTGTACTTTATCTAGCACTTTATTCTGTGTTTTTTGATAATTTGGTGCATCATTGCTGCATATAAACAAGGCTGTTCGGTTATTTGTTATATGAATACCTGGACCACAGATTTGGTCAGTCACTGTTGTGTAAATCTGAAGAGACACAAAGAGTTTAGTCTAAGAATTTAGATACAACAAAATCTTAATGTGATTGGACATCCAGCACTGCTCTGATCTCCTCACTTCTCCTTTCATTTTCTCTTCTCCCTTCTCTCCTCACTTCTCTTTTCCGCTCTGATCTGGATGTCCTAAAACAGGGATATGTTTTATTATCCAACATTATTGAAACAACATTTGATAGATCAGTGAGTTATAAAACAGGTTCATTACTTGACATGTTTGTTAAAGCTGTTGTGCTGCACTATATTTTGAGTGTTTCATAGGATTTTTTGGATTAAAAACATTGATCTGATGAACCATCTGAATGTCTTTATTGTGGGGGGTAAATTTTACCTTCTCTGAATAAGTAATTGTTATTAACTGATATTAATTAACTTTGATTTGAAGAGATAATTTTTACCTAATTTTAATGAGTAAGTAGCTGTTGAATATATACATAAATGTGAGGTATTGTTACCCAATTTATGCAAGCATTTAATAGCTTTTTACTTCAGATAGTTTATACTCAATATATGGGATTAAATCTACCCCACCAAAGTCGATGCAAATTGTTACCTCACATTTATTGGGTAAATTCTATAGATTAGTTTTTACAGTGTATATAGGGGACAGGGAACGATTAAATCAGTGTAAATATTAGGGCTGTAACGATATGCGATATGAAACCGAAATCGCGATATGCAGGTCCACGAACCTGTATCGCGATGTGAGAAGGCAGAATCGCGACACACCCCTTCCAACTCCCAGAGTTATCCTTCCTGTCCAGATCCAATGCTACCACATTTTTAAATTACTATAAGTATTAGGGGTGTAACGATTTATCGTAGATGGTGTGTCTCAATCAGCTCTCTAGTTCAGTAAGTGTTTCGGGCACACATTGAATCTTGCAAGCAGGTTTAAACGTTTCTCATGTAAGTCTCTTGCATGGTCGCGTGAGAAAAGTCGTGGCTTTCTTTCACCGCAGTGCACAGGAACAGCTGTGCTCACAGAAAAGCAAAAGACGCTTGCGATGCTTTGCTTTAAGAAGTTCTGTGGGGCCATTCACATATTGCGTCTTTTCCGCGTGCAAGTCAGTTATTTTTTTCAAATGTAGCCGCGCGGCAGGCGCGCTCATAATGGGATCAACGCAGTCGCGACGCGCATGCAATTCTCAACTTTTCAGAATGCCGCAAGCGCACAGCAGGTCGTGTGACAAGAATCAACCGATCAGCTATGGCCTTTCCGTAACAAAACATCAAAAGCTCAGCCGAACAGCTGATCATAGCTGTACATGGTGGTTTTTATATCTTATCTCCATCAATATATCTCATAGTAAAACTAATGCAAGGGCTAGAAATCATTTATCCTTTGCAGAAACATCCTGATCCTCTTGGAGAGCTCAGTTCATGGTTACATAGCAACGACCGACGCCACGGGAGCGCAAGCGCTTTGGAAAGAAGGAGAAGCGGTGCGGCCGCGCCTTCCACGTGTTTTTAGACGCGATATGTGAACGGCCCCTATTCATAATTCTAAGTTCATGTTAAATTTAACATTTTTTTTCAGTGACAGACAGCCCTATTCAACTGTTAATTTGAATACAGAAGGTTTTTATTAAAATTTTATATTTATTTATTTTATTGAAATGTGATCTTGTATGTACAACAAGGAAAATTTTTGAAATTTGTTCATGTTTTTTTAATAAATCTTATTTGAATTTCAGTTTCATTTTGTTCAAAATATCGTGATATGTATCGTATCGTGAACTCCGTATCGAGATACGTACCGTATCGTGACCTGAGCGTATCGTTACACCCCTAGTAAATATGCTTTCCAATGAGGCGAATTAAGTTTGGTTTCATGTTAGCGTCACGCGAACCACCACAGAGCCAGTCCAGAGACGCAATACCACAGAGCGGATAATATAAACGAGTTGGTGCAGACCACACAACATATCGGACACATTTGAATTCTGTATAGAATGCTATATTTTAAAGCGATATGGAGGAGATTAGGAAGATAAATGGTTAGAGATTAGGAGGAAACTGTGGTTTTACCGAGCTCAACGGCTCTGGCCGAGCTGTGATATAAACTAAACGCTATTGGCTACTGGACATTGTTAAATCACCACACAAGATGCAAACTATTTGAGACAAAATTAGTGTTAATGAGCACTGAATGACTATTAAGCTTTTGTCAACATGCTGTAATTTGACAAATAAGCCTGTAATGTTCACTTTGCTGAAAATGCACCATTGTTTCTCAGGTTTCGATGAAAACAAAGCTTTGTAGTTCAGAAGACATCCACAAAATCCTCATTAAAATGGTTATCGTTTTTCAAAAGTCTGTTTGTTGTAGTTCTGACCGCCTGCTAGCAGGTTACATGAGTTGTCACCTTTGCTGTTCCTCAGAGATAGACTTGCTGAAGCAAAAGAACACTTTGCTGAGCTCCATGGAGGCAGAGAAAAGATCACTAGAAACTGAGCTCCAGGATATACAATCACAGCTTGCAGGTGAAACAAGGCTCTGCTCACTTCAGAACTTTCTCTGACATAGTTTAGAAGTATCCATGTGTCAGAAAGTCCTCACCCCCTAGTTTTCTGTCCTTCTGCAGATATAGAGAGAGATCTGAAGGAAGCAGTGGCAGTGACAGAGATTTTGAAGACAGAGAGCCTCATGGTCCGTCAGAAACCTTTGACAGACAGCACCTGTATCAGGCAAGAAAGTTAAGGCCTATCGTAATATTAGTGTGTGTCTTTATCTACCCAGAGAAACATGATCCATGGGGAGGGTGAGCAAAGAATGCTGAATTTCCATTCATTTATCTTTCCATCTTCCTCCTCCTGTCACTTAACCATGTGAAACTAATGCAGCATTAGATCCATCCTATTAATTAGGTCTTTGATATGTTGCTTACTATGTCCGGTCCAGAGTTAGATAAACACAACCCCTTCAGATCAACGCCCCACTAGGAAGTGATGATGGAAAGGGGATCGATCGCTGTCCTGTCTCAGGAAGAAAGCTCCTCCATAGGGTGTGTAAATCACATGTGGGGGTAGTGTGGAACAAATCTTCCTCGTTAATAGGAAAGACTGTATAAGCCCACAGGATGTGCTGAGGACGAGGCTTTTGGGACAGCGCTGCTAAGCTCAGGATATGTTCATTCCTCTCCTATGTAGTCATGAATCACTCTTAAACACATGCCCCAATCGTGCAGAGGGCAGTTTTTCCCCTGTATTGATCATCTGACATTGAACATATGTCAGTTGAAATTAACAGCATCTATTTAAGTGGAAGTTATGAGAAAGACTCCATCAGCATCCCAAACTTTAATGCATGGCAGTGTTGAAGTGATTTATTTTGCTCATGTAAAGATGTTTCTGGTTTGATGTTTTATCAGCCTCTTTGGGTTAATTCAAGACTTCCTTAAACCTCAGAGTTGGTTTCCAGTAGTATTTAGTGAGCTTATTCACATTCCTCATTTTAATGTTTTGGGATGCAAGTCACACCAAAACATTATAAACAAATTTTCTTGTTCATATAGTGCAACCTAATTGTTCCAAACTGTATTAGTAAATCCTAAAATCAACTGTGTGCATTAAAAACATTTCATGTTGATTTGCCTTAACTGGTTACATCCTGGAAAACTATTCAGCTGTTCTGTTGACAATGCTATGTGCTGAAAATGTCTTTCTTTTTAAAAAGCAACATTTCAGTCTAAAGTAGTAATGTAATAATGTTGTTATATAAAAAATCAAACATATTCAGTTGTATTTAGTCATGTAATTGATTTATATTATATAGACAAGATTTGTGGATTTCCAAGGCTGTTGTGTTTATCACATACAGTGCGAATATTCTTTGCTCTTAAGTCTTGTTTTTCTCTTAATGTTGTACAGTAGTAGTAGCCTGATGAAAGAAGAGCAATGTCACATACCATTCATGTCATTTATATATTCTGTTATATTCTGTACTTAGTGGATATGTGCTTATTCTCGGCAAGCATTTGTTTCTTGTAGTATGTTCAGGATTCTGTTGTGCTCACATCAGCAGACATATTTTTTACTGAAATCATTTCTTTGAAAATGACTTGATATATGAAAATATGAATCATTTATTGAGCAATATGTGATTCATATGAGCAACCAGTATTTTAGATTGATGAAACTTTCACTAATGTTGCAAATGAGGATTTTTTAAATAGTAAATAGCTTTCAGAAAGTACACAGATTACAGTAATGGTTTTGTGCTCAAGACAGTCGATTTAGTTATCTAACCTGTTCAGACTGAAAAAAGGGCAACTGCAAATTGGGCAGTATGCTGCATGTTTGGTTTTTTTGACAGTAGTTAGTGGGGACAACATGGTAGAAAGCTATGCTGACTTTCAGTACATTATTTTTTTGCCCCATCTTTCTCTCGTTTTATACAATTCATTAATTCACAACTATGTATTCTCCATGTTTCAGCAGTTTTTCAGCTTTTGTGCAAATCCATAGTTGAATTGACCCTCATTTGTGAAGCAGTCCAGTGTAAAATGACGGCATGGTAACAACACTCTACTACAACAACTCTTCCTCTTCTCTAAGAGGAAGAGTTGTAGAGTGATGACTCTGTAGCCCAACGAGGCCTCGCCTCCTTTGTTGCGTGTTCTCGGGGGCAGGGTTGATGTAAATTTTAGGGTTAGTGAAGTCACTAACACGAGAAGAAACTTTTTGTAGTCCCTACCTGCCATTTGTTGTAGTCCTTAAAAGGAATTCTTTAAAGGAAAATATCTCTCTTAGCATTGAACTTTGAGCACCGTAACTTGCAGACATTGTTTTTGCTCTAACAGCAACATTACACTCTAACTAAAGTTAAAAAAGTGAAATCATAATTAACCAACCATTTAATAATATAGTTTAAAATATGAACTTGCTTGAATGATTGAACAAGATTAAAGATTTGAAAATTATTACATGAAATTAATAAAATAAAATTGAACACATTTTTAAGTTAAGTGAAAGATTTGAAATGCACGTGTCATTTTAAGATTGTATTATTTTGCTTTGGGCATCATGATTGGTTAACCATCTTCCTGCTTGAATGTGTCTGTCCCATTCAGACTCAAGAAAGAGCTGGAGTTATATAAAGAAGAAGAGCTTGAGCTTCTGCGAGAGACCCTCAGCTCTGAGATTCACTCCCTGCGACTGGTAACTATGTACTTTCCAAACACAATGACAAAGAAAAAGGTCTTTCTCATTGACACTGCTACCACAATCTCTTTATATACTGTACCCAAAGCTAAGGCACCAAGGAAGTATTTTAAGCTCTTTAATCTGAAAAATGTATGAAAAGCGCTAGCTTTCTAGGCATAGGCACATAATAGGAATGTGTTTAGTACTCTACAATGGTAAAAAAAAAAAAAAAAAAAAACTTGTTTTTTTTACTTTGCAGAAGTTATCACAGAAGGACATGTGTTGAGGCTGGGTGCTTCAGTCAGACTTTGTATACTTCAGAAACCCTCTGTGTTTTGTAGGCTTATATTTAGCATTTCTTAGTGACAGTTTTGTTTTGCCTGGGAATGATTTAATCTTGTTGGACACAGACTTCATATACAGTATATACAGTATAACCAGCATTGTAACAACTTTAGATGATGATTTACATCTTATTTGTACTGTTAGAAAAGCTTGACTAAAGCTAAGGTGTTGAACTAGATTAGTTGTTTAGAAATGTTCTTCTGTTGATACCGTACCTGTCTTAATCTCACACAAGGCACAGATTCTGTTATGTATTCATATATAAGTACTTCAAATGCTGACAACACTGGCATCTAGTGGCCCTATTGCAATAATACATCCAAATGGACAACATTCGAATGCTTTTTAATATTCATGTTTAACAATAAAAACAAGGTTGCATACAGACTGAATTGGATTCATATAAATCCTAAAAATGGATTGCTTGTTTGTAATGAAATGCTTAAATGCACATTTTGGACAGATGAAAATGGACTCTGAAGAAAATCATACAATTTCTGTCGCACATGCAGCATTTGTGTATGAAATTAACAGGGATAGATTCACTGGCCTCAGGCTGTGATTGGTGAGGTTGGATGACTGGTGCACATCTGCCATTAAGCTGATCTGTCTGATTCTCATCTCCTCCTTAGACCCCAATGGGCAGATTATTCCAGCCATGGAAATTAAATCGTCTGAAACCCCCTTAGTAATAGGCTGCTTTATTTTCCCATTGTCTGAGGGTGATTAATTGTGTACTGTAAAATTGCTTAGAAAAAAACATGACTAATGTCTTAAGATTTTGTAAGACTCCCCAGCCCAACTATTAGAGCTAGAAAAAATCTATTCTTTGTAAATGATGCTGCCTGTGTCAGTTTGCCCGTTTTGTTTTACCCTTGTCATCTACTGTGGTATTTCTATACTGGGCCTTGTCATTATGAAAATACATTAGTTGTTAAATTATTAAATTATTAGTTTGAATTATAAGTCATTAAATTATTTTGGTTAACTTGATTTGAGCACATTATGCACAGCATAATATTTATTAAAGCGTTAGTTCACCCAGACATGAAATTTCTGTCATTAATTCACCCTTATGTCATTCCACATCCATAAGACCTTCGTTCATCTTCGGAACACAAATTAAGATATTTTGATGAAATCTGAGAGGTTTTTTTATCCCCCATTGAAAGCAATTAAATTACCACATTCAATGTCCAGAAAAGTAGTTAAAAAAGTGTTAAAATAGTCAACGTGACTACAGTGGTTCAACCTTAATGTTATGAAACAACGAGAATACCAATATAAACAAAACAAAAATAACGACTTTATTCAACAAATTCATCTCTCCCCGTCTCTCCTCTGCCACACTATTTTCGTTGCAGCTTCCGGGATCTACTTCCGAACATTGGCGACATCGCGTGAGCAGCACAAGGCATGTGTGTGATGCTGACACAGGAGCCGGCCAATAATACGTTCAGACGTAAACACGGAAACGCAGCACTGCGCCAACTGCTTAAAGCTGCAGTAGGTAACTTTTGTAAAAATGAATTTTTTACATATTTGTTAAACCTGTCATTATGTCCTGACAGTAGAATATGAGACAGATAATCTGTGAAAAAATCAAGCACCTCTGGCTCCTCCCAGTGGTCCTATTGCCATTTGCAGAAATACACCGCTCCTGGTAAGAAACAACCAATCAGAGCCAGGAGGAGTGTCTTAGCAGTGTCAATCAAGCTCGCGTGAGCGCTGATCACACCCCTCTCATGCAGAGCGCGTACAGGCGTTCAAATTCAAGATTACCGGTGTGCCACAGCTTTGCTTATGCCGGACAAACAATCCAAACTGCCAATTCCTCAAGTGGCTCCTGCTCATAAAATAAAGACAGGTAAACGGAAAAAGACAGATGACGATGATAAACAAGCCAAAAAGAAATAATTAGATAGAGCCCGAAATAAAACGAGGGTAAATATCGGAGCAGCTTTTCCGAGGTGGAGGGAGCTACGTGTCCTGAAAGGATTAAAAACCGATGCAGAGTTAGCCACATTTCTGCTTGACAAGTAAGTATCCCTGCTTGATTTGTTTCATTTTTTAAGAACTACACAACTAAGATAATTTCAAAACAGGCCTGCCCGTCCCCTGCCTGATGCTTCCTCTTCTCCCCGCCCGTTGACTCCTCGAAGCCGCTGTGGGTGTGGATTCCTCGTCGGAGCCCATTGACTCGGTGTCAAAACTCTAGCCGCATAACATACAGATAAAATGTCATGCACTGTGCAAAGAAACTATTGAAACCTACTAATTCACTGGCTTGTCATGTTGCTGAAATAATGTACTAGCAAACCTTATTTAGCATTACATATCGATAGAATAATTACTTGCATACTGTAACGTTAGTTACCGTTATATTATCATACTAGCTATTTATTACTTATAGAAATAGTGCAACGTCATATAGTTACATTACATGTATTGCAAAATACGTAATGTTTTGAGGACCAAGTTTGTAGTCAAAGTATGGGCAGGACATAGTCAATGTAAATCATATTGTTGATGTTTCGTCTGTACCAGTGAATGTGCCATAACTGTTTATCCACCTCACTAGCCTGCGCGTTCACGGCAGGCTCCGTTGTGATGGGGGAGGAGCTGTGGAGGGAGGGCTGTAGCGCAGCATAGAGCAAAGGGGAGTGACCTGTGAGTTGTGCTTGTTCAAATTTTCAGGCTAAGTCGATGTTTTCTAAAAACTCCCTACAGCAGCTTTAACAGACTGACAGGGAAGAGGGAAAATTATTGAATAAGGTCATTATTTTTGTTTTGTTTTTATATTCTCGTCACTTCATAACATTAAGGTTGAACCACTGTAGTCACATTGACTATTTTAACAATGTGGTAATTTCGTTGCTTTCAACAGAGAATAAAAAATCCTCTCGGATTTCATCAAAAATATCTTAATTTATGTTCCGAAGATAAACACGGGTGTGGAACAACATGAGGGTGAGTAATTGACAGAAATGTAATTTTTGGGTAAACTAACCCTTTAAAGGGTCATGAAACCCCAGAACACATTTTTTGAGCTGTGAACAGATATGTATAGGCTGCACGTCATTGAAAACACTAAAGGTACTTTGCTGTTGTTCACCAGCACAAATGGAAAATATGTTTGCATGAGATCGCATTACAGCGGAGAATTCAAATGTCACAAAAGTGCTGTTCATCACCTCTGCGACACGCAAGCTTTGTGTATGTTTCCCTCAGCACAGCAAGCACGTGAGTGTTGTTTGTATTTTGTCCGCGATGCGGTCAGAACTGAAGTTTGAATACGAACACATCAAAAATACAATTACTCATACAAACAGCGTGCATATGATCGGTTTCAGCGCGGAGTTCCGCAATGAGTTTTACAACACTAGCCACGTGGATCAAAGATTATACAGAATAAAGCATCTGTGTTTAAAGTTTTTATAGACGTATTTCACACATTCTCCTTCACCAAACATGAACCAGCACGGTGTATGCACATGAACAATGAAATGTATGTGCGAACTGGACATAGTGGTGTTTCTGAACGTGATGTCATGATTATTCTGATGGACAAAGGATTTAGAGAATGGACAAAAATTATGTCTTTATTCTTTTTTGTTAAACTACGTGTTGTTTATCATGAGACTGTATGCTCGTAAACGTAATGAAAGCATTATTAGCCCTTTTAAATATTCGTGCACATTTCTCCATTTGTGCTTGTGAGTTTGTTGTCATTTTTCTCTGTGCTCATATATTAATATTCATTATTCTGTATAATGAGTGTGCTGTAGGTCTGTGTTTCATTGGTTGTTCTTTCCCACCCCCACCCCTCTACACTCCCACTTTTCCAGAGCTTTACATGCCCATTTTCACAGTTTTTCCAGCTCAGAGGTGTGAATGACCAGGCTAAAACAGGGGGGTTTCATGACCCTTTATTGTTTCTTCATTAAGTGTTATATATTTTCTAGAGTTTACATTTTATTAAAGTTGTTGCACTTACATGTCATGAATCATGCCTTACAGTACAGTCTATGGCAAAAAAAAAAAAAAAAAAATCATCCTGGTTTTTAATTTTATACCCAGCACTTCTTAGATTTCCTTCTTGGATCTAATTTTTGTTCTAGCCACAAAGGATGGAAGAATGTAATAATTGTGTGATGCCTGCCATATCCAGCTCTGATTGGAAGGTCTTTCTTATATTCTCCATTAGTTGTTCATGGCTCTTTATTTTGTGACAGTCGTGGCCCTCAGGGAAGTAGGCAGAGGAGGCTCCTGATACCGCAATCTGGGACTCTTCAGAGAAATATAAGAAAACACCTTATTCAGTACATGTAAGCATACATTACTACAGTATTCAGGATTTTATTTTAAGAATGTAACCTGTGAACATCACAGATTCCTTTATTTATAAATATCAAATTTAACAAATGTGCAAAACTTACTGATGCATATAGCCAGCCTGTTGCCACCAATGAACTGTGTTGTCCATTTGTATTGTGTGGCAGCACTGCATTCCTCAAACAGCCTTGATCTTATAAAGGTGAAATCATAGCCCTGTTTGCATGGAAAAATATAGAAAAATAAATGTTTTGTTTGTTAGGATAGTGTTTTTTACCCTATATAGGATTGGCCTGAATTCTGGTCTTAAGCTTCTTTTTTTTTTACAATATATTGGGTTGTCCACTAGGAGGAGCTGATGAATCATTGGGTTCTGTCTATTGAAGTCTGTTAAACAAATAACATGTTTACTTCACATGCTTGCAAATACAACTCTTTGGGCCTGTTCTAATACTCACACTTGTAGTCTTTGCACTTGTGTTATAAAAATTCAAGTGAAGTTTTTACATAGCTTCATTTACACATTTTGATTTTCAATACTTTGCACTTTAAAATAAACTTCTAAATGTCTCTCCAGTAATCTGTATGTAGAAGATGGTGCTTCTAATTAAGTGATAAAAAAGCAGTTTTAAACCTTTTGCAAAATGCACAAAGTCATCTCTGCACTAATAAAATATACAATGATTTACAACCAAATTATATGTAAAAAAATATAATTGCCGCTCTGAAGTGGATTTAGTGTCCATTAAAGGATAAAAAAAAGCCTATTGGAATGTATTAGACCTGAAACAGTCTTGTGCAATTACTTCCTGTTGTGTGCACTCTCAAGTGGCCAAGACCGCAAGTGTGATGATTGGGACAGGCCCTAAGACAACTGAGCTACAAATCTATGCATAAATGTGCAAGTCACCTGCACCAGTTTTGGGTGCATTTTACAGAGTCCCCACGGATCTTAAAAAGTCTTAAATTGAGTTTTATCAAACGTAAAGTCATAAAAAATCCTTAAATATCTTAAATGGTATTAGAAAAGTCTTAATTATTTCAAAAGGTCGTAAGGCTCCTTTCCTCAGCAGAGTTAAAGCGGCTCTGTGCCTGCTCAATATTCTGTGTAAAGACATAATGCTGCAAAGCCAGACCAAATTATGCCTGGTTTGACCCAACTCAGCCCCTAGAATCAAAGTGTATAGCTGAAATTGCTGTGTAAAAGCATGTATGCCACCTCTGTGCAGCATTAAAAAGTCTGTGTAAAGACAATACATTTTGGGAGGGAAATGCCCCAAATGCCATCTACTGTCAGAGATTGAATTTGAATTTAGTGTGCCTGCCGTTTTTGTTCAGACAAATGTGAGGATCGACCCATATTTTTTTACACCGCTTACACGCAGTGTTTTAATTGTTAATTGGAGGAACGATAAGAAGCTAATGTGCTACCTAATGTAAAAAAAAAAAAAAAACCTGCAGATTGGGAATGTAGTTAGTATAGTATAGTGGAAAAAATGAAATGTGCCTTGATAGCAGTGAGACTAATGTACAGTATACCGCATTGCACATAGGTTTACAGTAGATCTTATCCGTCACAGATATACACAGCAGGCCTCCATCCTCGGGCACTGCTGGAGCTGAACAGTTTTTTGGCAGTAACTTCTGTAACTCTGCAAAGAAGAGAGGATTTGTTTAGTACGTTTATAGACATAAATATTAGCTGTGTTTAACATGATGTTTCTCAAATATATATTTGAAAGAAATAGTATATATATTACACATCTGGGTGCTGTACTATATTTGCAATTTTAAAACATATTATAAGTGATATACTGCACTGTACTGAAGTTTTGGAAAAATAGCATGCAGTATATGCTGAAATATCGAATAAAATATGCTGAAAGGGTGTGATGAGTAATATGATAATATGTTGTTTGGAACATTTGTTTTTTGAAGGACAGACTGAATTACCTTTTGTTTGTTGATTCTGGATGATATCAGTCAGAATGCGAAGTTCATTAAAAAATTTTGCGTTTTGATATGCTGCCCATGTGTCAGATGCAGCTTCCAAACAATTTTTTAAATCCTACATAAAAATTAGTATAAAAATCTAATCTTAATTTTGATACTAGATGTGTCTGCAATAGTCAACACTGAAAGTACCATTATTACAACAATATGTTGTATGTAAGCAGATACTGTTTACAGTGTTTTAGCTGTAGATAAAGAGACACTATACCTGAATTTTTTTGTCGAATACCTCAAAAGACAATTCAGAGGAAGAGCAGGAAGTATTCTGTCCATGAGCTCTAGTCAAGAGAAATGCTATAGAAGAACCACAAAGACATCTCCAGTAAAAATATTCATAGAGCGATTAGAATCAAATCATTCAAGATTTAGCATGCATACTGTGAAGTAACCGAAATAATTCTTACCAAAGAGCAAGCAAAGCTTCTTCCATGCTCTGATTATTGTTGTAGATTTCATGTTGTTAGTGCTATTGGGAAAAGGCTCTGTGATGTTAAACTTTTATTTGGGGGGAAAATTTATTGCGTCACAGGTTAATGTACGCTAATCTTGTTACCAAATTACAACACGCCTGCCTTGAACAATCAGAATTGATTTTTTTTTTAGTTTCCAGTCAGTTCAGTCAGACAACACATGCTTCCACTACTCAAACAGAACAGACTAACTAATTGCCAAAACAACAGTTAGCCTGGGAACCTTCTTAATTCTGTTGTTTTCAACTTCTGTTTGCTTTGATAATAAGTTGTGTTTTGCACCATGGATTACTGTAGGATATTTACTTGCTTGATAGTCAGAAAAAGTTCTAGATAACAGTGATATCCTAACATATACTTTAGCATCATATCGCATTTGTCACTTACAGTTGCCATAATGTTAACCAGCTGTGGCATTATTTATATCATTCACTTAAGTTGCTTTTACTCAACAGTTTATTGTATAGTATGTCTTCTAGCATTATATATATTTATCTATATATATATAGCGCGCAGCGCGCAATCATCCCTTCCTCTTCACTACTACAGTGTTTTATCCACAGAAAGATGTCAGTAAAACAGTTTGTAAACAATATGTCACATAGTAGGCTATTACATTTACCTCAGAAAAGCAATTCAGTGCCAACAGCTTGTTAGTTCGCTGGAGAAATGAACTGTTTCGCTAAATAAATTCACTATTTTAGCCTTTATATTAGTTATATTTAAAGGTGCCCTCGAATGAAAAATTGAATTTATCTTGGCATAGTTAAATAACAAGAGTTCAGTACATGGAAATGACATACAGTGAGTCTCAAACTCCATTGTTTCCTCCTTCTTAAATCTCATTTGTTTAAAAGACCTCCGAAGAACAGGCGAATCTCAACATAACACCGACTGTTACGTAACAGTTGGGGTGTACGCCCCCAATATTTGCATATGCCAGCCCACGTTTCCAACATTATAAAAGGCATTAGACAAGGGCAACCTGTATTAACGTCTGGGTGTGCACAGCTGAATCATCAGACTAGGTAAGCAAGCAAGAACAATAGCGAAAAATGGCAGATGGAGCAATAATAACTGACATGATCCATGATTACATGATATTTTTAGTGATATTTGTAAATTGTCTTTCTAAATGTTTCATTAGCATGTTGCTAACGTATTGTTAAATGTGGTTAAAGTTACCATCGGTTATTACTGTATTCACGGAGACAAGAGAGCTGTCGCTATTTTCATTTTGAAACACTTGCAGTGTGTATAATGCATAAACACAACTTCATTCTTTATAAATCTCTCCAACAGTGTAGCATTAGCCGTTAGCCACGGAGCACTATCAAACTCATTCAAAATCAGAAGTAAACAATATAACAGTATACAATACTCACATAATCCGACGCATGCATGCCGCATGCATAACGAACACTTTGTAAAGATCCATTTTGAGGGTTATATTAGCTGTGTAAACTTTGTTTATGCACTGTTCAAGGCAAGCGCGAGCTCTGTGGGCGGATAGCACGGGATTTAAAGGGGCCGCAGCATAACATCGGCGCGTTTATAATGATGCACCAAAATAGGCAGTTAAAAAAATTAATTTAAAAAAAATCTATGGGGTATTTTGATCTGAAACTTCACAGACACATTCAGGGGACACCTTAGACTTATATTACATCTTTTAAAAACATAATCTAGGGCACCTTTAACTTAACTTGTTAGTTAATGTAAGGCCTAAATAAATCTGTCATGAAAACAAGTTATGACAGCCATTGTGTAAATGATTAACAGTTTTGTTTTCTCACCCTGCTGTACTGAACCCGTACAGAACCGTGACTTCAAAACCGAGGTACGTACCGAAGGGGTTTACCGTTACACCCCACATATATATATATATTATTAGATATATATAAAATTAGAGAAAATAAGAACAAAAACTAAAAAGACACATTGAACTGATCAGAAGTGACACAAAAGATTTCTATTTCAAATAAATGCTGTTCTTTTTAACTTTATTATCTATCAAAGAATTCTGAAAAAGTTTTTTGACACTGAAGACTGGAGTAATGGCTGCTGAAAATTCAGCTTTGCCATCACAGGGAAAAAAAAACATTTTAAAATATATTAAAATGGAAAATAGTTATTTTAAATTGTAATAATATTTCACAGTATTACTTTTTTACTGTATTTTAGGTCTCTCTGATCTCTTCTGCATTAACCTTTACTGACTGATAGCTCATCTTAAAGGGTTAGTTCACCCAAAAATGAAAATTCTGTCATTAATTACTCACCCTCATGTCGTTCCACACACGTAAGACCTTTGTTCGTCTTCGGAACACAAATTAAGACATTTTTGATGAAATCCGAGAGGTATCTGACTCCTGCATAGACAGCAATTTAACAACCACATTCAAGGTCCAGAAAGGTACTAAAGACATTGTCAAAACAGTCGATGTGACTACAGTGGTTCAACCCTAATTTGATGAAGCAACGAGAATACATTTTGTGCACAAAAACAAAACAAAAATAATGACTTTATTCAACAATATCTTCTCTTCTGTGTCATTCTGGTATGTTGTTTTCGTTCAACCCTTCCAGGTTCTCAGCTCAGTATTGGCCGAAGCTGTAACACGTGAGCAGCACGACGCATGCTTGTGATGCTGAAGCTGGAGACAGCAAATACTGAGCCAGCGTTCTGACGTAGAACCTGGAAGCACTGACGTAATTAATGACAGAATTTTCATTTTTGAGTGAATTAACCCTTTAAAGTTAATCTGTACTGTATTAGTGTGTAAGACTATTGTCAAACAATTCACTAGAGGGAGTACTACTTTTGGGGCTAATGAATATTCACTCTGCAAGAATACCTAGACATTAAATCATGCCTCAAAGGACTGCTCGCTCAAACAAATTAAATCATAATAATTACCTTCTCCTCTAATTGCTTGTTTGTTTAATTTAAGGATTAATTACTGCCATACACAGAGATGACATAGGCTTTAACTAAACTCATTTCACTTGATTGTAGAGTCTTTAGTTCATTGTGTCTTAGGGGGAGAATACTGTTTTAATAAGAGCTCTCCTGTTGTGGCTTAAGAGGTTTGAAAGGGATGATTGTACGCCTGTGATGTCCTAACCTATTCTTTAAGTATCTCCACATAAAAGCGGCTTAAACCCAGCTTTACATTATTAAATGTTTAATGTCCTGCCACTGGTCTGCTAGCCAAAAAGAGTGGCTTTTTTCTGTCTTGTGCAGCATACGCACATCTCGTTAATCAAACATTTGTTGAGTACTTAATGCTACTTATTGCAATGTCGTTCTTTTTCAGCCAAATAATTGGGGTTATGTTCATTTTGCATTTCAGTAATGACTTTCAAACTAAAGGATTTATGCCTAGCAATATAAGAGAAAATTAAAACGTAGCTGTTCAAACTTGAGAACTTTTCATTTTTCTGATTTTAATTACTGAGCATAAATCATAGTTCTTTATTTATTTTCAGTCTGAGGCAATTAACTGCGTGAGCCTGGCAGAGGGACAAATGTGAATGCTTTTCATCTGTTGTGTTAGGACAACCGCTGCCTAAACCGTTTTATACACAAATTAGCAGATAATGTTTCTGAAACAATGTGTACATCAGTGTTCTTGTGTGGTTTTGTTGGACTCTCATTTCAGTGACATCTTTAAATTAAATGGAAGATGGTAATATAAAGAAATCACTGTGAGAAAGACAAGGAGAGACTTGAGGTGTTGGTTGTGCTTAGGCGCTTTGTGAATCATACAACATGCATCTGAATTTGGAGCCTGGGACCTCCGCCAACACACTGTCTCACTGTACTCAGTAATATCTCAGAGAGATTGTTGATGATAATGGGTGTCTAAGGGGCATTTACAGATTAATATTTAAAAAGGTTTTTTTTTTTTTTTTTTTAATGCAATCTTAAAAAGGTTCTTTCTTCTTGTAATGTGGTTGAAGGATTCCATCAGCCCCCCAAAGTCTAGCTTGAAGACAGACAGGATAAGTGAAAATATATTGTTTTGTAATACAAATGGGCTCTTCTGGTTACCTAAAAAAAAAAAAAAAAAAGAAAAAAAGAAAAAAAAAAAAGGAAAAGTAGTGGAAAGTAGACACTTGTCACATATACAAAGGGAAACACTTTTTTCCCCCCTCATATCTGTTTTTGGAGTTTTGCACTAGTAAACAATTAATTTAATATTTTCTACCAAACAGACCTTGGAAGCTTTGAAATTGCACGTGTAGGCCAACATCTATTTTAATATGCTCCATATGACATTCTAGCCTTGAGTTATAGTTTTAATTTAACTTTACACGGCTGTAAATAGGACTATTTGAATAAACCATAACAACTCATAAAAGTGCCTGGATGGAGCGAGATCCCTATTAGATTCTTTCTCCTCTTTTTTTCATAAGCACTTGATTTATCTATTGTGATAGAGCATTAAATAAAGATACTGCTCTGATTTAATAATAATAATTATTATTATTCTATTTTGTGAATCTATTTTGTTTTTGCCATGAAATAAAAAATAAGGGTAATTGGGATGATTTATGTCACAATTCTGACTTTTTTGCATCTCACAATTCTGACTTTTTTTTCTTTGTATCTTTCTTTATATCTTGCAATTTTGCACTTTATAACTCGCAATTGCAAGTTTATATCTCACAGTTTTGAGAAAAAATAATAATAAGAATGCAGTATATAAACTTGTAATTCTGAGAAAAACATCAGAATTGTGAGATGTAAACTCACAATTAAACACGCTAATTAAAAGGTTTTTATTTTAAAAACTGATCCATAAACTTTGAGAAGTTAACCTTTACAATACTTTTAGTGTTTTTCGTACTTTTAATTGCTTAGCTGTAGTTAGCTAGTTAGCTACCCTAAATGTTAAATGTTGCATTATTTGACACATTTTTAAATAATTAATATCAGTGTAAAGGCTTGTTCACCCCAAGAACATTAAATATAAATATAACTATAACGATAACTAAATTAGTGTCCACATTATTCTGTTTATTCTAAGCACGTGCTGCAGTCTGCTGCTTTAAATGGTTGAACTCTTTAAAGCAGGGTGAATTCTGATTGGCTTTTAGTGTTTTATCATTCATCAGCTGAAAAAAAAAAAAAAAATCTGAAAATGATTTCAGCGATATTGTTTCTCTGTGTCATTATTGTTATAGTTGTGGTGTGAACTCATGCTATTCTTTTATATTTAGAAGGATTTTTAGAACTATATATTTAACGTTATTGTTATAGTTATCATCCTTGGTGTGAATGGGCCTTAAATCATCAAACCATCATTGCTGAAGTGTCCACTCTCACCTTGCTGTGATCGATGTAGGTTTGTGTGGCACCAGAGTGACACTTTCCCAATCGACAAGCTATTGATCTTTCTTCATTCTAATATTTAATGATAATGCTTTTGATTGATTCATCCCTTCATGGCTTGCGTTGGTTTAATAGAAGCCTTTTATTGGAAATCCTACTGAAATTGAAGCTTTTACGTATTTTAGTATCTACTCAACTAATTGTGGTGTTCAACATGTATAAAAATTGACAGGGTATATTTGGCATGTGAGATTAAGGTAGAAAGTGACATTCAGAAGGGTTCAATCATTATATACTTAGATTGAATGGGGAATGTTAAATGGATGGTAAGAGTTAACTCAAGTGTAACTTTAACAGAGGGTTCACACAGGGCATTGAAGCTGAAAGATAGGTTGGCAGCAAGAAGACATACGGCTTTGGAGTAACGCAGACGTAAAGAGAGAATGTGCACGTCTTTTTGCGTTTTCTGTAATTGAAGATACAAAACAATGGGAGCTGACATGATAATGTATTGAATGTTTCATGTTCACGTATGTAGAGAAAAGTAGAGACGAAAGTAGACACTTAAAAGGTAGTATAAGGAAGGAGGATATGCTTAACAGCACGCCTTAAGCAGTATGCTCAACGGAGAAATTTGTGTAGCTGGGAATTTGGTATGGACCAAGCGTTGGCCAATCATTGTTATAGAGGGTCCCAGGCAGTAATCTATCCAATATGCACCCACAGCTGGAAACCTTCTCTGATGTATGCTTGGATAGAGGAGCTCAAGGGCAAATTCTGATGCAAGGCCTCCACAAGGGCCATAGTATTTATAGACTTGGCATAAAAAAGAAGTAGTGAGGGTTTGTGATACCTCAACACAGACTAGCTTACTCAAGGGAAGGGATCAAGAAAGTGAGAGTTTTCTTTCTTTTCCCTCTTCTCTTTTCAGTCAAAGAGTAACTGCATATTTTCAGACCTTGAGCTTTGTCTTTACACATTTGAAATTAAATAGGAAATGTAACAATATATTCTCAATTTTCTGCACATTGAAGCATTTGAATGTTTAGAACAATAAATGCTAAACTTTGATTAAAAAAAAAAAAAAAAAATACTTAAACTTTTTCTTCTTTCCAAACACCACAGGATAGCTTTGCAGCAAGGTTTAGTAAAATATGGAAACTTTGAGTTTACCAAATGGCGTACTTAATGGTTCACTTAATGTTAGCGCTAGCAGTGAGTTCATTGGCCTTTGCAGCAGAGGTCATAAATATGACAAAATAGCATGTATGCTGTCATTCATTCATTATTGTTGTAATCAGCTTTTTTTTTTTTTTTACTGTTCCAGGTAAGACCGTTCCAATCACCTTTGGGATTAACTTATGAGTCAAATCCACCCTTGGGCTTTCTAAGCATCTAGCATTTTCTGCTCTATGAGTGGTGCAAAGCAGTGAAGAACCAGGTAAACGGTTATGTCACAGCTGCTTTGGCTCAAAGTTGCAAACATGAAGGAAAAGAAAAAAAAAAAAACCCTGCTGGCATTTCAACACCAGAACACCTTAGCCAATGCTTGGTTAAGCATCCTCCTCCAGTGCTTTCCTAATTCTAAATGTCGCTAGTGTCCTGGATGCTTTTTACACCCTTTTCATAAGAAATGCCATTTCTTTGGGTTATGGCTTCATTCACATTTCATTCATATATATATTTCATTCATATATAATTATTATGGGAGATATTCATAGACTATAGTTCATTCAATCTCTGGATTGACTTTTTAATCAAAACGCACAACTAGATCATAGACTTAGACCAGTAAATTTTTAAAGGCAAGAATTTGTTAAATGTAAATGTGGCTTGAGTGGCTTTAATGCATGCACTTTGTAGCACATGTCATCCTCATCCCAAACATAGCATCATCCATATAGTGCAGCGAGTGTGCGTGACATCTGCAAACCTACAGTGCTCAAAGAGCTGTGAAGCACACTTAGTGACCCAGTTCAATCAACCCAAAGACTACATTTTCATCTAGTTACCTAGTCATTTTTTCCCTAAAGCTTTTATGCCCTCTGACATTATTTATGTGAAGTGAAAAAGCTGTTTTTTTTTTTTTCTCTCCAGTAGTGCAGGCAAGTTGAACGAACACTATTATTTTGAAGTCAGAGTAATTAATTGTATAACAATGCTTTTTTTTTTTTTTTTTCATGAAGGATGCTAGTTGTACTTTGTCTCATTCTCTGAATTAGGGATGAGCAAAACAACATAAATCACTAGCCTCTAAAACCTGAGCTGCAAAGAATGCCATATGTCTGATCACTCTGGAACGCTGATTGGCTGATGGCACCACAAGAACGTGCACAAGCCTTTCAGACAGGGAAAAAAAATAGACTATTTAACACTGAAAAACACAGAAAGTTAACAAACAAATGAAGGACAAGCAGAATATATCCAACCTTCAATAAGGTATTATAGATATTCAACAAATAAACATACTTAAAATTATAGCTCACCCAAACATTTTAATTCTGTCATCATTTACTTGCTCTCATGTAATTTCAAACCTTTACACATTTCTCTCCTGTGTAAAACACAAAAGAAGGTATTTTGAAACAGCACACTGACTTCCATTGCATGGACAAAGAAAAAAAATCTCAAACACTCAAAGTCATACAGTTTTGGAATATTTGACATGAGGGTGAGTAAATGTTGACAATTTTCATTTTTTTGGGTGAACTATCCCTTTAATATGCACAAACTATCTTAGAGACCTTTAGATTGTATATAATAATGGGAACATTGCTCACAGCAGGTGATTTGAAGTCTCTTGCTGCTAATTTGATTGGATTTGTTTGTTTAGCACCATATTTTCTGTTCCGGACATGCCCTTTGCCATTATCATTGTGGGGAATTGCTTTTGTGTTCTTATTAGAAGCACAGCAGGCCTCAGTTGAGATCCACCTCCATCGGTTGCATCTGTCAGTCTGGTGTACTGGGGATGACTGTTACAGTAAATGGCTTATGTGAAATCTAGACAGGCATGAGGTCAACTTTTTATTTTGTTAACCAAGGGTAGGCTTTTAACTTCATCTGTACTATGATACAGGGACGAGCATGTGGTGCATTTCTTAGAATGTGTGTGCTCAAGTATACCATGTGAATGTTGTGGTTCATAGAACAAAACTATGCAGAAATACAGCTTCTTCTGAACCATTCTGAACCCATTAGACTGCAGCAGGGTACATCTGGCTTGTGGTAAGAAATCTTGCCTAATGGAGGAATCTAGGTTTCCTAGAATTAGTGGGGGGACACAGTTTCCCATACTACAGTTTTATAGCGACTGCACTTTATACTGAAAGTTTAATGTAACATTTTTACCTTCTAAAAGAGAATCTCTCCGCTGTGAAGTTTCCTTTGGATGTGATTTGAATGTGATCACATTCGTTGGCTTGTGGCACGCTTCACTATTTTCTTTAATTGGATTCTTCATTAGAGCGCAGAGAGGAAATGCAAGGATGATGGGACATTTGACAGCTGTGAGATGTGCATTGTCCCAAACATCATTGTAAGCCTAACTCGTGTATTATAGCTGTCACAAATCTTTAAGAAACATGTCTTTTCATAACGTGCCGCTTACCGACGTTTTTGCAAAATTCCAAATATGTATATGTACAATTCACTGCAGTTTCTAGCTGAAACGAACCCTATTGTAGAAGCAGTAAAATGGCAACAACTTTGTTTTTTCCTTTTCACACAGATCATGACAACGGGGCATATTATTTATTAATAAAGACACATTTTTTACGCTGTTCCTTGCACAATACTATATTATGACCTCAAATCACTTTTACTATAGTGCATAATTTGTAAACTAATACATTTTGACACTGGCATCACATAACCAGCTCCATATGCACAGCTTTTCTAATGTAGTAAACTTGCTCTGTAGCTCACCTGATTGAGCATTGCACATGCGATATGGAGCATTCGGGCACAAGTTGCATGAAACACAAGTCGGAATAAAAGAGCTCAAAGACTAGAAGCAAGCTAAAATGGCATGATTGCTTCAGAAAATGCATTTTTATTTTGCGTTTTTATCTCATATACAGTACATTATTTTCAAACACGATAGAACTACATTTTTAGCGCTACCTCACCAAACATTATGTATTGTACAACAACCAACATAATAAAATGTTGACATGTTTACATTCATCTGTTTCGGATAAAACTGAACTCCATTTAGGTGCCTCTCACTGGACATTTCACTAGGGAAGTATCGCAAAACATGCAAGAAACAACTTAGTATCTTTTCGCAGACATGTTTTTTTCAATGACCTTGGGTTGTCTTTTTGTGACATATTTAGTCTTAGGGTGACGATATACCGGTAGAAATTTGTCAACTAGTAGAAATTTTGGACTATCGACTTTATCGCGGTTACGTTGTGAAAGACAACTCATTTTGGTATATGCGCACACTGTCTGAGAGACATTTCTGTCATAAGTGAATGTAAACAGTTCGGTCGTATCTGTGCCATTAATGTTAATCAAACAATCTCTCATTGCTCTTGACTGAATTACTTTTGTAAATTTGTTTAGGCCTACTTTATACAATTTATGTAGTATTTCTGTTCTAGTGCTTGACATTTTTCAGGTAATCTATTTAATTTGTCTTTGTTCTATTGTAGTTTTTTTGTCCTTTTGTTTGTAATTAGTTTCTTTGTTCCTATTTTATCACTGACTGTTGTCTTCATTTATTTATTTATTTATTTTTTTACTCATGTTAGTTAGGCTGTAGTATTTGTGTGATATTGAAATTGGTGATTTATGAGAAGTAATAATTTTTATGTGCTTGTCACAAACTTAAAGAACAAACATTTCGAGACTGTCCTCCAAAAAAAAAAAAAAACGACCCTATAGGTCGTTTTTCAAGCACCTTTTTACGACCTATATTTACGTTTTAAAGTCATGCGCCCTCTAGTTGGCGTAAAAATAATGACGTGTCGTGTTACGTCTGTCATCCTGAAATGATGTATGACTGTCGTTACCAATCAAAATGCGTGTTCATTTAAATGCAATGTGTGAACTTTTTACACCATTTCTCCTATTTCCATTTAGCAAAACTCATTTTTTTATTAACGACTACACCCACCCTAAACCTAACCTTAATGATTTATAGTGCATATACTATTTATGAGCACAAGCGTTCCCTGGGATGGAACCCACGATCGCATGATCACATGATTGCATATTGTTATTGCAATGCTCTGCCAACTGAGCTATGCGAAACCTGAAATATGACGCAGATAAAAGGGAACAATGCATTAAAATTAAAGTGTCCTGTTGTCGATAGGGGTGCAACTTTAGCAAACGCTCCTATGGGTCGTATTTCATCAATTGAAATAAAAGTGTTCTATTGTCGATAGGGGCGCAACTTTAGTAAACGTTCCTATGGGTCATATTTCAGGGAAGTGACAAATGACCTATATGGTTGTATTGGTTGGAGAACATGGTGAAAATTTCACATTGTCCAATAACCTTCAAAGGGCATAATTACCAATATATGTAATTGTTGTTATATAAAAAGAAATTTACAAACAATACAACAAATACTACAGAGATACAAATTAAATATTTTTCAGATACAGTAGGTTTATTTACCTTGTATACATTTATTTAACATCTTTTGTTGTTTTAGTAACATTAGTGACAAATATAGGCTATGGTCCCTTTAAGACCAAATCCTTGGATAGTGACACATTTCCTGTTTTCATCCAAATGTACTCCACACGATGGACATTTTGACAACTGTGTGCATTTGACCATTCAGGCGCGAGGAGAACTGATCGCGCGCTGTCTGAGAGAACTGGGATCGCGCGCACGAGAGAGTGAGAGAGTGCTTCTGGTCTGTGTCATTCAGCGCGATTCCGCCTATCCCGCCTTCACTAATCGATTACGAATTGTGATTGAAAGCATGCAGTTCGCAATGTGTGGGTTGCCATCATTAATTTTGAAGTATTTCCACACCCCTGAGGCTGACATTGTGTCTCTGTGCACAGAAAATTCTGTCAGTTATGTCATGCGAGGTATCGGTCTTTGGTATCGGGGGTATTTTTACGAGTACAAGTACACAAGCTTGGTATCGGGCCCGATACCGATACTGGTATACAATATACCGATACTGGTATCCCTAAAAATTACTCATGTCCTGATTTAAAATTTTGGTCATATCGCTCATCCCTATTCAGTCTTGTACTTTAGTAGTACAAGAAGTAGTAGTACTTTAGTAGTAGTCATTTGAACATTTGAGCTCAAAAGAGTGGGAAAAAAACTAAGTCTTTCTAGTGTTTTGCCCTCTAACCCTTTTTCGCTTTACCATCTTTACCCATGTTAAATTAAGGTATCCATCAGGAACATATGGACAGGATGAGCACAGATGGCATTACAATGCCTAACTTCTCTCTGCCCGCAGGCCCAGGTGAGCCTCACACTTCATCTCAGCCCCAGATGCGAGTGGTTCCTTGGGAATTCCTCCTGTTTAAGATAAATTGGAGTTTTCTTATCACAGAAAGACTTATTCCCATATTCAATATGAAATAGTTTCCAAATTTCCCAGTACTGCATTGCATATCGCATAGAATTTCCAGTATTTATTTACCGAACACAGCTCTTATCGTTGTGTGTTTATGCATGCGAGTTGCTCATGCTTACACAATGTGCACATCATGTTCAGGGTCAGAGAGATAAGGATGAAAACAGACAAGAGATGGCATACTGTCTGGGAACAGAGAATACTTCCCATGAATGGAGAAGTATAGTGGTTTTAGACCCAGCAGGTGTCTGTGAATGTAACACTCTAATGATAATCTGAGATAAAAACAGCTTTCCTCACAGAGTACCTCTTAGTATAAAGTATAGGGTCATTTAAAGTACTTTTCTTTGATATTGGAAATTGTATATCATTATGGAGGTAATTAACTCTTGTAAGTGTGATCATTATGCTTTTAAACACAATTGCATATATAAAATGTGACTCTGTTGGTGATTGAGTATGTAAGTGCAGTGAAAATACCAGAGGGCGATAAGCTTACTTGCAGATATCCGATTTTGACCGCAAAAATAGTCTGCTTGATATTTTTAGCCGTTCAAATGGAATTGAAATATAAGCTGGTGGCAGTGTGGTTATTAAAGGGATAGTTTGACCAAAAAATGAAGACTCTGTCTTCATTTACTCGCCCTCATTTTGTTCTAAACCTATATGAATTTCTTTCTCCAGTGGGAACACAAAACAGAGGTTACCTGTTACAGATGCATTCAGAAATGTCAGCTGCTAAACTGACTAGAAATTGTGACTGCCTTTTCCAAGTCTTTATGAGAACAAATGAATTAAGTAGTAACTGTGCAGTGTTTTTGTCTGTAAATATTAGGGTCAGTGGTTCAAAGCTTTTGTAGAGCACCAATTGTGACGATACACTGGGGCTCTAATTAAAACTAAAGGTTTCTCTTTTACACAATGCATAGCAATTCTGCCCTTGAGCATCAAACAGTCGTGCAAATTGTTCCAGGGTTGCTACAATACAGCGTTTTGTTCTCTCTATAATGTATAGAGAGTAATAGAGCTGATGTAAGCTGCGCACATTTATTTCAGTATTGACATTTTCTTTTCAATAAATCTGACTGAATTCAGACAGTTGTTTAGTTTTTTAGCTACAGTCTGGAGGGCCCTAAAACAAAATGGCAAAATGCACATTTAAATACATGTTTTTAATGTTCAATGTCAAGGTTATGGTTCATCTTGTTGTATTGAGCAATTTATGTCTATTCCTGTTCAGCCGGCATTCTAACCGAAAGGAATGCTGGAGAGTCTGATCTTGTATCTTTGGATACTAGAACTGCCATTCATCAAGCTGCCACTTCAAAACTCTTCAATACCAGTCACCTTCAATCCCAGCACTCCATTCCTCTTTTAGCTATTTAAATGAAACTGTAATTACTGAAAAATTGTAGGCTTTCACCATTGCTTTGATGTACGCTACTGTACAACAGCATTTCTGAAGCCTGCTCAGGTTTAATGAATTGGCTTAAGGTATAAATATTTATTGATCATCTCAACATCAGCTGCATCCACTTCAGTTTCAGTTTTGAAAAAGAGAAATCTTTTTTTTTTTTTTTTAATTTAGAAATGATCATTTTAACTCATTTTAATCATTTTAAAGAACTTTGAACAAGGTTTAATGACATGAAAATGTCAAGAGGTGTAAGCTTCAAGTAAAAAGTATTGAAATTTTCTCTGAAATTAGTTAGTGTGAATAATAATTATAATAATCTTATCTATCAAGAATATTCTTTTATGCAAAATAATTGGTATATATTTATGGATATCTCAATTTACTTAATCTGACATGAAAAATGTGCTTTTTCATTCAAAGGACAAATATTTATTTTATTTATATTACTGACATGGAAACAAAATTATAAGGGTCTAAAGGGGTCCTCTGTGTTTTATTGTTTATTTAAATTTTGAGTCACATTGCAATAATTTGGCTTACTGTATGTTGGTTATGCCATATTGACTTTATATTAAATAATGCCATATTAACATTATATTAAATAATATCATAGTTCATCATAGAAGATGTGTATTTAAGATTTTTGTATTAATTGTATTAATGTATCTTTGAATACATTAAATCTCACATTAGAGAGCAAGAACATCACTGCTTTGATTACTTCTAGTTAAAATCACCTGGAAGTTGTGTTGCAAATTGATGATTGATTGATGGCTTTAATCCTAATTTGCACAATTCACATGTATATCTGTGTAGAGCATCAACATGCTAAGGAAAATCTCAGTAATTGATCAGTGGCATGAATACACAGCTCACAGTACACAGTAATTTACTATACCAAAAGAAGTTGGGATACCTGTAAAAAAAAAGAAAAAGAAACCTAGAAAGTTTGTTTGCCTTCTTGCATCTGCTATCTGTCTTTCTGTTTGTGATTTTTAAAGCTTCAAATCACTGTAATAAATAAATCAACGGGCTGAAAACCATTACTTAGAATTATAGGCAACCCACTATCTCTGAGAATAAGCTGACACAATCATGAAAGCAGCCTTCATTATAGTCTATTGACTAAACCGCCAAGGAGTTAAGATGGCGAAAAGCTCACTAGACAAACCCGTAGAATAAACACTGCACTGAAAGAGGAAGACAGAGGAAAAGAAAGTTGTGATTTAAAGCGAAATATATCCTCAGCTAATAGGATTAGAGCAACAACAGGATGTTATTAAAAACTGGACACTGGAAGAGACATTGAGAGAAAGGTTGAACTGATGCGATTTCACTGTTCTTTTCAAAAGTATACTGCAAGGTTTTTCTTAAGTAGTTTTTCAAGAGCTGAATTTTGTAACTTCAAGGTTTGCAGGTGTAATGAAATAACTGACACGTGCTACACTTCTCAGACTGTCCTCTGGGTGGCAGTGTGGTACAGCACTTCACGCCAGGCTTCGTCCATGTGGCTCTGGCATCTGTGATCCTGGCATTACCGCCTTCCCTAAATACACATATTTTTCCTGTTTCTCCGCCACATCACAAATGTGAAATAAATTAATCATTGAAATGCATTGTAAAACCTATGATTGGGCAAAATGGCTCATCAACACAATGTTATTGTAGTCCTCATTTGTTATTTCCTCCAGTACAACACTCTCTGAAGCGACGATCCAAGAATCCTCTCTCGAGTCCAGAATCTCTCCCACCTTCCTCGGCCATAATACAATGCAGTGTCTGTAGTCCGAACGAGCCTTTTGGACAAAGCAAGGGCCAGGAGCTGCCAAAGACACACAATTTCTCTCTCTTTTTCTCTCAGTGTCTTTCTCACTTCCTCTCTCCATCCATTTCTCCCTCTCACACACTCACTTATTCACCCACACACATGTAAAGCAGGTCATTAGTATGCTTGTTGGTCACCTCTCTTCATCAGAAGTGTAACCAAGCTTTATTGAAAAACAAGCCAATCAGCAAGGATGTTGTCATTTGGAATTAGATATTTTTGGACATGACTTTCAGCTCACATTCTCATTTTCCTGCATAATATATCTCGTAGACACATACTTGATCAAGTCCCTATTTATGTGAATGGTAGAAAGAAGAAGCTGAATGTAAGTACAAGGCCTGCGTAACAAAATGTGTCATATCTGACAGCGAATCATAAACTTTGCTGTCTGATTAATGGTGCTCGCTAAGGCAGGCATCACTGCTACTGTTGCTCATATTTGTAATTAATAATTGTAACTAATCTCAAAGTTTCAGTTGCGAAGGCATTCAATGGAAGGAAATCTGACAGCATTCTGTAATCAAAAAGGTCTTCATTTGTGTTCTGAAGATGAACGAAAGTCTTATAGGTTTGGAACAACATGAGGGTGAGTAATTTATGACAATTTTCATTTTGGGGTGAACTAACCCTTTAAACTTCAGTCCTTAATGCTTCATGCACCATTTGCATTACAGTCACAATGCTGTCTTAAATTTTTTGACATGAGCCAGTAAGCAACAACCAGAGCACATTAAAAGTACGGTCACATTTGACGTTCAAAATAGTTTTGCTGTTGAAATAGTTTTCAATAGGTATCCACGCGATCTGGAATTTTGCTTGAGGGGGAAATACTTCCCTACGCAGATTTTGCATTGGGTTCATGTTAGTCATGCAAATTTGCAGTGTTAACCAACAGAAAGCTGCTTGGTTTGAAAGTGACTTCTGTGTGAGCTGTGCTTTACACGTCGCTACACTATTAACAATGGAATTTCTCTGTCTATAAAATTTTACAGACATTTCACTATTGTGACCACACCTTAAAGGGTTAGTTCACCCAAAAATTAAAATTCTGTCATTTATTACTCACCCTCATGCCGTTCCACACCCGTAAGACCTTCGTTAATCTTCGGAACGCAAATTAAGATATTTTTGTTGAAATCCGATGGCTCGGTGAGGCCTTCATAGGGAGCAATGACATTTCCTCTCTCAAGATCCATAAAGGTACTAAAAACATATTTAAATCAGTTCATGTGAGTACAGTGGTTCAATGTTAATATTATAAAAAAAATAAAAATAATGACTTATATAGTGATGGCCGATTTAAAAAGCTTTAGGAAGCTTCGGAGCATTATGAATCAGAGTGGTGAATCTGCAGTTCTGAGCGCCAAAGTCACATGATTTCAGCAGTTTGGCGGTTTGACACGCGATCCGAATCATGATTCGACACACTGATTCATAACGCTTATAAGCTTCCTGAAGCAGTGTTTTGAAATCGGCCATCACTATATAAGGCGTTATTTGGTTTTTTTTGGCGCACCAAAAATATTCTCGTCGCTTTATAATATTAATATTGAACCACTGAACTCACATGAACTGATTTAAATATGTTTTTAGTACATTAATGGATCTTGAGAGAGGAATTGTCATTTCTGGCTATGGAGGCCTCACTGAGCCATTGGATTTCAACTAAAATATCTTAATTTGTGTCCCGAAGATTAATAGTCTTACAGGTGTGGAAGGGTGAGTAATAAATTACATTATGTTTGGGTAAACTAACCCTTTAAGAAGCTATCTAGTCACGACTGTTTCCCACAAATTTGCCGATGGTGTTGGCGGAGTAATAACCTCTTTTAATCAATCCGTTTGAGATCAAATTAATGCCGGATTTTTTGCTATAAATTACGGGCATTGCATCTGAAGACTAAACTATTTTAGCATCCACATCAGCGGACGATATAGTTGTTTATTCTAAGTGCGTGATTGTCTGCCACTTTAAGTGCTTGAGCTCATTATAGCAGGATTGATTTTGATTGGCTGTCAGTGTTTTAGTTATAGTTATAGTTATAGTTATAGTTATAGTTGTGGTTTGGACTCTGCTATCTTTAAAGGGTTAGTTCACCCAAAAATGAAAATGATGTCATTATTGACTCACCCTCATGTTGTTCCAAACCCGTAAGACCTCCGTTCATCTTCGGAACACAGTTTAAGATATTTTAGATTTAGTCCGAGAGCTTTCTGTCCCTCCATTGAAAGTGTATGTATGGTAGACTGTCCATGTCCAGATAGGTAATAAAAACATCATCAAAGTAGTCCATGTGACATCAGTGGGTTAGTTAGAAGTTTTTGAAGCATCAAAAATACATTTTGGTCCAAAAATAACAAAAACTATGACTATATTCAGCATTGTATTCTCTTTTGGAATCCTTTCCATTGAATTGATTCCACTGAATTGATTCCATTGAATCCTTTCATCTGTTGGCGTTGGTAATGCACTTTTACGTCGTTGTTTTTGGCAATTAGGACATCCGCGACATGCACACTTACGCACCATTTTAAAAAAATATAGCAATACCAAAATACAAACAATGTAGAATAGCTTGAATACAGCATGCATCTCCCTCAGACTGTAAATGAAGCTTGGGTGCACCGGATAACACGTCAGCAGCGTCTTACGTCAGCAGCGTCACTGCAGAGTCGTGAACCCGGATTGACAACAGACCCGGAAGAGAATACAATGCTGAATAAATTCGTAGTTTTTGTTATTTTTGGACTAAAATGTATTTTAGATGTTTCAAAAACGTCTAACTAACCCACTGATGTCACATGGACTACTTTGATGATGTTTTTATTACCTTTCTGGACATGGACAGTCTACCGTACGTACATTTTCAATGGAGGGACAGAAAGCTCTCGGACTAAATCTAAAATATCTTAAACTGTGTTCCGAAGATGAACGGAGGTCTTACGGGTTCGGAACGACATGAGGGTGAGTCATTAATGACATAATTTTCATTTTTGGGTGAACTAACCCTTTAATATTTTGAATGGTATTTAGAACTATATCTTTATTGTTGTCTTTATAGTCCTTGGTGTGATCAGGTCTTAATTCTCTTTTTTCTCAGTTACACATGCACACTTTTCAAAAATGGGGCTTTAAATCTCTTGACAATCTAAAAGATATAAATGAAAGTTGTATATATTTGAAATGAAAGATGTAGATTGTACTAAATGTCAGCTTGCTTATTTTGCTCAAGATAATGATTTAATGAGTCCACATGTCATGTTTCTAACCACAAGTTGAGAGCTGTTGTTCAAATAGGGTTGCCACCTTCAATACAGAAAAATAAGGGACGCCAGCCGCAGCGGGGGCCACACCCCTCGGGGCCACGATGACCACAGTCCCGATGGTGTGCCAGTGGTGGTATATTATAACTTAAAACATATTTTCATAAAAATATTAAGATTGATACCAATGGACATTATAATAAGATATCTACTATTGAAATCAGTGTGAACAGATGCACTCAATCTCTCACTATCACAACTTAAGTGGTCATATTGAATACACAGCTATGACAATAATAAACATAGGCCAACAAAGTGTGACTGAGACCACAAAAAAATAAGCTTTTGGAGGAACTTGTGAGATGTGAACCATATTTTATTAACTTATTAAATTAACAGATCCATAACTTAGTAATTATAAATTAAACAAATTGTAAATTGTCATTTGTTGTGAACAAAGATTTTGGCTAAAATATGTGTCATTGTTTGCAGTAACATCATCCAAACAGTGAAACCACACCTAAATAACTGGAAATGATATATCTACAAACATTTCTTATTTAAGTAAAACACTTAACAACATTTTTATTATTGGAAAGTAAATATATTTATGTATTTATTTATTACATTTTTATATTGTCTATTGTTAATTCTATAGTATTGAATGATGCAATTATTTAAATTGGTTAAGCATAACAAATAGTTGTTTATTTTATTCACATATGTACTATATTTTGATTAAATATGTATTAAATATATATCTCTTATCTCTTATTAAAGTAATGCTTATGTGTCTGACTGTACAACTTAACCTTAATAAACAAATCCTACCATAATATGATTAATGTACATTATTAACATTATTTCTTAATAGGCAGCATATGAAATCGAACTTTATCAATCAAAAACTTGAGGTGATAAAAAAATAAATAAAACATTACACTATCTGCCTCAGGAGAGAACCGGCGAGGTGGCGTCCCGTCCTCCTCTGACTCTGATTGGCCGTGATTCACGGCCCGTGAACCTGATGCAAACCAATCAAACCATGATGGCAGCAAGTATTACCCAATCAGGGGCAGAATCAGGACGTGTCTTCACACAATGCGGGTGGGGTGATTTGCATGGGATGCTGCATAATATGGACCTATGTAAAATACGGGACAAATCGCGTCCCGTATTGATTTGATACGGGACGCGTCATTTTGGCTGTAAATACGGGACGATTCCGTTTTCACGGGACGGGTGGCAACCCTATGTTCAAACCACACAACTTTGCAATGTTGTTTGCGAATGTTCATTGGAACTATGGTTTCAAGAAACACAGACTCATCGAACTACTGTATGCTGATAACGACAGAACTTGCGACCGTAGTTGGCTAACAATGCTTTTGGAAAATGCACCCCAGAACATCTTAGCAACTACATATTTTATAAATGACAAACACAATATTATAAATAAACAACAACTATATAATTCACCTGTGTTCTGGTCACAAGTAGTGAAGGATTAGAAATGTAGTCAAATGCCAATCATATAATTAATTTAAATGGGATAAATTTAGTGATGCAGCTTCTTCAGCAGGGTTTTAGCATGCTGAGAGTGTGTTTTGGTTTAACATGCTGTTACACTGTCAGAGAAATTTTATCTCTAAATTCATCCCCTTTAAAGTGCCGCCACTACAGCCATCAAAACACCGCTTGTGTAACAAATTCGCCGCACTCAGTAATAAATTTCAAGACAGTTACTGTCAGTCTTCAGATCGCCCACTGTGAGCAATGTTCCCGTTTTCATGCATAATACATTGGTCTCTATTTTTTTGTGAGAACTGTGATAGTTTTATGCGATGAAAGGTTATAGGCATTTATCCAGTTTATTTGTTGAATACCTGCCAGGGCCATGCAGTCTGACTACATCTTTAAATGTTGGTTGATTTACACATTCAGACAAATTTTATGGTCTTACATTACAGTATGTTTCACATACTGAGCATTGTGTATTGCATACAATATTAAACATAGTTTAACTTAAAAAATAAAATCTTTAGACCTCTCTGTTCTGTTTTATTTGGTCATGCAAGGATGCTTTTTATGTGAACGCCCCCTAAAATCAGATTATACAGGGCTTCCTTAAGTAGTTTTTTTTTATTTTTTATTTAAATGTATGTATTTATTAATGAGGCATGTATGAGTGTAGTAATGTCAGTCTATTTATTAGGCCTGGATTTTGATCCCAAGCCCCGTTTCAAATATGGTTCATCCAGACAAAACTCAAAAGTCAAAACTGTTTCATAATTCGTTTTTAAATTAATGTTCACCTGCTGTAGTATTTCTCAGCATTTGTGTAATTATTCTTTTCCACAAGACTCTGTAGAAGGTGAGAGACGCCCCCACACTCATCATCAATAGAACTAATGATGATAGATCCGTAACAGTCCACACCAGGGCTCCTCATTGTCACGTTAGCTTCAAATGGAAGCCACGCTTTATGTGATGGTGGGCGGTATTGTGTGTGTTTTCATCTCACACACACACATAGAACTGACTCCATATGGTTACACACGATGGCTTCCCAGAATGACAGAACCCATTCTACCATCTATTCCCTTTCATTAGGTACCATAACGAGATACACCTTTTGAGATGCGTTACAAGACTCCTCTACCTCACACCGTCTCTTCTGTTTTCCTCTCCTCTTACCTGTCTCTTCTCATTCACATCACGTATTCAATTACATCGGACTTTATTACATACTTATATGTGGTTTTAAAGGGCAAACAGATACTTATTACAAAAAGGAAATCTATTTTTTAACTCATCTTGCAAGGGGCATCCTGGGGTTTGCTTTGTTTATTCATTTGAGTGACTCTGCTCTGGTTATCAGTGCTTTGCAATGACCCAACAGGACCAGTCTCAGGACACTCAATAGGGGCTTGACTTCATCATGCCTGATCCTCAATGATTCACTCAGGGAAATACTCATTATGAGGATGTATTCAAAGAGACAGCGGCAGAGACTCATTAAAAGACCTTAAAAGTGACCTGCCAGATTACATAACAACATACTGGATGTCAACCTTGTAAACACAGAAAAGAACACATTAGGTTCTAGGAACACATTAACAGTATGTGAGATTTAATTATTAATTAGATTTATTTAAAAAAAAATTTTTTTTGGGTCATTTTCTATTTATTTATTTATTTATTACTTATTCATTTATTTTATGTTTTATTTATTTATTTATTATTTAATGATTATTTTAAATGTATTTATTTATTTATTTATTTTTGAGAAAACACTAGTTTTATAATATAAAACTTATAATAATAGTTCACGCAAAAATTCTGTCATGTCATTCCAAACCCATAAGACTTTGGTTAATTCTCGAAACACAAGTTAAAGGGATAGTTCACTGTAATTTATTATTTGTATTATGTATTATTATTTAATGTATTATTCAATATAATGTATTATTTAATGAAATTCTTGACCTTGTCCGTTGGTCTTCTTGTTCGTGAGACTATTAGAATTGTGCAGTTCACTCCGTCTTGCCTAGAAAAAGCACAGTTGTGAGATATCAAGGTTAACAAAAACATACAACCTAAAGCTGATACAGTTTTAACATTGTCAATGAGAATTTCAGACAGTCCATTATTGCTTTTCTGAATTCTAGTTTGCTGTATGAAAAACTAAAAATCTAGCCTGCTTGGTTCCACACTATCCCAGCACTTTCCACAGCCTCAAAACACATCACACACTTTTACATCCGTCAAACGCTCCGTCAGAGCTTCCTATATAGTGTGCAAGCACTTGTAATGTTGTCATTTTAGCATGTTCACATCCAGCTGGTGTCTATTATGGTTCAATAGTCTCCATCATTAAATGTATTGCATTTCTGGCAAATTCATCAGAATGGGATAGAACAGTAATTGTGACTAAGTGCAGCATGACTCTCCTCCTCTTCATTAATTGAAGAGGCAGAGCTGTTGTGCGTTGGTGGTACGGTACGAGAGAGAGTTGGCCACACAGGGCTCGCTGTCATGCACTCTAACGTGTGCTCATAGTGCAAAAGTCTGGCTGAGTCACACGTCTCTGAAACACACTTCATCTGCCTCATTATAGATTATCTTTATGCTCACATTATAGCTCTTTTATATGTGACTTTCTGAGGCTCTGCAGCTGTAATAATACCTTCCATTTGTATATGTATCTCAAATAATTTAGTTCATTCCTACACTGTATTTGCAGTTTATTAACAAAAAAAAAAAAAAAGGGTTGATGCTATACTGCTCTTCCTTTTTTAATAAAAAACCTCTTTGTTCCATAGAATGGGATTTTTATACTGATGGCTTTGGTGGAATATATCAACGTTTATCTTTTTGTTCTGGAAAGCCGGTCAGCCTGTTTTCATCCGCAAGCATCCACTACTATAGCTAATACGTATAAGCTGAAAAACATCGGAATATATCTGCACAGTAATAGATGTCAAAAGCACTAATGCGTAGGAACCTGGGTTGTCGCATGATTGCACTGTTTTTGCGCACGGAGATTGCATCTGCATCTTAATTAGGACTGTTATAGCTGTGTTCCTTAGTTATTGGCTTTACCGTGGCAAAATCTCCAGTGTATCATGAAGCCCATTGGTGAATTGCAGATTTTAAATCATCATCTAGACAAGAATTATAGCATCCTGCAGCTTTTCTGAAGCTGAGTCCCAGAGAGGGACATCATTACTGCACGTTCTCTTCTCTTCTCTTCTCTTCTCTTCTCTTCTCTTCTCTTCTCTTCTCTTCTCTTCTCTTCTCTTCTCTTCTCTTCTCTTCTCTTCTCTTCTCTTCTCTTCTCTTCTCTTCTCTTCTCTTCTCTTCTCTTCTCTTCTCTTCTTTCTTTCTTTCTTTCTTTCTTTCTTTCTTCCTTCTCTCTTCTGCTCCTCTTTTGTTTTCTTCACTTTGTTCATTCTATATCACAATGCCCACACATCTGTTCTTCACAAGCACAGTGCTCTGCTTATCAGGCTGTTGCACTTTCAGTTGAGAATTTAGTTCAACTCTTTTGTTTTTTCACCCTTTGTTTCAAATTTTCTCAGACTTTATTTATTTATTTAGTAGATTTTTCTCCTTATTCTGCATTACATGTGCAAACCCTGGTTCTAAATGATTTTATTCCTTCATATTTTGAGTCCAATATTACTTAATACTGGTCCAGCATTCAAGAGTTTTTCCTACTTCGTTTAAAAAACAAAAATCATGTCCACATGAAAGTGTAAAAACATGAAGCGCTGTCAAGAGCATTCCAAATATAACACTAACCATAAAACCATGCTGGCCAATCAGAAGCCTGGAAAAAAGGTTATTACCGGTTCCGGTTCCGACATCACAAACCAAAATCTCTGGTTTCACTGTCTATATGACAACAATGCAACTAGAGTTTCTAAAAAAGTTCAGTTTCAGTGACCGGATACTGCGTTTGCATGTAGACGAACGGCCAAACCGCATAGAAAAAAGCTGCGGTTTTGAAAATACCCGTGGACATACCCCGTTCATGTGGACAGGGCCTTAATCTGCTCCAACAAACCTGTCTGTTATTGGTTCACATGTGATTAATTCATATAATTTTATGTCCTTATTGATGATGCATAGGGCCAGCAGATAAGCCCAGAATAGGAAAGCAAAACATTGTCTTTATAATGGAATTCTATGGAAAAACGTTTATATATTATGCGGTTATGTTCTGAGCTCATCTGCTTACCTGTAGGTATATGCATCACCAGTAAGTTGTATTCTGAATTTGGTCAGTTTAAATCACTGTTTTACTACATTAGTACAAACCTGGTAAAAATGACTATCTATCTATCTATCTATCTATCTATCTGTCTATCTGTCTATCTGTCTATCTGTCTATCTGTCTATCTGTCTGTCTGTCTGTCTGTCTGTCTGTCTGTCTGTCTGTCTGTCTGTCTGTCTGTCTGTAACGCGGTTCGTAGATGTGGGAAGGAGGAGGCGGGAACCGGCGAACATTCAAACAAAACTTTAATATATACATAAACAAATACAAAACGAAACTAATGCCGGCAGACCCTCGCGGACGTCTGCCGGCCACACAAACATAATAAAACATAACAAAGTCCAGGCCTGGTCCTCTCTCGTCCGTCACTGTCGTCGCTCCTCCTTTTATGCTCCCGGAGCTCCTCCGTGAGAGACTCAAGGCTGGTGCGCCTCCCAGGTGATGCTCGTTATCACTTGCGTCACCGGCCTCGCGCAGTTCCCTCACGGCTCTCGCCCGCCCTGCTCGTCACACTATCTATCGGTCTTTCTGTCTGTCTGTCTGTCTGTCTGTCTGTCTGTTGTGGCACTGTCCATGATATGAGTTTTTTTTTGTTGTTGTTGTTTTTTTGTTTTTTTTTTTTTTTTATCTCATTTTCCCTTTAAAAAATCTTTTTTCACTTTTCTACAGTCCAGTGACAATTTGGAAAGAAGATGCGTCAGAAACCTACTGTTGCTATAGTAACAAATGCAACTTTAACACGGGTCCATACTTTTGCAGCATCTATCATGTGACGCTGAAGACTGGAGTAATTTCTACTAAAAATTCAGCTTTACATGGATTTTTATTTTTTTTTTTTCAAATTGCATTAAAACAGAAAACAGCTATTATAATTTGTAATAATATTTCACAAAAATAACAATAGTGTAATATTTCACAATATTATTATTTGTTTTATTACATATATACCAATATTTAAGCACTTAAGCTGATGTTAACCAATCAGAATCAAATATTCCAGACTGTATGTATATTGTGTATATGTAAACAACTAAACAATTCCATAAGTGTAGGATTTGTTGTCATATATTACATTTTTAATAAAAGTAATATATGAAATACTTGACTGGTATTTTAATTCACTTACAGTGCAGGTCAGTGCAAGGGGGGGAAAAAGCTCTTTCTGAACTCTGACTGTACATCTCACACCAACCATGATTGGCATCCTGAGAAATTGCATCCACATGTCCTGTCTCCATCAACATGCCAATCTGCCATTTCAATGACAGCTGGCTGGAAGAGGTGAAATATAAAATATGGCTACTCTGAGGCACAACAGCAAGAACTGCTTAATGCTATTTTTTTTTGTGTTAAAACTTAGTATACAACTACTTTTTCATATATACAGTCATGCGAATATTTATAAATGATAGTTTCTTCACTGAACAACTAATGTGTACATAAGAAATAGGACCTCTGAGCTCACTGCCAGTGCATAGTGGGTCTAGTGCTATAACATATGCTGGAGTTAAAGTGTCAGAGGCAAAGAATATGTGAAAGATGTATGTTTGTGTAAAACAAACATTTTACATTGTTCTTTTCAAAAGATACAACACAGATGCACAATGGCATTATTTGCGATTTGTTGATGAATACCAGCTATGTTTTAATGTATGTTTTATCATCATGTCACATGTTATAACAACTCAAACTCTTTACAAAAAAGGTTGAGTCATTATCACAAGGGGTTTGCCTATTGTTAGCTTTTACTGATTAGACAAGCATGTAAAGTATGGAAAAACACAACTGCAAACAAAGCAAAATCCCAAAACAAAACTGTGTTGAAGATACGAGGTAAACTAAGTCAGAGTATACACTTGTTAGTCACAGGCAAACATAACATAAACCCAAATGAAATAATCAAATAATGAAGGTTCAGGAGTAGGCTTGTTGCCCCTCAGTCCTTTCAAGCAAAAAAAATAATGATAAAGGTACTCATCTGTCCTTTTCTGCTTTGGGGTAGGTAGGGAATGTAAAGTCCTGACGAAAAAACAAAGTCCCCAAAAAGAGAAAAAAATATCAATCCAATCCACTGGTTCAAGGCCCCACAGAAACAGGTTATCCTCCAGCAGTATAAAGTCTCCAGAGAATAGTCCAAAACGTATATATATCCTAGACCAGAGCGTGCCCTTATGAAAAGGCCCCAAAGTCTAACACACAAATGTCTCTTCCCAGAGATCACTTTGGACAATTACACAGAGGTTAGCCTAGCACAAGCAACCTCACCAAACACCAAAACTTTTTTCCCTCTTCTTTAAAATGGCCGCCCTCCCCTTCTTATTGGTAGGCACACCATAATAAGAGTCCTTAGAGGCCAACAAAAGTCCTCAAAAAATATGCGTGTGTAAATGTTCAAAATCAACATAAATAAAGAAAAAAACTATAAATATACAAACATAGCATATACATAAGCAATGACTTTTTTTCCTGCTTAAGTGAGCGTCATGCAGGGCTTTATTGTGGCAGTGTCACAATGTTATTGTGTCATCAGTGTTGTTTACTTGATCAAGTCCCTGAATTTGTATCATAAGGAACTACGGAGTGGAATGAGACATGACCCTAGATAGATAATAGCTGCCCCGAATTTGCTAAAATGGCCAACGAGGGGACTGACATGCTTTAAAGGGTCTTTGGCATTAGATGAGTTTTGAGCAGTTTGCTATATTGCATGGTGTGTTTGCGAAGTTCTGCTAATGAAGCTGATATCTATGAAGAACATCTTAAACGAGTCACTTATGACATTCTGTTTTAATTAAAACGCTGTTTATGTAGACAACGGGCCATTTAATGTAGATGCAATGTAGTGAGTCAGCTCATTAGGTTTTGATACACAGCCAATGTGAGTATTCTTTTATTGGGATTTGGCAATGGAATTTCCTTTTATACCATCAATTATTTATTTCACTTCACAATGGAAAGATTCATTAGGTTCATGTTAGCCTGTATATGTTTGCGTTTGTCTTATTGTGTGCATCTTCATTACCGTTTAAAAGAGTCAGTAAGATTTTTTAAAGAAATTAATGGGTTTTTTTTTTTCAACAATGATGCATTAAATCAGTAAAATTAAAATTCAGCATTGCCATCACAATAATTCATATAAAATATATATTTTTTTAAATATCAAAATAAAAAAAAAAAACTGTTATTTTAAATAATATTTCACAAAATTACTGTTTAACTGTGTTTTGATTAAAATAATGCAGCCTTGGTAAGCTTCCAAGAGACTCCAAACTTTTGATAGGTAGTGTATTTGTGTGTGTGTGTGTGTGTGTGTGTGTGTGTGTGTGTGTGTGTGTGTGTGTGTGTGTGTGTGTGTGTGTGTGAGAGAGAGAGAGAGAGAGAGAGAGAGAGAGAGAGAGAGAACACAAGTGTGTATTATGTGTCAGTGTTCCTGCAGCTTGGCAGTAAGACAGTCAAACCATTGAACATCAAGTTCTGTGCCTGTGAGCACATGGCCAGGCCTCGCTTATGCTGATCAGACTCGATATTAATTATATTATGAAATGGTGTGAAATGTGGAGGGAGATCACAGGGGAGAAGGAATTGAATGGAAATTAAATATCCATTGATTTGCCTCCCTCAAACTTCTGTTTTGATCTGCAGTATTCTCTATATCTGATCTCCAAGTGTGCACATGAAAGTATGTCTGGTATTGATGGGACTTCTCAAGCAAAACGCATACATATTGCAGGATGCACGTATCCTGTTTCAGGTATATAAGTATACTGACGATACGCACTGAAAGATGTTTGTCCATGTGAGTTAGAAAGGATAAAACACTAACCCTTTTGACATCCTTGATATTGGCATCATGGTAGAGTAGAAAGAGTTTCAAAGACAGTGGGGGAAAAGAAGAAGAAGGAAAAAAAACGTAGCCTCTTCATTATAGTTCTTTTGGCACTCAACAACTTTCTCTTCATTCCTTGCTCTTTCTTTTGCCTCTTTAGTTCAATCAGACTGCTGTTTCTCTGACTGACCCCAGCTGCCTCGCTCACTGTGGGATGTCGTTTGCTGGGCACGAGGGTTCTGTATAAAAGAAGCTGATGTCATTTCTCTCTTGACCTCTAATTTAGAGGATGTTTGGGGTCTCGTCTCAGAGGAGAGGCTTGGTCGACCTCAAAGCTTTGGCACTCTGTGAAACGTACGTGCACAGATTTAAAACAATCGGCCCCGCCAGCAAGGTTTGCTCTAAATTTTAGAAGCGCCAAACCCACTCTTCCCAAACCCACTGGAAAGGAAGACGGACTTTCACGATTTGTCCCTTAATGATCCCCTCTGCTTTCTGTAATTGCAGCCTCTTATCTTCAAAGCAGACCTTTGAATGCCCTTCAGTTTGGGTGGATTCCAATAGTCCACTTATAGCAAACCTGAGTCCTTTCTTTTGCCACAGAAGGGTTTGGCTTTGAACCTGGAGAGTCACGACTTGGGGTTTAGAAAGCATTTAGACCCACTTCTAGTTGACTGATATCAATGTGTCAAGAAATCTAAAATGAATCAAAATTTCTGCTCTTAATTTACCTGAACAAGGAGCAGTTAAGCTGAGAGAGAGAAATTGGCCCAGAGGTCATCGTGGAGCTCATTTAGCATCCTTTCTGTGATAATTTTACACAAAAAGTATGGTGGCCCAGTAGTGCACAACACAACGAAATTAAAAAAGCAAACATAAGTTCACAACACAACAGAATAAAGCCACAACACAACGGAATCAAGCCACAACACAACGGAATAAAGCCACAACACAACGGAATAAAGCCACAACACAACGGAATCAAGCCACAACACAACAGAATAAAGCCACAACACAATGGAATAAAGCCACAACACAACGGAATCAAGCCACAACACAACGGAATCAAGCCACAACACAACGGAATCAAAGCCACAACACAATGGAATCAAGCCACAACACAACGGAATCAAGCCACAACACAATGGAATAAAGCCACAACACAACGAAATCAAACCACAACACAACGGAATAAAGCCACAACACAACGGAATAAAGCCACAACACAACGGAATCAAGCCACAACACAACGGAATCAAGCCACAACACAACGGAATAAAGCCACAACACAATGGAATCAAGCCACAACACAACAGAATCAAGCCACAACACAATGGAATAAAGCCACAACACAACGGAATCAAGCCACAACACAACGGAATAAAGCCACAACACAACGGAATAAAGCCACAACACAACGGAAATGCTAGGGGGTTCTCAGAGCTCGGTAAAGTTAGTTTTCCTTGCCACTGTTCTATAGAGTCGGCAGTAATATCAATACCACGATTAGTTTAAACAGTATGTAACCACCGTATATCGATATGAAATAATAATTCAATATCACCTATATGCAAAATAGCTTCATATTTATACATGTGAATGATTTGACGTGCTACCCCGGCGCATGATAAAGGGAACATCCACCAATTCCACCAAGTGGTTAAAACGTATAATTTGTATTCGTTAAAATTACTTTTGACATTTAAAAACAGACATATTAAAATTCCAAAGCTTGTCAGTCTTACCAACAGGAACTAACAACCTTTGGAATTTTAACATGTCTTTTAAATGTTAAAAGTAATTTTAATGATTACAAATTATAAGTTTTAACCACTTGGTGGAATTGGTGGATGTTCCCTTTATCATGCGCCGGGGTATCGCGTCAAATCATTCACAAGTATAAATATGAAGCTATTGTGAACGTAGTTGACTTTTAATTAATATATTATGTCGATATACAATGCTTACATACTTAAAACTAATCATGGTATTGATATCTTTGTAAAACTGTCGACTTTATAGAACAGTGGCAAGGAATAGTAATATTACCGAGCTCTGAGAGCCCCCAAGTGGTCGGGAGCATTTCCGTTGTGTTGTGGCTTGATTCCGTTGTGTTGTGGCTTTATTCTGTTGTGTTGTGGCTTGATTCCGTTGTGTTGTGGCTTGTTTCCGTTGTGTTGTTGGTGGCTTGATTCCGTTGTGTTGTGGCTTTATTCTGTTGTGTTGTGGCTTGATTCTGTTGTGTTGTGGCTTGTTTCTGTTGTGTTGTGGCTTTATTTCGTTGTGTTGTGAACTTATGTTTGCTTTTTTAATTTAGTTGTGTTGTGCACTACTGGGCCACCGTAAAAAAGAGTTAAAAAAAAAAATTAAGTCTGTTCCATGCAGTGGCGTAGCCAGAATTTTATTTTTGGGGGGGCCCATCTAAAAATGAGGGGGCCGCTATATATATATATATATATATATATATATATATATATATATATATATATATGACACTAATAATGACTACAATGACACTAATTCTTAATTTCTAAAAGAAATGCAAAATCAGTCGGTATTTATTAATAGAATAACGAGACACAAACCTTTACATTAAATCGCGCTTGGTCCCATTTATTTTTGATCACAGTGCATACTATATATACAAACTTTTACTGTCAAAGTGCGCACATTTGCAGAAATACACGTTTACCTCAGATTTCATTAGACAGAATTTATAGAACCTGTACGCAGAGTTTCATAATTACAGAGGTCATAAAATGTAGTTTGTTAGGGGGGTAAGGGGGCATGCTCCCCCGAGAAAATTTTGATTTCCTTGGTGTACATATGTGCATTTTTAAGACGTTTAGACCAACACATTGGATAACAATAGCTTTAAAACCATGTCAACAAATACACACGGCAGCTTTAATCGCATGTTTGGCAATTTCATTTTCAAACGACGGTCATTGCTCGTAGTATTGCGCTTTATTTAAGCTATAATAAAGTAATTACGCAACGCGCGCCGGCGCATTTGCGCATGCAATTCTTGAGTGCGCGCCACGAGCACAGTATAATGACTGATTTAACAGTCTTGTTAATTTTTCTGAGTTTTACCGACATAGCCTGACAACATCTCATCTGACCGCAGTTCACTGTTGTTCAAGTGAAGCTCCCTCGTCGTCACCTGCACCTTTTCCGCGCTCGTTTGACTTGCGCCAGGCGCTGAGGCGAAGTCGGAATGCGCGTCTAAAAAGTGTCCCGTTTGTTGTGTCGTAAAGAGACAGTTCTATATAAACACAGCGTTTTACTTGGCGATGTTTTAAAAAAACGATTTTTATTTTTGGCATTTTATATGCTCTGTTGGTGGTTTGTGGAGTAGCGACACCCGGGAGGGATATTTTTTTTTATCCCCACCAGGGATAAAAATAATTCAGCAGAGGCAGGGATACATAGACCAGACCATAAACCATTTATAAATTAATTTTAAACAATAAAACGTTTTGTCATAACCTAAAGTAAATTATCCCTACATATTATTTTGTTTGATTGTGTAATTTGCTTTTTGAATCGTGGAAAAACCGTTATTTCTATTCTAAAAACTACAGATTATCCAGACTCATAACCATTTTGATTACACTCATGCTGATATTGTACTATTTGGTGATCAGTAGTGGTTCGCTAAATATAATAATTCAATAAGCATTCAGGCTACAATAAGCACTTAACTTTTTTAAAATATATATTAAATAGATAATAAAAATATCTAGATAGCTGGCTGACTAAAGTAGGCTAAGTTTGAAAATGATATAATTTGTACATGGAGTTATTATATAAAAAGATACTTAATTTCTTTACAATTTATAGGTGTTATTTTAACAGTCAGTTATGTAAGTTTGATGATTAATAGCTTCTAGCAACATTAAATTCAGGAGAGAAGACAATTCTAGAGAAAAAGCATGTTTGATTTACATATAGGCCTAACAAAGTTTGAGCGCAATATCTGAGAGAGAGCAAATAACGCCACGGAAACTGCCTCAAATTAACTATAATGACGAGAAGAAAGCTGTGTGCGCTACAGTCAGAGGTTCTTGATTCTCTAACGACTTTTTATTGGTTAAAATGAATTGAGAGTTAGGAGCCCGAGCACCCACCGGATTTCACTGCATTGAGATGCGCGTCTTGGAAACGGGAAGCCTCGGGTGCCGCTTCACATTGCCACTCACCACATAATAACGAACTCTCACGCGCAAAGATATAACAGCAGAGGCTACGTGCAACACGTGAAATAATCAAACCAATAAGTCTTAAAACAGCTGTTGCATTTTACCGGGCAGCATATGCATCAGTGTAACAAATAAACATAAAAATTGAAAAAATCGCTCAGAAATCTGGGGGGGCCTGCATGTTAATGAGGGGGCCTAGGCCCCCTCAGGCCCCCCCGTGGCTACGCCACTGGTTCCATGTAACAATGCAGCACATACCAATGGAAAAGCAGACAGGTAGTCAGTTTACATGCACTATAAATGTTTTGTCTTTAGCATAATCTTTCAAGAGTGTACATGATACATATAGTTCTGTCTAGATGGGCTGTTCACTAGGGTTTGGAAGTGCTGATTCTTATAGGATTCCACTGGAAGTGTGTTGAAACATGATGAGTTGTATGTGGTGTCATTACTAGATATTTTAGTTTTCATTATTTCAGAGCTTCAGTACTGCTCCAGCTTTAAGATCACTCAGTACTCAGAATTTCTTTGAAAAAACAAAACAAAAAAGCGTAAAAATTTGAAGTTAATATTTTTTTGCTGTCAGTCTTCAGTGTCACATGATCCTTCATAAAACATAAAAAATCTAATATGCTGATTTGATGCTCAAGAACATTTATTTTTATTATAAATATTGAAAATAGTTGTACTGCTTAATATTTGTGTGGAAACCATGGTACATTGTTAAAATAAAACTCATTCTTGCTGAATAAAAGTAATATTATTTTTAAAAATCTTACTGACCCGAAACTTTGAATGGCATACAGGTGTGCAATATGAATACATTTTATTATATATATTATACTTGAAAAGAGCCTCCTGTGGTATTTTGGGATACACTGTAAAAAAGAATTGTTGGTTTAACTAAAAAAATTAAGTTACCAGGTTGCCTTAAAATTTTGAGTTAATTGAAATTAAAAATTTGAGTTAATACAATGAAGGCAATTGGTTTAATTAACAGAAACTCAAAATATTATGTTATCTGAACCACATTAATTATCTAAGCCGATATGACAAAAGTTTTGTGATAAATCATGATTTTTTTTTTTTTTTTTTTTACAGTGTAGCAAAGTTGATAGCAAAGATCTCAGCAGGTTGTCTGATATTGTTCACCTACTGATTCATGAATGCATATTCAGACATCCTACTTTGACATACTGCTTTTTGGTTACCATATAGAAAGTATGCATTTATGGTTACAGGGATGGTTTATAGCTTTATAGATTGTTTCAAACATGCAGCATAGAATTCCCCTCTGCTCTACTCTAAATATCAGGAGAGGAAGAAATGACTAAAACTTCAGAGGGAAGAACGGAATAACAGGAAGTATGAAGAAGGTGAGGCTCAGGGAGCAAAATTTTGTGGATTTATGACACCACATCTTGCTAGAGACAGGCGAGAAAAGACAAACAAATAGCACCAGTCGTGACTGTTAACTCACAACCTTTGAAATCATTAGACACATGATTGATGGCAGACTGCAATGTAATTAGGTGGAAAGATTCAGATTTCAACCACATGCCAAAATTCAGAGAATGGAAAACACATTTAGGGAGAATTTCTCCCCTCTATCAGGGCAAACTACTGCCACGAAAAGGTCAAAATAGAGATTTGATGTCTGTTTTAATTGCCAGCACCCATGGCACATTTCCACTCTTTCTCATTTCTCCTTCCTGCTTCTTCCCTCCTGAAGTAAGTACAGTTTTTAGTTTATTTAATCTCTAGGCTCTAAGAGACTAATTCATGTTTTCAGCAGTGCAGCAGAGAATGCCATGAATTAAACCCTGAAACGAACTTCTTGCTGGAGTGGAGTGTTGATGCGAAAATAACCACCCAGACAACAGCCGGGTGGCAGAGGAGTGTGCAGCGAATATTGAAACCAGATTAAAGCATTTTCCCTCAATTTCCCTGATTATCTTTCAGTCCTGCCACTCCAAGAGCCATTCTGTACCCATTTCTGATCAGCCTTACTGGTTTACCCAGTAATGTAGTGTTTTACGGCTATTCACACAATCCATCATTATGTAAGATGCACAGCAATGATTGGGAATGATTGTGATTAAATGCCTCAGACCTGCACTTAGCACAGATTGATCAAGGCATGAATTATGCCTTTAGAACTCAGAGCAGAAAACAAGGTCAGAGACAGGGCGGATGTTTACCGGTGTACTAGATTCAGTGGAGTTACTTCAAGTCTCATTTAAGAGAAAATAATTGTGTGTTCCTGCTTGAATTGCATGTACAAGCTTATATGAATACATTTGTCTTTATAGCTAGGGCAAGCATCCGTGCAGGTTGCCTGAAGTCAGAGGTTTGGCATTCACGGTTGATGAAATAGAGTATGAAGCATATGGTAGGCTTGATATTTGTGCTAATGTAGCATGTCATATTTTTTTTCCTTCTAAGTAGTTGAGTTAAAGCTGCTCTAAACCACATAAAACCATACTGGAATGGCAGCTCTGCCCACCTCAGACACTACTTCTACTTATTCATTTCTTAAAAAAAACTTTTGTGTATTCAAACCTTTTTCCACCTCAGAATGAAAAATATAAAGCTGGCAGAAAGAGGACTCCCACCACATGTCTATGACAGCATATCTTTTATTATGTGAAACTATATTTTCATTCATTTTATGTTTCTATATCCATAATTTTGTATTAAAAATATTAAGTTAATTATTTCTTTATGCTGCATTACACAGTCAGCGCTTTACAGGGTAACGGCAGCCTTCGTTTGTGAAAGTGAGATGACTTTTCATTGTTTTTAGTATTCAGCTTAGGGACAGATTGTAAGAGCTAAAAAAAATTATGATATATAAAAGCAATCTAACACTGCCCACACCTAATAAAACACCATGCCTACAGTGAAGTATGCTGGTGGTATCTTCATGCTGTGAGGTTGCTTTTCATTATCATGATCTGGGCATTCTGTTAATGTAGAAAGAGGAATAGCGGAAATACTGCAAGATTACCTACTTCATTCTGAAACTTCAAGCCTGGGAGAAAGTTAATTTTTCAAGAAGATAAAATTCCCAAACACAAAGCCAAATTAAAATTGGAGTAGCTCAAGAACAAATTGAATGCCCTGCAATGGCCCAAGAAAACTTACAGCTGTCATTGCTGAAACAGATGTTTCTACCTTTTTTTTTTCACTCTTTTCTTTTATGTACTTTTATACAGTTGCAGGGAAAAGGATATGAACCCTTGGATTTTCAGAGGAAAAATAGATTGAGATGCTTTGGAATGACCTCAGCTGAGTGATTTATACCAGCATCCCAGGTATATTGGTGAACTGAAACGGTTTTGTAAAAAGCAATGGTGAAAAAAATCCTATTGATCATTGTATAGGTCTTATCCGCAATTACAGGAAACATTTGGTGGAGGTTATTGCTGCCAAAGCAGGATCAACATGTTATTAAAGCCAAGGGTTCACATATGTTTTCTACCCTGTACTGTGAATGTGTTCAATGAGGGCATACAGAACAAGCATTTTAGTTTGTGTTCTTTGTTTAAGCAGACTGTGTTTGTCTATTGTTATGACTCAGATGAGGATCGGATCAAATTTTATAAACAATTTATACAAAAATCTACACTGCTTACCAAGGCTGCATTAATTTGATCAAATATACAGTAAAAACAGTAATATACTATTTAAAATAACTATATGTATTTTAAAGGTGCCCAAGAATGCTTTTTCACAAGATGTAATATAAGTCTAAGGTGTCTCCTGAATGTGTCTGTGAAGTTTCAGCTCAAAATACCCCATAGATTTTTTTTTTATTAATTTTTTAAACTGCCTATTTTGGGGCATCATTAACTATACCCTGATTTTGGCAGCGCCGGCCCTTTAAATCGTGTGCTCCCTGCCACACGAGCTCTCTACTATATTACAGTGCATTTACAAAGTTCACACAGCTAATATAACCCTCAAATGGATCTTTACAAGATGTTCGTCGTGCATGCTGTATGCATGCTTCGAATTATGTGAGTAAAGTATTTATTTTGATGTTTATGTTTGATTCTGTATGAGTTTGAGGCTATGCTCTGTGGCTAACGGCTAATGCTACACTGTTGGAGAGATTTATAAAGAATGAAGTAGTGTTTATGCCTTATACAGACTGCAAGTGTTTAAAAATGAAAATAGTGACGGCTCTTGTCTCCGTGAATACAGTAAGAAACGATGGTAACTTTAACCACATTTAACAGTACATTAGCAACATGTTAATGAAACATTTAGAAAGACAATTTACAAATATCACTAAAAATATCATGCTATCATGGATCATGTCAGTTATTATTGCTCCATCTGCCATTTTTCGCTGTTGTTCTTGCTGGCTTACCTTGTTTGTGCACAGATCCAGACGTTAATACTGCCTTTCCTTGTCTAATGCCTTGAACATGGGCTGGCATATATGCAAATATTGGGGTCATACATATTAATGATCCCGACTGCACTCTTAGCCCGGATTTTATATTTACTTAAAAAATATAATTACAATATACTTAAAATATTTAAGTTTGGTTGCATTACTTATAAAATATGAGTATATTCTACTAATTTGTGGGTGTATTTGAATGTGTTAATAAATGTAAGTTAAATGCACTTAAATTATGAAGTTTTTCTCCTGGCCACGCCTCCTTCACACTGGTTTGCGGCAGGTAATGACGCCATTTTGTCGTGGTGTGTATGAATTCAAGGAGCTGTTGATGAGCAGTTGGAACATTTGTTTTGGCTGTTCTACAGACATTTTTTCCTAACATTTACCTTATAGTTTTTCACCAAAGGAGAAAATCACAATTTTTAAGTTACCATCATCGAGGGTCAGTGTTTGTTTTAGTTGAGCTCTTGACCCTTGACTTTTTAATATTAGATTTTGTTTGGGCAGTTTTAACTGTATTAAAACCAACCAGACAAGCAAAGTTAAAAGATGATCAGGTGATGTTGGTTATGTTTTCACATAATCATTATTTCATCTGAATCACTAAACTCATTTAGAGCCCAATCTCTGAGTTAGATTTACATTATTGATTACAGCAGCACTGTGATTCTACAGCAGAGGATCAACTTCTACAATACAATTTTTTTTTTTTTAAAGTTGTCCTTATCACAAAAAAATATATATATATATATATATTTTAGGCACACACAGACATCAAGAATCAGCCTTTGAATCTCAACGACGGTGACAAGCAGCATGTTCTGATAAACAGATCAACTCTGAACATTAGAAAACAAGCTACTAAAAAGTCACAGAAAAACAGCAAAATTTTAATAGTGAGAATAAAGAAAATTACTAAGACAATTCAGCTCATAATTTATTCATGCAGCAATGCATGATGGGAGGCATGGATGAATTTTGATTGGTGGCAAGTTAACTTGCTTAGTACATTGAACTTAAATATACTAGTTGTAATAACTACAAAGTAATTAATATTACAAAACATTTTAAGTTAAATGAACTCGAATTATTAAGTTCACATTACTTAATCATTACTTAATTTTTTTAGGGCAACCAGTTTCCTCAAATTTTTTAAGTAAATTCAACTTATCCGGGCTAACAGTGTGTTACGTAACAGTCGGTGTTATGTTGAGATCCGCGTGTTTTCCGGAAGTCTTTTAAACAAATGAGATTTATATAAGAAGGAGGAAGCAATGAGGTTTGAAACTCATTGTATGTCTTTTCCATGTACTGAACTCTTGTTATTTAACTATGCCCAGATAAATTCAATTTTTGATTCTAGGGCACCTTTAAAGTTTTATTTTTAAAATAAGTTTTATAAGTTACATTGTGATTTATGAAGTTGCAATAATGAAATATAATCAAAACTGTGAAAAACAAACTTGCAGAAACTCACTACCATAGAAATCTATGGCAAAGCCACAAATTCACATAATTTTTCCTGCAATTGCATACTCTTCTCCTTGGCCACGTAAACACTGAAGAGTTTTGTGAGTTACATCCTCATAAATGTGGGAGTTAATACCCTAAAATTATCATTTTGTATGTGCATGGAATACTGGACCTGTTTGGTTTAGTACTATTAATGGCCTGAGACATTATTGTCCAGTAGTTTTAAAGAAATAACCATTGATTAAGGCAATGTGTTTTGTTTATGCTCATTAAGCTGTTGCTTCTAAACACTTCTTATGCTCTCTCTGGATTCTAATGTGTTGCCCCAAAACCTTAAGGACGGTGGGAGAGAATGATATCAAAACACAGACAACTTGTTTTGTTTCTGTTTGGTTCCGTGCGCAACAGAGCTTAATTTTTAAAAGATTACGATCTCTATTCATGCGATCATATTCCTAAATGACAACGATTCAGCTATGTTGGTTAAACCTTTGACAAGTACAATCACAGCGAACATTAAAATCTGCTTTGGCACTGCTGCTGACCTAAGCCGCTTTTCCACCGTCAGGCCGAACAGTTCTTAGAATGGTAAGGAACGGTTCCAGTTGAGTTTCCACTTGAGCCTGGTACGACACAGCATGATTATAAACTGTTCTCGGCCCAGAATCCTCGCTGATTCGTGCTGGTAGAATGTGTGAAGTGACGTCGGCACAAAATATTTGTCGCTTGTCTTTTGCCTGGCTACCAGTTTCTCCGTAGCTGACTAAGCACTGTATTTGAGCGACGTAAACACAAATTAATTATAAAATTAAGAGAAATAACTGATCATTCTCTACAACGCAGTTGTTATTACATCTCATATCATCAGTAAACGTTGCATTATGCTTTTATATTACATTCCAAAGAGCGGCCGTTATCAACCCCACAGTGGAAAATCAAACTGGAACCATACCAGCTGGCCCGGATCGGCACGGAATGGAACAGTTATGCAATGAGAACCATTCGGCCCGACGGAGGAAAAGCGGCTCTAGAGAGCTGTTGTCATGTATTGGTACAGTATGAAAGTGAAAGTGACATGTGAAGGCCATACTCTGAATTTGTCCTCTGCTTTTAACCCATCAAAGTTAGTGCACATATAAGGGTATTGAGTAGTGAACACACACACACACACACACACACACACACACACACACACACGCACACTGCAATCTGTGGACACACACACCCAGAGCAGTGGGCAGCCATTTTGTGGCGCCTGGGGAGTGATTGGGGGTTAGGTGCCTTCCTCAAGGGCACCACAGTCATTTCCTGCTAGTACTGAGAATCGAACCTTCAGATTATCAGAACCTTCAGATTATCAATCTGACTCTCTAACCATTAGGCCACGACTGCCCCTAACAAAGAAATTTCTGTGTTACAATAATTAGAATTATCACAGAATTTCTAGGATAAAAGTTTATAGTTTGGATATAAACACTGATGTCTACGGTAGTGATCAAAATAGAGCAAATAACCATTTAAAAGAAACTGAGACAGGGATAGCTGCAGGTCAAAGTAAAGGGCATGCCGAAAGGTGAATTGCCACAACAGAAACTAACTCCTAACTAACCCTGACAGACAGTTTTTGCAACCAGTGATTAAGACCTTTCTCCACGCCCCTGCCTTTCAGCACACCCCAACCTTTCATCACGCCCATCATTCCAATTTGCAGATACCCACACTTGGAGACACTTGACGCTTCAAATAAAGGTTGAATCAATTACATCATTACACCAGTAGGTTGCAACAAATAACTGTTAAAAATGTATTGGCCATTGAATCATTCATTCAAGAGATTCTTTAAAAAATGCTTCATACATGTAAAGTCTTTATGGCTGAGTCATTGAATCATTCATTCAAATTGATTTAATTATGAACCATTTATTTTATTTAGTTGTTTATACAGAATCATGGGAGAATTGTGAAAAATTGTGATTCTCCATTTAAAAATCATGTAGCTCTAGTACACAGCCTGAATTTTGAGTGAAATCGCTTGTAGAATGCAGTTGTCACTCGTAAATAATGAAACTTTGTACGTACGGAACAGGATTAAGTGATCCGTAGAGAAGTGACAACCATATTTAGCTGCAGTGTGGCCATTGTGTCGTTGCTGGCCTGTAGTGATACGGTACGTTCCACTCTGGCCTTGCTGTGCCGGCGCCCACCATGACTCCTGAATCGCAAAGTAATGACGAATGAATGAGCAATCGTTCTCTTCACACCTCCAACTCCTCTCCCTCATTTCTCGCCTCTCACGTCTGCCAGGCACATCCCAGCTCTGCAATAATCCCTCAACTATCTGTGCACACTACCAAAAATAACCTGCTCCTGCAGAAAGAGAGAGATGCAGGAGGAGGATGCACAAAGCAACAGAGACATAAACTTTCAAATTGTGAAGGGAGAGCGTGAACGCAGGGGTCAGAATGCTCCAGACTGTCTTTCTGTATGTGGGTGTCTGTTCGAGTGAGTTTGTGATATGTTCACGTCCTCTTTGCTTTGTCATGTTTATCGCCATCCCTGCAGCTTGTCAGAGCAGCAGCCCTCCTGTGTGCCATTAGTAAGATTAAACTGTACCGCTTTTTACATAATCACTATTTCAGCACTGTCAGTTCTCCTCACGCACGGTACTCTCCACGCCGTCCAGTGTGTTGCTGACAGTAAAGATCTGTCGTCACAAACCAGACTCGATCATAGATTTGTCATGCCTGCCATTTTAATTCACTGTGCCTCTGTCCAAGCTAAGACCACTCAGTCTTCACGCTGGGCCTTTGGTCATCTTTGCTGCTTCAGTCTGCTTTGGGAGGGGGTTGTAAACGGGGTTGTAAACATCAATACTGTGGTCTTATGTGTAAATTCAAAACTTTTTTGGGTTACAATTTATTTCGATGGTCCACTTTAGTGTGGAAGCTTGTTTTCCGCCATGAAATAAAAAATAAAAAAGGGGAATTCTGACTTTTATTCTCACAATTGCGAGTTTTTATCATGCAATTCTGACTTTATAATTCGTAATTGCATCTTGTAAAGTTTCACGCAATTTGGACTTTTTTCTCAGAATTGTGTTTAAATCTCGCAATTCTGACTTTATAACATGCAACTGAAAAAAATCTTTTTCCCTCACAAATGCACATTATAACACAAAATTGCGAGTTCATATCTCACAATTCGGACTTTTTTCTCGCAATTGCGAGATATAAACTCACAATTGTGAGTTATAAAATCAGAATTGCGTGATATAAAGTCAGAATTGTGAGATATGAACTCACAATTGTGTTATAATGTGCATTTGTGAGGGAAAAAAGACTGACTGTCAGAATTCTCAACTCGCAGTTGCATGTTATGAGATCAGAACTGTGAGATATAGACTCAATTCTGAGAAAAGTCAAAATCTTGAGATATAAACTCGAAATTCTGAGAAAAAATGTCAGAGTCTTTATAAGATGCAATTGCGAGTTTATATCATGCAATTCTGACTTTATAACTTGCAATTGTTTATATCTCACGATTCTAAGAAAAAAAGTCAGAATTGTGAAACATAAAGTCAGAATTGCATTATAAAAACTCGCAATCGTGAAAATAATAGTCAGAATTGAGTTTATATCATGCAGTTCTGACTTTATAACTCTCAATTGTGAGTTCATATCTCGCAATTCTGAGGGAAAAAAACTTAGAATTGTGAGATAAAAAGTCGCAATTACCATTTTTATTATTTTATTTAGTGGTGGAAACAAGCTTCCATACTTTAGACTCTACTAACGCTAAGAAGTAGACTGTTTGAAGACTACCCTGTTTTTTGTTAAATGCATTAAATTTCAGTGAGTGCCTAATTTGACCTTACTGTAAAAGGGATACTACACCTACAGCAATCTTAAATCATTTACTCACACTGTACAAAAACAATACTGTCATTTTTACAGAAAAACTGGCAAATATATAAAAATACAGTAAAAATGTAAACTTTTTTTTATTGTGGAATGTGGATGCAATATTCTTTATCTAGGCTGCATATACAAAACAAGCTGTAACTATTTTTGGGAAAATATTTTTCAGACTTTTTTTTCTTGCAATTGCAGTTTTACATCTCACAATTCTGACTTTTTTCTCAGAATTGTGAGGTTATATCTTACAATTCAGACTTTATAACACAAGTGTGAGTTTTTTTTCTCACAATTCTGAGAAAAAAAGTCAGAATTTCAAAATATAAACACATTAAAATCTGCCACTTTAAGAACCAATTAAGTTTATGCATTTTTTTTTTTTCTTTGCATCCTTCTCCTTATGTGGTGTAGTACACACTGTGCTTATAAACAAAGACATACTCTTGTGTATCATTAATGTGGCAGCTGTGAATGACTAAGGGGAAGGTTTTCTGTGAATAATGGTCTATTTGTCACACATAGCTTTTGTTCGGCTTCAGAAGACTTGGAATACGGCACACGTGGACTTTTATGTGCTTTTTGGAGCTTGACAGTTACAATCACAATCCTCTCATCCCTCTTCCATCTCCTGTGTTCCACGGATGAAAAAATACAGATTTAGAACGACATGAGGAAGAGTAAGTGATGACAGAAATTTCATTTTGGGGTGATCTATCTCTTTAATATTGCTCCTGCAAAGCAGCATCGCTTTATTCATTCATAAGTTCTTCCCTCCCCCAACCCCACCCCCAAAGAAGAGTAACTTATTCAACAAAATTGATTTTCAGAAGAAAATTCAGAAAAAGTGGCTTAAAGCTGAAATAGCTTTATTTTATTTATTTATACTTTTTAACATCTGCTTGATATGGTTAGGTAATTTGTGTTTTCTTAATTTTTGAGTTATTTGGACAAAATTGTTTATTTATTTATTTTTTTATTTATTTATGTCATTCACAATTCTTAAGTGCTAACATTTAAGAATGATACTTAAAGATGTTAAGAATGATTTTTAGAGTGTCAAAGGGTTTTAAATCTATTTAGTTCTATGACAATGTGTAGACCAGCCCAGAATGCTAATTCACCTTAATATTAGCAACACTTGAGGAGAGTGTCATGTTTTGTTCAAACATAATACATCAAACATTGATTTTGAAGCCACTTTTTTTTTTTCTTTTTATAATGCAAGTTGCTGGATACAACTATCATAGGGATGTAAGTTTATGTGCTTGACGAATTGGACAACTCCAAGGTCCACTGTGTAAAATTTGAGAGGATCTATTGACAGAAATGCAATATAATATACATAACTATGTTATCAGTGGTGAATAAAGATCTTACCGTAATGAAACATTGTTTTTATTACCTTAAAATGAGCCATTTCTGTCTACATACACCGCGGGTCCCCACATCGATTTTGCCATTTTGCGCTTCCATGTTTCTACAGTAGCCCTAAATGGACAAACTGCTCTACAGAGCATGTTTGCTTGGCTGGCTACTCTCTGCTGTCTCAGACGAGGACATCTTTGTCCTGTGACAGATAAAGCTTTATCCTCTGTGGCCATTTTAGGTAGAAGCTTTGTGGTTTATCATTTGCAGCTGGTGCTTTCCAATGGTTCCTCTTGACAGACAGAGGAGTTCTTTCCCCAAGAACCAGAGACACTTCCCTGGGGAGAAGAAAGGAGTGAACAGGTGTTTCTGTCCACTGATGTTCTTCCCCAGAGATGAAAAAGGCACTGGCACTCCAGCTCACACCCTGTCAGGACAGATCTATGTCCAGTGGCGGCAGGAAAGCCGTCTGGGTCGCAGATGGTGCTTTTGGGTTTAGTGTCAGAGACCTAAAGAGGTGATGAGCACAAGCATCACCTGGGTCTGTGGAGACAAGAAATTCAACAGTGCTGGATTCTGGATGCTAGGTTATTTCTAGATGTAGATCTGATCATCATAAGCCACTATTTTGCATGGTTATTTAGGTTTTTACTTGTGCACAAACATGGCTCAACATTAACTAAGGCATGATAAAAAGAATAGGGGAATATCACTGTGCTAAATATTTCCCTAGCTAGCTATTTGTTAGCTATACTGACTTGCATTTTCATAGATGATGCTCATCGATGAGATGAAATACTTGCGCTTGTTTTTGAAAAGTATTGTTCAGATACATGCTACACACCAGCAGTCACATGTTGCTGTAGGCGAGATCAGTCATGAGGCACTCCATTCTACCTTGCTATAAAAGAGAATGAAAGAAACAATCAACTATGAATCATTGTTACTGAAAAATGATTCAGTTGAACTATTAATGCAAAACAATATGGTGACATCATACAATATGTTGTCACAACTTGTCTCAAGAATATATACAGTATATTAAATAAAATTACACCCATTTGTAAATACATTTCGAGCTGTGTCACGCCATCCAAGATGAATGCCAATATGGAATAAGTCACGATCCGTTACTGTACATCATTGATGGTTCAATTTATTCTCTTATACATTTCAAGCTCATGAGATGTCCAAATTATTTGATGTATCCCATGAAGCTTTGTGAATTATGGGTGCAACTTCTGTATAAACAATTAGTAATTGGTTTGTTTTATGCAAGCAGTGATACGGTTTGTGAGGATGTGGTATACAGATTAATTAGCCTAGACTATCTCTTGAAATCTGTAGTAAAGTGTTGTGCAAAGCTGTTCACAGTTTGGGGTCAGTAAGATTTTAATTTAAAAAAATGAATACTTTTCAGCAAGGATGCATTAAAGTGCTTAAAAGTGACAGTAAAGACATTTATAATGTTACAAAAGATTTCTCTTTCAAATAAATGCTGTCCTTTCGAACTCTAAAGAAAAAAAAATCATGGTTTCCGCAAAAATGTTAAAGAGTTAGTTCACCCAAAAATGAAAATAATCTCATTTATTACTCACTCTCATGTTGTTCTACACTCATAAGACCTTCGTTCATCTTCAGAACACAAATTAAGATATTTTTGAGGAAATCTGATGGCTCAGTGAGACCACTATTGCAAAGCCACCAAACCTCTCAAGATCCATAAAGGTACTAAAAACATATTTAAAACAGTTCATGTGAGTTCAGTGGTTCTATCTTAATATTATAAAGCGACAAGAATAATTTTTGTGTGCCAAAAAAACTAAATAATGACTTTTTCAACAATATCTCGTGATGGACGATTTCAAAACATTGATTCTGAGCTTTATGAATCTTTTGTTTCAAATTAGTGATTCGGATCTCTTATTAAACGGCTAAACTGCTGAAATTAGGGATGTGCACAAATATTCGAATATTCGTTCTGTATTTAATATTCGAATTTTACTATGTTGCTTTGCTGGCCATAAATGCAGTGAATCCATGATAAATCCTAAGCACTAAATCTCGCAATTATAACTAAATGCACCGGGTGGCGCTGTGGAGCGTGTTTAACAAGTTTATTTTGTTTGATCGTCACATAATGTTGTCGTCTGCCTCGCAAAGTTTGGAATTACTTAGATGAAAATGATCTTACAAAATGGAATTACTTTTGATCAAATTAATTAATGAAACAGAGTTATCATAATATCAACACCATAATGAGAAAGCACATGAAATCTAAATACCCGTCGAGTGAGGAAAGACAGCTGTCCATCACTGCATTCACGACGTCAGGTAAGTGTTAGCTGTAAGTTATCCCCGAGTGAGCCAAGATGATAACTTATCTGATAGCAAAATGATTTTGAGACATAAAAAGCCCCTTAAGTTTCGTCGAGGGAGATTCTATTTACGAACAGAAAACAAAGTGCTACTGTTAGAAACTTGGCTTAGCACAGTTATGTAGGCTATTATTATCTTTGTGTCTCTGCAACGTCTGTCAGCACGGCTCGTTTTCTCACCCGAGCATGTGGATATTATTGTTTTTCTCAACATGAACATGTGAAACAATATAAACACGATAACCATATACTGACTCGAGTGTATTATGTACGTTTATTACAATAACTGGCGCTGTCTGCTTTATTAGTATTTTTCCCGCTCGCGCTGCTTGATATTAAATGCTTTTGTTCTTAATATTTTCTGTTTACACTTATTGTTTAATGCTTTGAACTAAAAGAAAACCTTAAGATATAATGTAAGCTTGTTGTGTATATTGCCTAATCGTAAGCTTGTTCAGAAATGGTTACAAAATATTGATGAATATAAAACAATAACGTCTTTCTCGTTTAACCTCATTTAAATAAACGAATATTCGAATATTCGTTTTTTACGAGCCCAAATATTCGAATACAATATTTTGGAAAAATGCCCATCCCTAGCTGAAATCACATGACTTTGGCGCTCCGAACCACTGATTCGATACGTAAAGCTCCGAAGCAGTGTTTTGAAATCGGCCATCACTAGATATTGTTGAAAAGGCGTTACTTTGGGTTTTTTTTGCCGAGCACATGAACTGTCACATGAACTGTTTTAACCCTCTGGAGTCTGAGGATCTTTGGGCCCTGGAGAAGTTTTGACATGCCCTGACATTTGTGCTTTTTTCAGTTGCTTATTAATATATTACTGGCAAGAGTGTCATTACACTGTATTCAGCACGAACTAGGCTACCATAATATATGAGAAACATGTATATACATGTATGTTTTTAGTACCTTTATGGACCTTGAGAGGTTCAGTGGCTTTGCTCTCAATAGAGGCCTCACTGAGCCATTGGATTTCATCAAAAATATATTAATTTGTGTTCTGAAGATGAACGAAGGTCTTACGGGTGTAGAACGACATGAGGGTGAGTAATTAATGACAGAATTGTCATTTTTGGGTGAACTAACCCTTTAAGCAGCAACCGTTCTCAACATTGATAATAAGAAATGTTTCTTGAGCACCAAATCAGCATATTAGAATGATTTCTGAAGGATCATGTGACACTGAAGATTGTAGTCATATTTTCACATTATTACTGTTTTACTGTCTTTTATCAAATAAATGCAGCCTTGGTGAACATTGGTGGACTTCTTTCAAAAACGATAAAAAATGGTACTGACCTCTGAACAGTGTACACATTTACATAGTATTCATTTGATGTATTTTTTTATCACAAAATAAGTTTTTCAATAGAAACCACTTTTTGTTCAGTTCAGAAAAGTTCTAAAAAGTTCTGTAAAGTCCTTTTCAGTTCAGAATGTTTTTAATACATTTACATTTATTCATTTAGCAGATGCTTTTCAAGGTTACAGAAATGATGGCACAAGCGATAAATCATATGCAGTCAAAAATGTTCACAGAGAAGCCGTGTTTTTGAGCGATGACAGGGGTAAACCCTAATAATCAGTAAAAGCTGAGATCTAGCATATGCTACTCAAGCATCAATGACTGAGACGGTTTCCTTGGTGCTTCAGTCAATCATTCTACTTCATTCATGCGAAAAAGAAAGTCCACAGCATACTGTATGACCAATGACTGATTCATCATCCTTCTTTCAGCATGTTTTGCTCCTGCATTGACCTTTCTTGTCTGCTGAAATCTCAATAATTGATTGTGTCTGTTTTTCTACCATGGTTGGTGGTGTTTTTTTTTATTTCCCACATGGCTTTGCCTCAGTGAGTACATTCCTTGTCATTTCTGCGTGGGCTTTCACCATTGTCAAAGAGTTCTCGAGGTGAGTTAAAACTGGGCAGAAAACACAGTGGCCATCAAATGTTAACACTTGGCAATTTATTCAGCTATGAAAGACGAGCATAAGTTATAAGTCTGTGGTTCTGATTCTCTCTTTGCCTCTGTCTATCTATCTCCTATATCTCCTACTCACTGTCTCCCTCTTACTGTCAGTCCCCTTTCTGTGAACCCTTCCTGTCTTTGTTCTCTTTCTTTCCACATTATCATCTTCCCAGCTCATTGTCCGCATGCATCTCTTTTTTTACGTAACATTTTTATGAACGGTCGCCACTCCAGGAAGCCATTTTTAAGAAGGTCTGGCAAGGGGGACGTCTGCAACAGTATTAGAATTTCTACAGTTTTCCTGTTTCACACTATACAGCACTAATAATTCTGCCAAGTGCCCTTGTGGCTTATGGCCGGCCCAGCAGGATCATGTGGGCAGGAATGTTAAGATATTATGCTCTCTATTCATCAACACCTGATGAATATGCCAGAAAAACATTCCCCGAATTATACACTTCATCTTACTATTTCTCTATAGCTCCCTCTCTAATCCTGCTTTTTCTGAACGGTGAATTGGTGGAAATATGCCAGCCATTAATGACACCGACACAAAGACACCGCAACTTTCACGTAGACAGCCAAACAAACATGTTTTGCCAAGGTTATCCATTAAGAGGCCCACACAGATGCATGTTTTAGGCGGACAAATAGAGGCCGCTTTTAATTCTGGGTTGCTTGTTCAAAGAATCCTCCACATTATTTACAGGGCGGAGATAAAAACAAAATCATACCTCATTCTCGAAGCATGTTTTGAAAAAAGATTACTGTTTTTATTACTCTGGATAATTATAGCATTCCAAACAATTATGATTTTTCTAATTAGCATGGTTTACCCAGCATCTAATTTGTTGTTGTATAATGGAGGTGGTATCCTCCTTAGTGTGATCATAATTGGAATTTGGGGCTTTTAGTCTGTCAGTTAGAATTTAGGTGATCTATATAGGGTTCTTATAAAAGTTGACAAAATTCAGATATTTACAGTAGTATTAAAGTCGGCATGAAACTCAAGTTGCGATAGTCTTTTCTTCCCTATTGTGATGTATATGTTAGTGAAACAGCTTCTCGGACAAGAAAAAAATGTAGGGAGGGACTTGATTTTGTCCATTGATTAGATCGTTGGATGGTTGTGGTTTGCTATTAGTCGATCTCATGTGAGTGACAGGTTGTCCCGCCCTCAGGCCAGTAAATGTCATCAGAGAAGAAAAGAGATATTGCTGCAAGAGGGAGGGGAAGTTATTTTGATTGAAGATTACAAGGGCATGTGAAAAAAATTATGTGCACAGATAAATTATAATAAATACTGTAATATTCACCCCCAAAAAAACAAAACAAAAGAATTGTCTGTTTCACAGTTTCACAGCAAGCCTACCTAGTAGGTAAACTGTACCTATTGTACTGTAGGTAAACTGCACTATTGAGAATGATTACATCATGCGAATAGGTAAACGTTCCTGTACTAACAACAAAGGACATGTATTGACAATATTATGTGAATACTATAGAGTTTTAACGTAATGTACCACACTGATGAAAAACATTGTGTAGAAAAATACTGTACTATACTAGAAAACTTTGACTTGGACCACTTAGAAACCATTAAGTAACTGCCCAGCAACACCCTATCAACTCAAGTCAGCCAAAAACTGAGATTTTTACATAAGTATTCTAGCCTTCAAACTTCAGCAAAGATGCATTAAATTGAACAAAAGTGACATTTATAAGGTTATAAAAGTTGATGAATGGTGCTCTTTTGTACATTAACATATCAAAGGATGCTAAAAAAAAGGTTCATGGTTTTCACAAAAATATTAAGCAGCGCAACTATCTTCAACATTGATAATAATAAGAAATTTTTCTTGAAGACCAAATCAGCATATTAGAATGATTGGACCCACTTTATATTAAGTGGCCTTAACTACTATGTACTTACATTTTAATTAATCATTTGATACAATGCACTTATTGTGTACATACATGTTTTTACATTGTACTTATATTTTAAAAACACCTGCATGTAATTACATCTGTAATTAATTTCTGTAATTACATTCATAATTACACTGTTGACCCATCCCTTAACCCTTACCCCTACCCTTAAACCTACCCATACCACCAAAGCTTTCCCTAACCTTACCCGTATCCACCTCAATATCAGCAAAAGTGTTTTGCAATTCAATATGAACCCAATAAGTACAATAAGTACATACACTTATTTTTTGATGTAAGTACATAGTAGTTAAAGGCCAGAACACACCAAGCCGACACTGACGAACTAGTGGCAACGAAAGCAGACTGCGAGGTTTGCTCACGTCGGCAGCGTCTGTGTCCAAAGTTGCCCTGACACACCAAACCGACGCTAAACAGCCGACGGCCAAGCAGCACGTCAGTTCTGCGCCTGCGTGAGATGAAATGCCTTTCCGAAACAGCAGACGGCAGTAGCTGAACAGCCAATCAGAATGATCCGATGGCCCGACGGACCGACGAGCTCCAACGCCGATTTAACATTGTCGAATCGGCTGAAAAAAGGCCGACGAGGACCAACTTCAGCCGACGGTGCGGAACACACTGAGAAAACTTGGTCGGCCGACGAAGAAAAACTGCCCGACGGCTGACCGTCGGCTTGGTGTGTTCCTGCCTTAAGGCCACTTAATATAAAGTGGGACCGAATGATTTCTGAAGGATCATTTGACACTGAAGATTGGAGGAATGGCTGCTGAAAATTCAGCTTTGCCAACACAGGCATAAATGGCATTTTCAAATATATTGAATTGTAATAATTGTTCACAATATTATAGTTTTTAACTGTATTTTTTTTTTTAATTCAATAAATGCAGCCTTGCTGAGCATAAGAGAAAAAATCTTACCGATCTCAAACTCTCGTATGTCTTAACTCAACAGAACAATTATACAAAAAGTAGAGCTGAGACCACCGCATACTGCAGCCATTTTGCTATTAGACAGCAGGGACACATTATGTGCTTATCTGTCACCGAGCTGTGCCGCTGCAGGATAAACCTCCAGATGAAGGTATGAGCAGTTAATTTGGTCCTTCTTTTTAAATATTGAGTTGAGTAGCCTGAGTATGCACAGTATGACCCCTCATCTCATCCACATTTAATTCATACCCAAATCCAATCCATTGGGACCCTGCGGTCCTCTACTCCACCTGAACTCATAAAGGGTTTAATTGAATCCATCATTGGCTTAATTGTTTAAATGAAGTGCTTTATCAGACTCCAGCCTTTGATGAGTTTTGTTACAGAGGACCCGTAGGCTTGTAGGGTAAATACACAAGCTTGGACACAAGCTTACTCATCGGGCTGAGGCTGGAGTCATTACGACTGTTGGGTTATGCAGAGTGCAGAAATCATATCACTTCCTCCTCTACATGTTTCTACTGGAAGCCCAATGACACTGAGCCCCATGCTGTGGAAACCGCCCCCCCAAGTGACTGGCTTCCATTAAAAATGCATAGCTGCCATTTTGGTGCCACTTAAGTTACACGTGCAAAGCTGATCTGCTCATCACTAACAGATGCTAAAGACGTCAGTCCTGCTTAGAGGTTTTACACATATACAGTATGTACATGGGCAAATGAATCAGCTATTAGCAATGCAAAATATAAAAGTATACTTGAACCTCTTACCACCCTAAAATGTGTATAAGCAACAACAACTAATTATTTTTTTTTTTTTAATTGTTATAATTTTATAAATAATAAACAGAAATATACTGCAAATACCATTTGCATTTCATTAGCTTATGAATTTGTACCAGGTGTAAAGTAATTATTTTCAGCATGGTTTAGGATATGGAAATAAAACACTGTCCAGACACTCTGTCTTATTTCAAAGTCATTGAAATGCCAGTATGGCTCATCTCACAGGTGTTTCAGTTGGAAAGAACAGGATTATTTGTCTCTTTCCCCCCCTCCCCTCCCCTCCCTTCCCTTCCCTTCCCTTCTTCTCTTTCGTCTGCTATTCACTTTGAGTAAAATAGCATTTGTTACACAGATGTGACCAATATGGAAATTCAGCAACAATTAGAGTTGCGGGCGAGCATGCCAAATTGACTGACAACACTGCTGAAGCAATTTGGAGGCCAACTGAATGCATCTATGAGTCCTCAAAGGCAGTTTGCTTTGGTGGATATTCATTCTGGTCCCAAGATTCTGACATTATTAGACCTGCCTCTTGATTTCCAGCAGCTTGTGCTAGGTAGAATAAATATTACGATTTGGCTGCTACTGCTGAGAAGTGTATGTTGGAGTAAATTGATGGCTGGTATAAATAAAATCCTAATTTAGATTGATCGCATTTTGTGGAATTTGAGTGGACTGTTCAACAACCTCCTATAATAATCTCAATAAAACAGCACTATAGACAATGAACACTGCCAAAACAAGTTCATTTACCAATAAATGATGTGCTTTTTATGCAAAGGTATCACATATATAAATTTGCAACACATTTAATTGAATAGTATTAAATATATTAGTATAAAATGATTATTTTAAATAATAATTTACATTTTATACTTTATAATTTGTGTTTATGTGTGTATAATTGTTTGATTGTTTAAAATAGAATTTGTACTCAATAATATACAATATAATATTTAAATTATAACCAATAATCTATTGAATATTATTAAACACAAATGTTTATATTGTATTAAATGTTATTGTATTGTATACTTTATATGTAGTACGCTACCATTCAAAAGCTTGTTTTTTGTGATTTTTTTTTTATGCTCACAAAAAAGTAAAAACAGTAACATTGTGAAATATTCCTATAATTTTAAATAACTGTTTTCAGTTTTAATATATTTAAAATCTTTATATGTTCCTGTGAAGGCAAAGCTGAATTTTCAGCAGCCATTACTCCCAATCATTTTAATATGCAGATTTTGTGCTCAAGAAACATTTCTTATTATTATCATTGTTGGAAAGAGTTGTGCTGCTTAATATTTTTGTGAAAACTGCATTTTTTTAGGATTTGTTTTTGATGAATAGAGTTTGAACAAACAGCATCTATTTGAAATATTTTTGTAACAATGTAAAAGTATTTACTGTCACTTTTGATCAATTTATTGTGGATAAAACAACATGTCCTCCAACCAATATGCCCATATAGGTTGTTTGTCACTTTCCTGAAATACGACCCATAGGAGCATTTATTAAAGTTGCGCCAATATCGACAACAGGACACTTTCATTTTAATGCACTGTACCCTTCTATCTGCGTCATATTTTGGGTTTCGCATGGCTCAATTGGTAGAGCATTGCAGTATACAACAATATAGAATCATGCGATCGTGGGTTTGATACCAGGGAACTCTTGTACTGATAAAGCACTATAAATCACTAAGGGTAGGTTTATGGTTGGGGTAGGTGTAGTCGTTAATAAAAAATGAGTTTTGCTAAATGATGTTTTATTAACAAAGTTTGGGAGGAGCAAGTTAAGATAATTAACCTAATTAGCACAGGTGGAGAGCATTCAGTTAATCAACTCAACCAATATCAAGAGGTATAAATTCAGCAGACTTACTTCTGTTCATCTGAGAGTTTATCAGCATCCCTCCTCCACCCCATCTCCTCACTTCTAGTTCTATCTACTTTTACCACACCGGGGGGAGTACTCTGGGTTCGGAGCCCTCTTCCCTGACAGCACGCCAAATACGCATAACTTTACTCTATTTAATTATATGGATATGTGAACTCGTGAAATGGAAATAGGACAAATGGTGGGTAAGGGACCATGTAAAAAGTCCACACATTGCATTTAAAAGAACGACCGTCATATGTCATTTCACGGTGACAGACGTAACACGACACTGTCATTATTTTTATGCCAGCTAGAGGGTGCATGACTTTAAAACTTAAATATAGGTCGTAAGAAGGTGCTTGAAAAAACGACCTATAGGGTTGTTTTTTGGAAGAGGACAGTCTTGGATAAAAACAATTTCCTTCAGTGTACTAATATATGTTTTGTATATGGAAATATTTATGTACATAATCAGCTCCCCAACCCCAACCTTAACCACTACACTAGTGCACATGTGAGAACAACTTGTTAGTTCAGTTGCAAAGATATAAAATGTCAGATATAAAAATATTTTCAGCTTTACAGGTGTTCTTTTAAGCCTCCCACCTACTCTAACTTCTATTTACCGCTAGAAGCCCTCTGTGAAATATCCCCTTTGCTCTGAAAGGCAGTTATGTGTCAAAGATCTCTCTACAGGGTCATGACGACACTGTCATCCCTTGCATGATGGATAGCATGCTTAATTCAGCTTTCTACTTCTCTGTCAGAGCTTCAGCATCCATCATCTCTGCACTGGCACTTTAAATCGGTTACATCAAATTAACCTCATGACTTGAGGCTGAGATTTTACGCTATCAAATTGGTTTTGTCTCCATGACATATGTGACTGCGCACATCACCGACTGCCAGCGCTTCAGAATAGCTATTGGTTTCATAAACCAGGTGATCAAATGAAAAGGTTTCATTATTTTCTCAATATCTGTAACACGATCTGTATCGGGTGTCAAACAATAAAGTGTGTAGTGTTCAAATTAAGTGATATGTGAGGAACACACTTTTCATACACAGAGATGACTGCAGTGTCAGTATTTCTGATGCAGAAAGCAGATAAATTGCTCTGGCCGCTTGGTGTTGCGCTTGCGGGATGATGTGTGACAGCTCAGGGAAGGTTTTTGTTCAGAAGTAATTGCTCTCAGGCCTCTTTGCTGTGGTATAGAAGATCCATATTCAAATAAATCATGCTGGGATTAACTAGTTCCTTCTCAGCTCACTGGAAGAGAGAGAGAGAGAGAGAGAGAGAGAGAAAGGAGGGGTGGAGGCTTGTTTAACAGGCGACATGCACATGTATGTTTGTTTTGATTGTGAGTTGGACTTATAAAGGTTTTGAGCTTGGATGCATACATGAATGTGTGCGTGTCATTCACATGGGCTCCTCTGTGGTTTCGCTGGAGGCTGCACACTAATTGTGACCTGTCTTTGTTGAGTGGTGTGACTGACAAGCTTTCATCTCTAGATTGGCTGTAAGTAGCCCACCCGTAGGGAACACTCAATCACAAAGAGGGCCCACATCTGAAGTAAACGTTTTAGTGTTTCATCATGACACGTCAGATATACAAGCACGACATGTTACGCAGATATGCTTCTAAGTTATCACACTCTTTTAAAATCTGCAAGATGTTTTCTTTTTAAAACAAAGATAAATGTAAATGTCAATATAAAATGTCAATTAAATGTCAATTAAAACCATACAAATGTTTTTTTATAATAAATAAATAATTTTAAATGATTAATAATAAATCATAATAATGTATTATTATTATCAGTAATACTATGTATTATATTATAATATATATTATATTTATTTTGTATTATAGATTAATTTTCCCTTTCCCAATGGCAAATTGATGGCAAATTTGTGTTAGATTTATTTATTTGTTTGTGTTTTTATTTATTTAGTTAGTTAGTACACACAAACAGTTCATGATCCAGTGTGTCTCAGAATGGCTCGGTACGCAGTAAGGTTTGGGATGCATGTAACATCCATTTGAAAATGCAATTCTGTCATGAAGCCTCTCCGAGTGTTTGGCATGGTAATGGGTATGACAATGTTGATATATTTGGTCTTGGCGGAAAAAATCTACTCTGCTGTTGCTGCAGAGCAAGTATGGGACTTGCTACTGCCAATACATACACACCACACTGCTGTGTAAGTAAGACATGCTGCTGCTGTACAGTGTAGTGTGCATGAATTACCCGTAGCAGATCTATACAGGTGGAGCTGGGGAAGGTGGAGGGTTTCTGAAAGCACAACTGCGCTGCTAAGGCAAATGCTAGGGGAGTGACGAGACAGGTATCTCACGAGACGAGACTCGAGATTGAGTTCACGAGACGAGACAAGATTTTTACACACTATTTTTAAGAAATCCTCAATGGCGAAATACATGACTAGAAAAAAATATTCTGCAGGTGTATTTGAAATGTTTTAACTAATCATCTTGTAATGAATGTCATTTCAGTTCTACTTTCTGAGTATGAATTATCATATGCAGTAAAAGACAACAATACTCAAGCACTGTAAAAGGTTTTGCCACAAACTCAACTGACTGACTTCTCTCCTGTATGATTTCAGTCTCTTCAGACCTTACTGTACATGATTTATGAGCTTCTACAACTTTTGACCTCCTAACTGAACTACTTTCCACAAATTGATCATAGAAATAAAAACAGTATAAATAAAAATGGTAACACTTTACAATAAGGTCTCATTTATTAACATTAATGTATTAACCAACATCAACTAACAATGAGCAATATATTTGCTACAGTATTTATTAATCTTTGTTTATGTTAGTTAATAAAAATAGTCATTCATTGTTAGTTCATGATAGTTCACAGTGCATTAACTAATGTTAACAAATGAAACCTTATTGTTTGTGCTTAATAAGATTAAGAGAAAACTGTTATTCATTTTTATGGTAACACTTTACAATAAGTGCAACCATAATCGCACTCTCTCAATATTCAAAGTGCAAATAAGACCAAATTTTTCTTTGATACAGAGCTAAGAGATGGTTACAACTACACTGCCCAGCCTAAAATAGCTTTCATATTGAGAGATATTTGCATTCATCAGGGAGCCGCTTTCAAAATGCGGGGTATTGAAATCGTGTTTGAATGCACGCTCACGTTTACTTTTACTTTCACGATCGCGCGTAACTCTGTAAATATGGAGCGGCGGCGACCGTTATCAAACTGAATTAAATGTTTTTTATTTAAATACAAAGCAAAACGACAGTGGAGGCATAATGTAAACTTAGCGGTGGCATATTCTTTCCTAATCATCCTAACACTCTGTCATGGCAACATCACACCCCTAGCAAATGCTAACCAGTATTTGAAGGTTGAGCACGTGAGCTCATTGGCTACTGATACAGCAGGAACCAATCATCTGTGCCCTATAGAGAATGATGTGATTTCAAGCAAGTTGAGTTAAGGACCTTTTAGCCTGTTCCATCTTGCCAAACTTGTAATGAGAATCATTTATAAATATGTTTCCTTGCAATTTTCCACCAAAAATAAAAGTTAAATGGTTTAACATTTGAAAGCAAAGGTATTAAAGGGTTAGTTCACCCAGAAATGAAATTTGTCATTAATTACCCTCATGTCGTTCCACACCCATAAGACCTTTGTTCATCTTCGGAACACAAATTAAGATATTTTTCATAAAATCCGATTGGCTCAGTGAGGCCTGCATTGCCAGCAAGATAATTAACTTTCAGATGCCCAGAAAGCTACTAAAGACGTATTTAAAACAGTTCATGTGACTACAGTGGTTCAGCGTTAATGTTATGAAGCAACGAGAATACTTTTTGTGCGCCAAAAAACAAAATAACGACTTTATTCAACAATATCTAGTGATGGGCGATTTCAACACACTGCTTCATGAAGCTTTGAAGCTTTATGAATCTTTTGTTTCAAATCAGTGTTTCGGAGCATGTATCAAACTGCCAAAGTCATGCGATTTCAGTAAACAAGGCTTCGTTACGTCATTAGTGTTTTGAAATTTCCATGGATCACCACTGGGGGGCGTGACTGGCAGTTTGATACACACTCCGATCCACTGATTCGAAACAAAAGATTTGTAAAGCTCTGAAGCTTTAGTAACTTTCTGGACATTGAAAGTGTTAATTGTCTTGCTGTCAATGGAGGCCTCATTTCATTTTATGAAAAATCTATTAATTTGTGTTCTGAAGATGAGGGTGTGGAATGGATGAAGGTGAGTAATTAATGACAAAATTTTCATTTTTGGGTGAACTAACCCTTTAAGGCAGCCATAAGTATTATTATTGTAATTTTGCTGTTGTTCTGTAAATGGATTATTATTATTCACAATTATATTTCAATTGTATTATTATTATAATTACAAAAATTAAACTAATCAAAGAATTATATTACTATTTCAATAATACTATTGTTCTATAAAATAAAGTACTGCTATTTTTATTATTGCACAGTCATATGGGGAAGTTTTCCTTCTTTTTTTGTCCTTAGCTGATCACATGCCTGTTAAATGCGCTTAGTTCTTCAGTATCATTTATTGCTTCCTCAAGCATCAGTGAGATCTTGTAGCCTTCCTCTAGGCCCTGTAAGTTCTCTGTTTTCCCAGCATTCCTCACAGTGGCTCAGTGATGTCGAGATACACCTTTGGCACTTGGGGCAGTTCAGGGACTAAAACTCTACAACTATCACAAAAGGCCATAAAAAGTCAATGATGCTGGAGGAGGCAACACACCGTACAGTATTAAGAACCAATGGTATGTAAACATTTATACAGTATAATTAGTGTAATTTATCTATATAAACTTGTATGTACAGCTGTACAAAACTACATTTTGCATGTAAAGGACGCATTTATATAACAGGAACTGAATTGTTCTGATGAAAAATCAGACTGTCTGGAAAACGTACACCTACACTATCCAAAGCTCATTATCTTCAGCTCAAGCACAGCTAGAGCTCTCAAAACCTACTCAAAGATAACCTTGACAGACAGAAACACATACCGAGACTTATAGAACTACCAACACGACTAATAAAAGACCATCACGACCGTGATATTGACCTGTGCAGCAAGACAGACAGCGCTGGAGAAGAACAAGAGTTAGTCGTGGTGTTCTTAAGGGAACTTTCTGCACAGAACCTTCAGTTCTCAGTGGTTGCCAGTGGCAATGTACTTTAACTATTCCAAATTTTGATCCCTCATGAACCAACAATATGCACTGGTTGACTGATCTTGGTGTTACATCACACTAAAGAAGGACTATACTTCAGGGAGGGATGTGCATTTTCGATTATCTGTCTGAATGTCCCGAGTCACTAGTTTATAATGGGGGAAAAAAAAGTAATGCTCATTCCAATACTCATGTAGTTGGTTACAATGACAAGTAAGTTTTTACTTTTTACATCATCTCATTGTGGCCCCTATTTTGCCTGTTTACTGAAGAATAGCCACTTTTCAAACAGCAGGCGCCACACTTAGACAGCCTAGAACTGTCTTTCATATTCTTGATACAGCTGAGATGTAGTTTTCCCATGAATAATGCAACAACATTTTTCTCCTGTGAACAGTTATAAAAAAATGCATGAGGCATCTCTCTGGATGAGTTGAAAAGCTTTTGTTTAAATCTCATTGTTTGGAGGTTAAATCTCCTCCATCTCTCAGCCCAAATGGAGAGCAGCATGATCGGTTCAGCGAGAGCCAGCTCAGAGTCTGCTCTCATTACTGTTCATATGCTATCTCATACAGACACATGCGGAGGAGACCCCCACTTCCCAGTCCCCTACAGTGAGCAGCACGATCGGGATCAGCGCATATTCAATTACTATGAAGATCTTTGATTTGCGACGTAACATGCAAGAAAATTGCTTCTCCCTGGTCGCAAGAAAGAGAGCCTGTCTGTCTGACACTGATGCATGCAGATAAGCACAATGACACACACATCCACGCCTTTAGGAACCAGATCATATCAAACCTACATGAAGGGGGGCCTTAGCAAACTTCCAAGGGATGAGTGAATATATTATTATTATTATTAATATATATATAAAAAAAACGTTTATTAGAAAAATAAACGTACTCCCTGTTCCCGGTTCCCTGAGATATGGAACGAGTACTGCGTATGGGGGAAAAGTCTCCCTTTTTCCCCACCACTGAAGCCTTTTCAATAACGCAGTGTAACTGCACCGTCATTGGTTCACTCATAGACAAGTTGTTGAACCAATGGCGGCGCGGCTCAGCTGCGCGGCCTATGAGAAGAGAGCGCGCGCACATTCCCGCCAAAAGGGGCGAGGTAATGTGCTATATAAGCGAGCGAATCGCCATAGGCCATCAGGCCATATCGACTGAAGCGACGACCTAAGCCGCAGCCTCGTGGCACGGCAAGTAACGCAGTACTCGTTCCATATCTCAGGGAACCGAGGTTACGTTAGTAACCGAGTACGTTCCCTTTCGATATTTCACTCGTACTGCGTATGGGGGAACGAATTCAACCGCGCCGTGCCACGGCTGGGGAACGACTGAACTTGAGCAGGCACCAGAAGGGGCCGAGGACAAGTGAAGGCCGAAGCCGTCGTACCCTGTTACACTACGGAGGAGAGAACTCCTGAGTTTGTGATGTGCAAAAAGCGGAATATTAAGGGGCCGCAATTTTACACTGAAAGGACCCGAGCATGCAAGGTCGGAACGTCCAACTGGTAGAATCTGACGAAAGTGGACGGCGAGGACCAGCCGGCCGCCTCACAGATGTCTTTGATAGAGACTCCACTGGACCAGGCCCATGATGAAGCCATGCCTCTAGTGGAATGGGCTCTAACTCCAATGGGGCATGGCGTCAACGATCCATCGTGATAGACGCTGTTTCGAGACCGGAGACCCTTTGGTGCGGCCACCAAAACAAACGAATAGCTGATCAGATTGCCGGAAGGGCTGTGATCGCTCGATGTAGACGCGCAAAGCCCTAACGGGGCATAGTGATTCTAGCTCTGGGTTGTCCGATGAACGGGGGAGCGCAGAGAGTGAGATCACTTGTGCTCTGAACGGCGTAGAAAGCACCTTGGGAACGTAGCCAACCCTTGGTTTGAGCACGACCGTGGAGTCGTTAGGCCCGAATTCAAGGCATGCAGGGCTCACAGAGAGTGCCTGCAGATCGCCAACGCGTTTAACCGATGCCAATGCAAGTAGCAGAGCGGTTTTAAACGTTAAGGGCTTGAGGCCTGCTAGACTTAATGGCTCAAAAGGAGGACCTTTAAGAGCCCTGAGGACCAAAGAGAGGTCCCAGGGGGGAACGGTGAGGGGACGAGGAGGATGCAATCGCCTAGAACCCCTCAGAAACTTAATAATCAAGTCGTTCCGCCCTACAGATTGTCCAGCAATGGGCGAGTGAAACGCCGCAATGGCTGCTACGTAAACCTTGAGCGTGGAAGGGGCTCGCCCCGAGTCCAGTCGCTCTTGGAGGAAAGTTAGTATGGAAGATACTCTGCATTCCTCTGGGTCTGTGCTGCGTGTAGAGCACCAGCTAGCAAAGACCGACCACTTCTGGGCGTAGAGACGTCTCGTGGACGGAGCTCTTGCCTGCGAAATGGTATCTAGCACATTCCTGGGGAGGTTAGATGGCTCCCGTCGAGGATCCACAGATGTAGAGCCCAAAGCTCTGGCTGTGGGTGCCAGATTGTTCTGTTCGCCTGAGAGAGGAGATCCCGTCTCAGGGGAATTGGCCATGGGGCTTTCGTGGAAAGCCGAAACAGCTCCGAGGTCCAAACCTGGCTCCTCCAGAGTGGGGCCACCAACAGAACTTTGTGTCTGTCCTCTCTGATCCGTCTGACGACCTGAGGGATCAGGGCGATCGGAGGAAAGGCGTAAAGAAGGGTATTGGGCCAGATGTGGGCCAATGCGTCGTCCTTCTTGGAGAAATAAGTTGGGCAATGAGAGTTGTCTCCTGAGGCAAAGAGGTCCACCTCTGCTTTCCCGAAGAACTCCCATATGGTTTGAACAGTCTGGGGGTGGAGCATCCACCCGTCCGAGGGGATGTTGTTCCAAGACAGCATGTCTGCTCCCAGATTGCTTTTCCCAGGTATATGAGCCGCTTTGAGTGAGCGAACACTTGATGAAGCCCATTCCAGAAGGGCTGAGGAGCACGGATCTGTGGTGTTCTAGTTCCGAACGCGAGCTGGCCAGGATGAGCCAGTCGTCGAGGTAATTCAAAACTCGTATTCCCATCTGTCTCAGAGGGGAAAGAGCCGCATTCATGCACATCGTGAAAGTGCGGGGGGCCAGGGAGAGCCCGAAGGGGAGGACCGTGTACTGATAAGCCACACCCTCGAATGCGAATCTCAAGAATCGCCTGTGATGGGGGGCTATCTGGATGTGAAAGTAAGCGTCTTTCAGATCCAGCGAGCAAAACCACTCCTCGTGGCAAATCTGCGCGAGGATTTGTTTCAGCATCAGGACTTTGAACTTTCGCTTCATAAGGGAAAGGTTCAACAACCTGAGGTCCAAAATGGGTCTGAGACCGCCGTCTTTCTTGGGTACCAGAAAGTAGCGGCTGTAAAAGCCCGACTCGCTCTCTGGAAAAGGGACTGTTTCTATAGCCCCTTTTCTGAGTAGAGTTACGACCTCGGCTCGGAGGACGTGAACGTCGTCCGCTTGTACCATGGTCTGGATGACCCCTCCAAATTGCGGAGGTCTTCTGGTGAACTGGAGCGAGTAACCCTGGATTACGACTTTTAGAATCCATCTTGATACCCCGGGGATGGCTTTCCAAGCCTCGGCCCGTGTGGCAAGAGGGAGGATTACATCGGGTGACGGCCCGAGAGAGGGCGGGCCGGACACCGGGAGTGATGGAAGAGGAAATTTGCTCTTTTGTGAAATGTTTAAAAAAAGGGTCGCCGTTAAAACGGCGGTTGGGGAGGGCACAATACTTGTGGGCCCTGTGACAGCAGGCTGTGTTATTCCCGCGCCCAGAGATGAACGAGGCGGAGGGGAATTTGCACGAAGGAGCTTCTGGGGTGGTCCGGCCGCGGCGGGACATGCCCCAGTCCTCTTCCTTAACAGATCAGGATGACTTCGGAGTCGCCGGGTCCAGCGCAATCCTGGGCCGGGGTCCCTGGCGTCTCGGGAAGGGTGGGTGCTTAGAAGGGCGCGAGCGCTGGCGGTGCTCCTTGGGCGGCGCTGCTTGGGAAGCGGAGGGAGCGGGCTTCGTCTGCTGAACCGGCGCAGGCCTGGGGCGGCTAGAAGCAGACGCAGAGCTCGAGCGCTTGGGTAAGAAGTGTCTCATGGCCTGAGACGACTTCTGTGCAGCTGTGAAGCGCTCCGTGAAACCCTCCACTGCCGGCCCAAAGAGTCCTGACGGGGAGACGGGGGCATCCAAGAAGGCCGTCTTGTCCTGATCCTTAATTTCCGTCAGGTTTAGCCACAGGTGGCGCTCCAGCACAACGAGGCTGGCCATGGATCTGCCAATGGCCTGGGCTGTGGCTTTCGTGGCCCGCAGGGCTAAATCCGTGGCGCTGCGGAGGTCCCGAAAAGCAGGCGCATCAGTGCCGGACTCGTCCAATGAGCGGAGGAGTTTGGCCTGGAATACTTGGAATAGGGCTGCACGATTAATCGCATGCTATTCTCACGCGCATTTCGTCAGTAAAGCCGGTTCCCTGATTACCGCTAAATCACCATCACCTGCTTTCAAATGAAGCGGCATTTAATAGACGGAGCCGTAGGTCACTGAAAAGCCACGCAATATCGCGTTCATATCGCAGATGAATCGCCTGCGATAATGAACGCGATATTGCGTGGCTTGTCCGTGAACTACGGCTCCGTCTATTAAAAGGCGCTCCGTTTAAAAACAGGTGATGGCGATTTAGCGGTAATCAGGGAACCGGCTTTACTGACGAAATGCGCGTGAGAATAGCATGCGATTAATCGTGCAGCCCTAACTTGGAAGATGGCCATGGAGTGTAGTGCTGAAGCGGCTTGGCCTGCTGAGGTGTAGGCCCTTCCTGCCAGGGCGGAGGTCGTCCTGCAGGGTTTGGACAGGAGGGTTCTCTTCGTCTTCCATCCCACAGCTGCGGGAGGACAGAGGTGAGCGGCCACTGCTTCATCCAAGGGCGGCAGATGCTCGTAGCCCTTTTCTTCCGAGCCGTCCACAGAGGTGAGGGCTGAGCGGTGCGAAGTATGCAGGCGGGCAGAGTAAGGGGCGTGCCACGACTTCGTGAGCTCCTCGTGGACTTCTGGGAAGAAGGGAGCGGAGCGCTGGCGAGGGGCCTGACGACGACCTGGGAGGAACCACTCATCCAGGCGGCTCCTAGATGGCTCCTCTGGAGGGGCCCAATCGAGGTCGAGGTCTTAGATGGCCTTGGACAGGACACGGAAGAGCTCGGCGTCCATGCCCGTACCGTGGTCGATGGGCTCCAAGGAAGGCAGGGGGGCGGGGTCGTCCGACTCGCCAACCCAGGCTTCTGGCTCAGAGGCTGCCATAGACACAGAGTCAAAGAGGGGCTCTTCGTCGGATCCGCCAAATGAGACGAAGTCGCTCGCATCTGCTGAGGGACGCTGGTCAGGGCAGGAGAACAAGACTGGGAATTGCTCTCTGCTGGGAGAGGGCAAGGCACGCGGGTGCTGAGCCGACGTGGGCTCGCCCATCTCCATGCGCTGAACCGCTCTGCCCCACGGTCTCTTCCTCGCAGGAGAGGGGGACGGGAGGGCGCGAGCGGCGGGGTCTTCCTGTTTGAAGAAAGCGGCCCGTGAGCGCAGAGACGCGAGACTCATAGACTCGCAGTGCGAGCATGAGCCGCCAACGAGCGCGTTATCCGCGTGAGACTTGCCCAGGCATCCGATGCACTCGTTGTGCCTGTCTTCTTCGTGCAGAGGGGCTCTGCACATACCACAAGAGTGGTGTGGCATTTAGAAATGCCGTGCGCCGTGAAAACGGCGATTGGGAGGCTCTGACGGCGAGGGCCGGTGCTCGAGGGCGCGCCTGGATGGCGGCAGGAGACCCGCTGAGAAGCGGCCGGTCACAGGAAGCGGGAGGCGGCGGCTCGTCGACAGCGCGAAGGCGGTAGTCGGCGAGGGCGCGGGCGCTGCGGGGATCCGGCGAGTCGGCTGGGTCCGCTGCAGGGCCTTGTCAACGGCGGCGAAGCGTCTTCTCAGGCGGCGAGCTTCTTTCCCGGCGAGCAGGCTTCGGAGAGGATCAGCGAAGAGAAGTTTAGTCGTCCCTGAAGGAGAAAGGACTGATGGCCTATGGCGATTCGCTCGCTTATATAGCACATTACCCCGCCCCTTTTGGCGGGAATGTGCGCGCGCTCTCTTCTCATAGGCCGCGCAGCTGAGCCGCGCCGCCATTGGTTCAACAACTTGTCTATGAGTGAACCAATGACGGTGCAGTTACACTGCGTTATTGAAAAGGCTTCAGTGGCGGGGAAAAAGGGAGACTTTTGCCCCATACGCAGTACGAGTGAAATATCGAAAGGGAACTGAAATATTTTTTTTTCCTTCTTGTAATTACATTTATTAGGTGTTTTATTTATTAATAGTTTATTAATGTTTATTAATTGTCCCAATAAACAGGGAATCTGTCCTTGTACCATTAAAACATCCTGCAAGTTTCATAGCTTAAAATGTCCCCCTCATAATAAACAAAGCATTTATTTAACACTCTGAGGTCTGAAGGTATCGCCGGCGATACCACCGTGGTTTTTTCTTATCAGTGTGAAAGAGACTCAAAATACTCCGTCAATGTTGCACATACAATTAAGAGTTATACACCATTTTAATCTGTGGAATATCTTCTTTCATTTGTGTACACTCAGAGTAAAAACAAAATGTTGTGCTCTTTGTAAAATAAAGAAAACTAACATGATGCGTGATCTCTCGTCTCCCTCTGAACGAACTCCAATCTGATAGTTCTCAGAAAATGAACTGTAACTTAGTGAATACTAATCACAAAAAAATTAGACTTGTGTCTAAAGAAACGTTGAAATGTCAGGTTTTAAATCGTGTAAGTCAAATCGAAAACAAACATTCTGTGTTTATGTAATCTGTATGAAAAGAGAGCCATGTCAGAAGTCCTTGATTCAGCTCATTATCCGCTAATGCGGCCATGCCCACGGAGTCAGCGCTATTCAGAGGCAAATTCAGTCAATACATGCATTCATCGTCTCAATCGTGTATTTATTGTCTTGAAAAGTGTTTTGAATAGCCATAGTTAGCGATCTCTGGCCTCTGTTAGATCAGTTATTTCCTGGATTGCCTATTCTTCTTTAGCATTGGCATTTGTGGACTAAAAGTGCACAGAGCGCCCTCCGGCTGCAAGTATGAATTGAAAACAGTATCCAGCGTTCACAGTGACGACAATAAATAATGAATAAATACTCCTCTGTATAGAAAATTGACATAAACATGAGAATCCATCAATATTTCTCCAAATGTGCATGCTTTTAAGCTAAAAGCCTAGAGGTAACATAACTGTTCAGACACTTTGTATCATAGAAATGCATTATATTTTAATAATAGAATACCATTATTTTAAATTGTAATAATATTTCACAGTATTGCTGTTTTTTCTGTATGTTTGATTTACATTATGATGAGCTTGAGACATGATCAACAGAGGGTTTTTTCACAGCCTACCTGTCTGAAAGAGCTCATTATTTATGCAGGTCATTAGAGCTCTTTTATGCGATTATTTTGTCTTCTCAGGTGAAAATCACCCACTATTCATGATTATTCACGCCTCCACGCATACTGTGTTTCTTGACCAAAGATGTTTTAGAAAATTTAAATCTCTCTATTGTTTTATATGAAGGAGTAGGAATGATAATTTTTACATAATTTTGAAGCAAAAACTCTACAAGTCTACAACCTCCAATACCCAGAAGTCTTGTGAACACAGATTTAATATATATTTTTTGGCTTTATTTCAGTGACTAAAGTTTTTTGTTTTTTCAATAACCACGCATAAACGTTATTCCTTCAAAAATACAAACATGTACATACATGTTCCTTACATATTATTGTAGCCTAGTTTGTGCTGAATACAGTGAAATAATGTTTATGAACAACTGAAAAAAGCACAAATGTCAGGGCATGTCAAAACTTCTCCAGGCCCCAAATCAGCCTCAGACCCCTGAGGGTTAACTATGACTTTTGCCTCAAACTCTTAATTTATTGCGTATTAATAGTTAGTAAGGTAGTTGTTGTAGCGTTTAAGTTTAGGTATGGGGTACGATCTAGGGATGTAGAATATGGTCATGCAGAATAAGGCATTAATATGTACTTTTTAAGTACTAATAAACAGCCAGTATGCAAGCTAATAAGCAAATAGTTAAATGTGAGATTTGTTCCCCATACTAAAGTGTTAGTGTTACCAATGATTTAATCATGCTTTGTCTGTAAATGACAAAGATTTTGTCTGGATAATGTTTTCAAAACACTTACTCACGTGCAATCCACCTTTTTCCTATGCCCTATTATGCTTTGCACGATCATGGGAATAACTTCCATTAAACTGTAAACAATCAGTTAAGGGTTCACTCAATGAATGCAATTTTTAAAAAACTGGGTACAATGAAGTGACATTATTCACCGTTCAATCATCGAACATTTAAAGGAAATTTAAATGTGTAAAAAGCATTAATAAATTACTACAACGCACCATGAAGAACCCCAAAAGCTCGAATATTTCTACAGCAATTTTACGGACGTGTTAAATATCACTGGATTTGTCTATATTATGTAACTTATGTTGCCTTAATCAAAAATGGTGAAGAACTTTAGCATTGAGTGATAATATTTTAAAGTGCTTTCCGTCATTTTGACAGACAACAAATACTGCTTTAGAAATGTCCAGTAAACACTAATAGGGATAAGAAGTGAAAAGGGGAGATAATTACATTTTGAAGCATCCGTGTGAAAACAAACCTGGAAAGAGACGTGAGGATTTGGGGAGAAAAACTAGATATTCTTAGTGCATTCCAGTGAATTATTCATGGGATAAATCGGAAATTAAATCGGGAAAGCAGAACACAAATGCACAGTAAGTTGTCTTTTTTCATACAGTGGAATACAAACAAAAAAAAAAAGAAAATAATCAGGAGGAAAAGAATGCAGCCACTGAAAAGGGCTCTTGCCACAGATACTGTATTCTTGTGATACCACATTAAAATACCAAGCATGAAGTGAAATTAACAGTGATGATTTGATGATTTGTTTCAGTCTTTTTGAGTGGAAGTTCCCAAAAAAATGGACGGGCCACTCAGAATACAAAACACAGTAGGCTTGTCAGGAAAAAAGGTGGATAGTGAGTGGGCATTGATACGGTTTCCTATGCAGTGATGTTAGCATAACCTTAACAGTGGCCAATTACTGGCAAAGCCTTGAAGGAACCGGCACTTGAAACGTATCATTTCAGTCAGAGGGTCAGAATGAAGGTTGAAAACAATCATATATATATATATAGGGGTGTCCTCGACTACGGATTTTCATAGTCGAATCCGATTCGAATCAGATTGCCTATATTCGACTGATAGTCGAATCATAATGGGGTGGGGGGGGTGGTGGACTTTGACTACGCACGGACTTTGAAAGGTTCGCGCGCTGAACTGTGCACGAGTTGGAGCGGGACACGGAAAATGAAGTAAGGCCTGGCTGTAGTCTACCCGCGGCTTAAGACAACTTTTATTTTCTTTCACACACAGCACAGAGAAACGTCTTTCTAATAAACCGACCAAACTGCCTGTCAAGTGATAGACGAAACTGACAATGATTTTATCTTTTTTAAACAAATGAAAGGCAATGTGGATAAACATTCACAGCCACGATGTGCAGAACACTCTCAAAGATATAGAAGAAAATGAATAAAAACATTTTGGATCAATAAACTTTAAATAATAACTGCAGAAAGGCCAAACTGCAGATACATTTCATATGTCGGCAAATCAAATTACATCGGCTAAATTGTCTGTGCGAGCAAGCTTTAACTAATCTACAGTGCAACACTGATGCACCAAAAAATTAATTAATTTTTATATATATATATATATATATATATATATATATATATATATATATATATATATATATATCAAACATTAATTTACATAATTGAATTAGAACAGAATATACCGTTCTAATAAATGAAAATAGCCTATTTAAAAAAATGAAATATGATCAAGTCAAACTGCAAAATGCCTGAAGTGCAGGGGAACATAGGCCTATATTCAAAACACAAGCCAGAAAAAGTTAAATTAGGTAACCCAGAATGATCAATAAATAAATTAAAATTAAATATATTATTAAAATAACGAAAGCTAGAATTGTCAACTTGTCTTTTTAACTGCAGAGACAATAAACGCTAAACTGGAGTGGCAGTCTTTTTAGCTAAACAAATCCAAAAATCAAATTACAAGCGGCTGTAATAGTTTAAAATCACTTGTAGCTACCCTACCTGATTAAGAGAGAAAAATCTAGTCTTTCACGCGATCTGCCTGTGTCCGTTTGAGTCTTTTCAAATAGCGCGCTATAGTCAGCTCGTTGGCCGGCAGAAGCGCGCCGCAGTGTTTGTTGTTGTTGAGTTCTAGGACATGAGCTGTTGGCACAACTTGCATCATACGTTTTTTTGATCATCTTTTACCATTTCAAAGTGCATCCAATTGTACACTTGATCCCAGACATTGTTGAAGATTTAATCCCTGCCGTAAAGATGCTCCTCTGTCGGTCACGGATCATAGAAGTGAAACTTAAATCGGTCACAGGTTGGATTTATTCACGCACATTAAAAAATATTTATTAAAAGCTTCTTTCTTTTCAAATTTTTATTTATAGTATTAACATAATAGGCTGTATATTAACCTAATGGGAAAGAACCGGTATGTCTATGTAAAATCAGATATTGAGCGCCCCCATATCTCGTCTCATAACACCTCTGCGACGATTCGACTGTGAGATTGGTAGTCGAATCAGGCTCCTCCTATCGAAGATTCGAATCGTTGACTATTCAGGGTCACCCCTATATCTCTCTATATATATATATATATATATATATATATATATATATACAGTCCGTGTCTTGACCAGTGTTGGGCACGTTACTTTAAAAAAGTAATTAGTTATAGTTACTAATTACTTCTCACAAATAGTAACGGAGTTAGTAACTGAGTTACATCATTATAAAAGTAACTAATTACAAGGGAAAGTAACTATTGCGTTACTTACATTTTTTTTTAAATATGTCAAATAGCTTGAATGCCCCCAATATTAAACATAAGTCTAAGAATAAATTATTCTTGATCCGACTCGTGACTCATGATGCGCTCTTCCTCGCGACATGAAATTTCTCTGTACTGTACTATACGTGTTGGTAGCCATTAAAGAAAATGTAGTTTCATATTAATGTTTAAATAGTCCTATGTTATGTTTTAAATTCATTTACTTGATTATGAAAAGTGAACACCATGAGTAAGATGCATCATAAGATGCGCAATATATCGGGAGACATGGAGTGGGTCAGACACGATTTTGACCACTTCATTAAGTTTTGTTTTATAGAAAGCCTCTCTTTAAAGTGAATTTCGTTTTGTAAAAATTGTATCTTAATTTTATTTAATCTTTCATTAATCAATTGCCTGGATTTAATAAATATGAAGCAAATATAGCAGACAATATAATCATGGCAGGCACGGGCGCGATCACTGGCGCGTGAACTGGAGCGCGACTTGTAGGCTACAGAACCGAAACTCAGAGGCTGCTTGCCTCGCAGACATGAGAAATATATCTATAGAAAGCTTGAAATATCTAAAAACGAAAAGAAATAGGCTACTCTGATTATGTAGCCTAATCCGAATGAAATGTGCATTTTCTCTCTAGACGCGTCCAGTATAAGCAGATGATGAGAGTCAGCAATGTCAACTTCATCTTTGCAGCCGACACTGATTCAGAAAACATTACTTTATTAATAAACAATTAAAATGTCTCCTTGCTGTTTTGGTCACATTCATAATTATTACTTTTGCCGGTTCTTTATGGCAAGCTTTATGCATGCGCTTGAGTGCCTATTACATAAACGCTCATTATTATGGTTTATTCTCTCTAGTATTTAAGAAATTAAATTAATATAAATGTGATTAGTCAACTAATGGCGTAAATGAATAGCTACTAGTCGACTAGAACAACTTATTTCCCATTTTTTCGATCCAGCATGTCACAAAGGGTATTCTGGTTTGAGCTCGCGCTCAGCTCGCATGCTCATAGACACACACACAGAGCATCGAACATTATTATCAGTTTAAAATTATATTTGAGTATGACTAACCCCAACACACACCAGAGAAAAAAACTTTGCAGGTCCTATGGCTAAGAGAGAGCCTACTCAGATGAAAACCGCTTCAGTGAGCTCAATTATAGTAACGCGGCATTTTTTTTTGCCAGTAACGGTAACGGCGTTGTAACGGGAGAAAAAGTAATTCGTTTGATTACTCGTTACTAAAAAAAGTAACGGCGTTAGTAACGCCGTTTATTTATAACGCCGTTATTCCCATCACTGGTCTTGACCCCTTGAAGAAAAATAAGCTTAATTCAAATATATTATGCAATTTTTCTTTCCAAGCAAGTTATCCTTTTTAAGGATATTTTGATATTTTTAACTGGGGAAACTAGACAATAATTTCATTAATCAGTATTTTCTGCAGTGCACAAAACAAACACATGCTTATACACAACTCCTACAGAAGTAGGCCTTGTCGTCTACAATCCCTGAGGCAGAGAACATGATAATGAGTCTGTCCCCATCCCAGTCTGGGTGTTCATTATTGTTTACATTTGTTTAGCATTCCATTGGCGTGCTAAAAGTTGTGCTCTTATGTAATCCGACTTATTAGTGGGGTATGAGAATGAGTAGAAAGGTGCTACAGACAAAAGGGACTCTGACTTAAAAATTAACCAGGACTGACACAACAGAAACAACAATGCTTAAAGCAATAAAGCTGAACCAAATCATGGATGCTCAGATCCTGATTGTTTCCCACAATGCCCTCTTACATTACCTCAGTCCATGCCACTGTTTCTTATTCCTGCACACAACAACACAAAACACAAACTTTTGAAAATGGGTTTCACAGTGCAAGTTTTTGAAAATGATACCGTTAACATTTCTGTTGTGTTAACTATTAATGCGCAAATTTGTGAAAATGGTGACATCATGCGCATGTGTTTTATGTAAGGGTGGGACGAGATCTTGTGCCTCGAGATCTTGCAATATTAAAATATGAAGAGATTTCTCATTGAGGTGAAACCCCCTTGACAGAGTGTGAGTGTGAAATTAGCATAGATTATGCCACCGCTACATTTACATTACAGCCTCCATTGATGTTTTAATAACGGCCGCTTCAATTCTAAACCGAAAGCGTCTGCTCTGCTCATCCAGCACGAGCTGCAGAGTCGCACACAGTGCAGCAGGAATCACAGTTCGCTGCTGACATGACGAGAGTAAGGAGAGATAACTGACAAGACCATGGCGAAGGATTCGTTGTGCAACAGAGCCTAAGTGTCTGACATATGTCTTATCTTGTAGAATGCACACTTAGCACTGCCGCTTCCCACTCACCAGGTACGCACGATGGCGAATTCGAAAGCGATTTTTTAATACCCCACAATTGGAGAGCTGCTCCCTGATGCAAGCAAATTAGACATATAATGTCTTCTAACTATATCTTAGCTCTGTATCATACTTGAATAACAATTTGGTCTCTGTTTGCACTTTGAATATTGAGAGTACTTTGATTATGGTTGCACTTATTGTTTGTCTGTTATTTATTTTTGTTATTTATACTGTTTTTATTTCTGAGTTCAATTTGTGAAAAGGAGTTCAGTTAAGAGGTCACACACAGCTTCAATCAGAAGTTCTAGAAGCTCATAATTCATGTACAGTTCTAAGGTCTGAAGAGACTCATGTCAAATCATGCAGGAGAGAAGCCAGTCAGTTGAGTTTATGGCAAAACCTTTTACTGTGCTTGGATATTGTTGTCTTTTACTGTATATGATAATTTATACTCAATAGAACTGAAATGACATTTATTACAAGATGATTAGTTAAAACTTTTCAAAATGCACCTGCAGACTATTTTTCCAGACATGTATTCTGTCATTGAGGATTTCTTAAAAATACTGTGTAAAAAATTATGTCTCCTTCTTGTGAACCCAGTCTCGTGTCTCGTCTCTTGAGCTAAGTATTATGTGTTCAGTCTATAATTGTGTGGTGTTTCTTTACAAAGTGACATCACCAACTACTGGCCTGGCATCCAGAATACAGCATTTGAACATGAATCATTTTGACAGCATTGTCTTCTTTACGAGAAAAATGTAAAGGAAAAACTTTTCAGTTTTTAGTACATCGTTGTCGTGTAAACGTACCTATAGAAGAAAATAGTTGCTTCAGGTGCTTCATATATAGAAACTTGTCACTAATATTTTATCACTAGAAAAATACCTTATCACTAGAAAAAAATTTAAATGAGATGATGAGTTGAATTAGGTGTTTTAAAAAGTAATTAATTTCAGAACTGCTTTGAGCATGACTCGCTGATCAGAATTTAGAATTGGAATTCATTTTTTATTTAGACTTGGTGATCTCCAGCACTATAAGCGACAATGGCTTATGTTCAGTTGAGAAAATATTAACTTTATGCAAATGAGCAGTGATGTGTTTGCACCGATTACCAATAGAAGTAAAACACTGGAGGATATTTTATCAATGTGAACGATTTCGCGGTTCTATATGATTTGTATTTGTCTATATAAAGCAACATAATAAAAAATGATGTGTGTAAAACCGTGTCGGAAATTTTGATTAATGTATTGATAATCATTCATCTTGTTTATGATATGATGTATTGCACACTGCTGCAACTTATATTCAAATGCTTTCTCCTGCAGAATATTCATTATAGTGGCAAGAAAAACTGATTGCTTGTCAGATTAGAATGCCATCTGGTTTTAAAATCACTTGTTTGTCACACTGACCAAACATTTTCCAGTAGAGATGTATTGTATAGACAAAGTCGGAATCGAACCATCTAATTTCGGTACTTTAGTTGCTTAAAGGGTTAGTTCACCCAAAAATTAAAATTCTGTCATTATTCACTCTTGTGTCGTTCCAAACCCGTAAGACCTTCATTCATCTTCGGGACACAAAATTAAGATATTTTTGATGAAATCCAAGAACTCTCTGACTCCTCTATAAACACAAATTTAACTACCACTGTCAAGGCCCAGATAGGTACTAAAGACATCATTGATTTCACTGTCTTGATATTGAAAAGTGATATGTTGGTACACTCCTACTCGAGATACAACATAATAAATGTGCTTGGAAATTATATCAATATTCCATTTGATTTAGCCTGAATGCATTAGACTTTACCAAGGCTGTGAGGGCTGGTCTTGACCTTGCTCTTAGCAGTCCAGAATGTCTGGCAGTGAAACGTGTGCCCTAGTTACATTTTTTCCCATCAGAAAATGTGTGAAAGAGATTGTAGAGAAGGGAGTTTTGTGTTCCATGCTGTGATCAGTGAGGGAAGAGCATGTCTTCGCATTACCGAGACCTCTGTCACCTGCAGCAAGTGCCAAGTGAATAAAAAAGCCTCTTCTTGGCTCTGCATTAGGACATTGGCCTCTTACCAAGATGAAAAATATTTTATCTGAAACTACATATGCATCCTCACATGCAGATATTTCTAAACACACACGCACACGCCACCCACCCACATGCATATCCTTTGCGGATCCATGTGATCTTCTCTCCAGGGTTTCTGATAGAGGTGAGTATAATGACAGATAATGGTTTTCTCGTTACTGGAATGAACTCGATTCCATTCCTGTTTCCTCTTTGCTTGTGACCTCTTACCTCACTGGCACTGTGTGGGGCCCCTGATGGCTCTGGGCTGTGGTGCTATCCATCTTCTCTTATTGAGTTTATTCACAGCCTGAGCTTTGTCTGTATTTTTGAAAGCATTTGTTTCTCCTCTCTGACCTGAGGGAGACAGTCTGTCTGTGTCTGTCTTCGCAATGTTTCACCTGCCTTCACACTTTCATCTGCTCAACACCTCAACACACATCACACCTACTTAGAGAGAAAGAAATGATCTGTTACCTTGTTACTCTGTGTTCGAAGAACTGCATACTTGTGTGATGTATCAGATTTAGATTCATTACTTATGAGTAAATCTACATGATCAGTCTTACATATATGAATATATTTACACATGTACAATTATAGTACATGAACATTTTCACTTGCTTTTGAAATATGATGGCAAAGCTGAATTTTCAGCATCCATTACTTTAGTCTTCAGAAAACACTCTAATACTGTATCCTGATTTGGTTTGATTTGACCTGATTATTTTCAATTTTATAATTAATATTTTTGTTTATTTTTTTAAATGGTAAACACAAATTTAGAGACATTCAGTGTCTTTGTGTTTGGAGTAGTTTAGCAATCTGGATTTTATGAGTTGAAACTAGGTGAAGAGTATTTTTGGCAATCATTGCATTGAATCTTTATTGTCAAAACGTGTTGCGATGCAACGATGCATATTACCATACCTCAAACTGTTTGCATATCTCCTATGGTGTGTGTACTTATGCATTACTGTTGAAGCATGGATGATATCAGCGGTTTCCTGAGCAAACTGTTTTAGTTTGTTCTATTTATAGACATTGTCTCGCAATAAATAATTAGCTCCTGATGTGTGGAGATGGCAAAGACCCTAACGCTCAACAGTTTAGGCACAGCTGCACAGATAGCAGCAGTGATCAATAAAGTCCTCTAGCTTGCTAACATTTTATTACTGATAATATCATTGAGATGAAAAATTGTTATGGGACTCTCAGTCGCAAGGTTGGTTTTCTAGGAAAAAAGGGGGGGAGGGGCGCTGAAAAAACTTAACATGATCATGCATGATGTGCATATTTTTGTTGTTCTGTTGTTGTTTTGGTTAATATATGCAATTTTTTTTTATTTATTTTTTTTACCTCAGACATGACCTTATAGTCAGCCAATAAAAAAAAAAAATTGGTAATTGTCATTCAGTCGTCATTGACACAGTAATTGATAACTTCATTTGCAAGACCTTTGAATACATCAATAACTTCAACTTTAATAACATTGATTACCCCATGGATGACCCCTTATTAAATCATCTGTAATCTTAATAACATTGAATTTTGTGTGTTGGAAACAGTGTAACCATTTACACTGGCATGTGATCTCTCTCTCTCTCTCTCTCTCTCTCTCTCTCTCTCTCTCTCTTTCTCTCAGTGGTTGTATTGGTTAGTTGTGACCACATAAAGCAGGAAGAAAACAATGCTAAATGCAAACAATAAACTGCAGCTAGCCATTTAATTTTTTATTGTAATGATGGAGAAAATATTTCTCATTCTTTTGTTGTTGACATGAAATGCTGTGTATCAAATCAAATGGTGTGTTTACCAGTAGCGGCTCCTGACCATAAATTTAGGTAGGGCAGAATCTGGGTCTTAGCGCTACAGTTTATGAAAAACATTTTTTAAGCTTTATATTCTAATCACTGAACACATGCAGACTCTTTTTTGGCGTTATTCAGCCTGAGAGTGGCTAATGTTTATTGACAGACACATAGAATACTATCTTAGTATGCTATCTTAGAATGTTACAAGTTGTGGAGGAATTCCGGTGAGGAAAAGAACAAACATAAAACAAACACAACAGAACTATATAAAGGCTATTCACATTAGCATGTTTAAACTTTCATTCATTTGATACAAAGAACAGACATGCCATCTAGTTGCAGACTAATATACACATAGCTGAAGTGGACTGATATCGTCTTGGTCTGGAGCTAGGTTTACGTAAGGTAATGTCAAAATAAGCGGGGCAGTCTGAAATCTGCCCCAATGGCTCTCAATTAGTAGCCTGGTAATACCAGACTCTGCTACTTCACTTTGCTTCGTAGACAGAGTCTGGAATGGCATAATAGAGAAGTGTTTTCTCTCTCGCTAGGGGACGCTTGTCTGAAGTTTAAAATCATTGGTTACCCGTAAGCCAATCAGATACGTTTAGTTATGACGTATGTTATCCGCCTGTACAGCCGCATCGAAGCACAGACATCATGCATCGAACTCAAATCTATGATTGAACTTCCACTGTAAACCTGTTGTAAACACATGATGATGTGAGCGAAATACCGGAGTGAACATGGCTGTAAACGACTTTGGCAGATTATGCAAAGTTAATGAATCCCGAAGTTTGCATCCCGTGTCTCGTTTCCCATTTCCGCGGTCGTTTCGGTTTTCGATTTCTCTAACCTACAATGTAAAACTCGGCGCTTAGCATCTACGTCACGGCTCTCAGCCCGCCCTCTGTTCGTTGATTGGCCCGGCTGTTTCCAGACCGGTGGCAAACACAAAGCTCTGACGCTGTATCAGACTGAGTACAGAAGCTAAATGAAATTGAGCGGAAGTAGGAAGTCTGACGTAGTCAGGCTACTCAATTAGAGCATGCTGCAGTTCCATTTTTCACCACAGATTTACATTGGGACAATTGTGGGGTGCTGTGGAGCTGGGGAGGCACTGTATCTTGAGAGTAAGCACTGGTCCAGTCTATTTCACCAAGGTCGACTAACTTTAAATTTATGGCCTCACCACTGATCTATGAATATTTTGCTGGGGCTCTGTGTTTGGTCTTGACCCTATGTTAAAAATGTCAAACAAAACGATACTTTCAGTCAATTTGTAATGAGATTCCTCAATGCCATTCCTGTGGACTGGTGTATATTGTATGTTTCAGCTCTGCTCCTCATTTCCATGACTTGGCATAAACCCCGAACAGACCCGCAAAGAGTTAATGTTTTCAGATCTATGCAGGAATAGCATTCTATGGATCAGTGCTCTCACAGTATGAGCTCTTTTTGCTCTTGCTCTGTCTGGTTTTTCTTATCAAATTTGCCCAGTTAATCAATTCCCACAACAAAAATAGTCCTCGGGCAGGAAATGAGCGATAGCGCAGAAAGATCCTTTCGGCATGATGTAACTATGAACCTCTCGGTGCTCCCTTGGGACAGCAGTGACCTTGAGAGTTCTTTGTACATAAATCAAACTGCCATGGAGAGTTGGGCGAAGGGAGACAAAAAGAGACAGAGGGAGAGAGCAAGACAGAGAGAGTGTACCAGTTCCCCACAAGCAATGTGGACGGAAGCCAACTGTTCTAAGCATATGTTCAGATTTTTATATATGTATGTACTGTATTTATGTATGTATGTAGTGTATTTATTCTCCAAAGAAAAAAAAGTTTCACGGTATCCACAAAAATATTAAGCAGCACAACTGTTATCAACATTGATAATAATAAGAAATGTCAGTTGAGCACCAAATCAGCTTATTGATTCGAAGGATCATGTGACACTAAAGACTGGCTGCTAAAAAATCACAGGATTAAATTACATTTTAAAATATATTTAAATACAAAACTACGAAAGAGGATTAGGGCCAAGCAATAATAAAAAAAAATAAAACCATCTCGAGATTAAAGTTGTTAAATTTCGAGAAAAAAGTCGAGATAAAATGTTGAGAATAAAGTCATTAAATTACGAGAAAAAAGTCGTTAAATTATGAGAAAAATGTCGTTAAATTTCGAGAAAAAAGTCGAGATAAAATGTTAACGAATTTATTCTCGTAATTTAACGACTTTTTTCTCATAATTTAATGAGTTTATTCTCGTAATTTAATGAGTTTATTCTCGTAATTTACTGACTTTATTCTCGTAATTTAATGACTTTATTCTCAACATTTTATCTCGAATTTTTTCTCGAAATTTAACGAGTTTGTTCTTGTAATTTAATGAGTTTATTCTCGTAATTTAATGACTTTATTCTCGTAATTTAATGAGTTTATTCTCGTAATTTAATGACTTTATTCTCGTAATTTAATGACTTTATTCTCAACATTTTATCTCGACTTTTTTCTCGTAATTTAACGAGTTTATTTTCAACATTTTATCTCGACTTTTTTCTCGAAATTTAACGAGTTTTTTCTCGTAATTTAACGAGTTTATTCTCAACATTTTATCTTGACTTTTTTCTCGTAATTAAACCAGTTTTTTCTCGTAATTTAACTAGATTATTCTCAACATTTTATTTTGACTTTTTTCTCGAAATTTAACGAGTTTTTTCTCGTAATTTAACAACTTTAATCTCGAGATGGTTTTATTTTTTATTATTGCTTGGCCCTAATCCTCTTCCGTACAAAACAGTTATTTTAAATAGTAAAAAATATTTCAGATCCGCCCCTTTACAAGTGATCACAGGAGAAGCATTTGAGACGAAGTATTGAGCTTATTTGAGCCATTGCTATCCATTGCTATAGCAGTGGTCAAAGTAATCACTTTACTTTACTCGGCACAATAAAGCCTGAATTGTGTAGGTCTAGGTCTATTGATCATAACAGCTGTAGATCATTGTTGGAGCAACATTCTGTGGAACATAGTGCTCACACAGAATGAGGATTTCTTGCTGCAGCTCTGTCTGATTTTCTTATATAAAAAAAATAGACCCGGGCAGCAATGAAGTGATAGTGTAGAATGATGCTGCAGAGCTGATGTAACTGTGAACCAGTGTTCCCCTGAAGCAGCACTGACCTTGAGAGTCCTCTCTTTCTCTATATTCATCCATGTGCCAGAGTGAGCAAGGAGCAATCACAAAAGAGAGAGAGAAAGAGAGAGAGCTGTGAGTGCAGTGTAGCCTGTTGTTCTAACATTTAGGCATAATTATTAACAAGAGACAATATAAAATGTGATTTAAACCCAATTTAAAACGTTTTTAGGATTTTGAAAACTTACATACAGTAAAATATTATGAGATATTATATCAGATTCTGCACTAGGTCATTAATCAAATATGTAAATGTGTAACATTGATCATGTGACTCTTTGTATGGATGGTCTGATGTTCCTGCAAGATGCTCTTTGGATCATTCTCAACAGTGTTGGGGAAAGTTACTTTTATAAGTATTTATTTACAATATTGTACTAATCCTTTAAAAGTAACTAATTACATTACTCAGTTACCTTTTATGGAAAGTAATGTGTTACGTTACTTTTTCTCATCTGGACTTGGCTTTGTTTACAACAAAGGCTGAAGGAAATGCAAATTCTTGCAAATACACTCCTGTAGTCTGCTGCATGAAGCTAGTTGAACAAACTCTGAGTTTCAGAATAGGTTTGGAGTTGAAAAATCCAGATAAATCCATCCTGGTTTAGATCAGGATCAACTGTTGCACAACCCTCGGTATAAACTTTCTCTGTCAACGCAGGTTTAATCCAGAGTTTGCAAAGCATCTGAAAGTGTGACACGTCAACAGCCAATCATACGGAACAAGGAGAATGTCAGTTTGATTCACTTCTCGCTTGAGAGCCGTGCAATTCATGTCTCTTCCGAAGATTAAGAGATCTTTATGAAAAATATGAAATTAAACGCATTTACAAAGCAGGAATAAACACTGATGCAATGAAAGTTTGAGAAGGCAGCTGAAAGAAAATATCTGATTATATCAATGCATGTGAATCAAACAAATAGACCAAATAATTAATATAGTTTTACAAAGAGCTCAAAAGAATACATGTAAGCTTAATCTGTTTAAAAGCTTTATATATTATGCCTGTATTATATTTATTTTAATTTGAAAGCAAAGTTTAATATTGTCAATTAATAAATAAGCCTAATTATATGAATATGTCATGAATTATTCATAATATAATTTATTTAATATAAATATAATGAATAATTAACAGCAAATGTTATGCAATTTTGTCTCTAAAATTTTTCACTATAAACATAATTAATTTGGAGCGAGAGATACAGGTGGAGTGGCTTTATTGCATCAGACACATGTCACTTTTACGCACAGCTGATTGGTCGAGTTTGGGTTTGTGATCTCTAACTCAGAATAAAACCTGCTCCGGAGCAGGTTAGCCGTGCAGTGTAAGTTACCATAGCAATGAACCCTGCTAAAAACCAATCCACCTTCATAAACCCGAAAAACCAGAGTTTGCTCAAACTAATCTTGAACTTACCTGGGTAGCAACTGAAACCGGCTTTGTGCAACAAGGTCACAGTGCAATAGAGGGCGCAGCTCAAACAAACCTTTCAGCTGTGCTGTCATTCTGGATTGCAGAAGAATAGGACGCAGGAGAAGACAGTTCAACACTCTTATTTCAGCAATAAAATAAATAATAAAACAAATGTGATCTTGATATCTAAAGTCATTTTTGCTTATTCGTATGGTTGAAATGGATCATCATAGGTTATCATCAAAAACATTGGTTAAAAAGTGAGATTAAAGGAATAGTTCACCCAAAAATGAAAATTTGATGTTTATCTGCTTACCCCCAACGCATCCAAGATGTAGGTGACTTTTTTTCTTCAGCAGAACACAAATGATGATTTTTAACTGCAACCGTTGCCGTGTATCAGTCAAATAATGGGAGTGATACACCACTATGTCAAACTGCGTTCAGCAATCGCTTAGTGAGGTCTGATCGCGCTCTGACAACGGCAGTGATGTCTCGCGCTTATACTTCAATGAGTGCTAGACATTACTGCCATTGTCAGAGCACGATCAGACCTCACTAAGCGAGTGCTGAACACAGTTGGACATGGTGGTGTATTAGAGGTAAAAAATGATATAAATTCGGTTTCTCGAACAAACCGATCGTTTCGTGTCTTAGGACATCAATGTGTCGTCACGAGCCGCATGGTTTAATTTGGATTTGTCTATGCAAGTTTTTTCGACTGTTATTGATCGAGTTCCCATTCACTCCCATTATTTGACTGACAGACAGCAACGGTTGCAGTTAAAAATCATCATTTGTGTTCTGCTGATGAAACAAAGTCACCTACATCTTGGATGCGCTGGGGGTAAGCAGATAAACATCAAATTTTCATTTTTGGGTGAACTATCCCTTTAAATAAAGTTATATTTGTATCATTTAACACTTAATTGTTGCAGGCTTGTGTAATATTCTGAGTTTGCATTTCACTGTTTTTATTCATTATGAGGAATACTGAATCAGTGTTTGTGCGATGAGATGAGATGCACGCTCACATTTAGTCTAGAATATCAATAAGCATCATGTTTACACAGCGCAGACAACTACTCACAATTTCTCTCAACTTGGGAACAGGAAAGGTGTCAGTCTATAAATGGGAAAACAAAGTTACTTGAGTTACTTATTTGATATTTTGTTATAAGTTTAAAGGGCCATGAAACCTCAGAACACATTTTTTGAGCTGTGAACAGATATGTATAGGCTGAACATCATTGAAAACACTAAAGGTACTTATTAATTATATTTATAAGTTGAAATTAGTTATTTTTGCATTTTGCATAGCGATTTCTGTCTTCCGGTTTGAAAAGCAAAGTTGGAGCAATGTCAGAAAATCTGACGTCATCGTGTACTACCGCCAAGATCCGGAGTGCTGATTGGCTCCAGTATGGGCTGGTCGAACAATCTGACGTCAACCGTTTCTGCATTTATTCATGACATAAAACTCATTCAATCCAATCACTGCGCTGTAGTATGCATAAGATTATAATTGCGGTATTATGCATAAGGAAGTATCACTTCTCTTGCCTCTGTCTCTGTTGTTGTCATTCAGAGACATGGTTGCTCGTTTCCTACAAAAATGTGTTTTCCTGTGACGCGACCAGAGCAGACGCTTGGGTGCATGTGTATTGTTTTGCTGTAATCTACCAGCACAAATGGAAAATATGTTCGCATGAGATCGCATTACAGCGGAGAATTCAAATGTCACAAAAGTGCTGTTCATCACCTCTGCCTGCTCTGCGTTCAGACACGTGAGCCATGTGTATGTTTCACTCAGCACAGCTAGCACATGAGTATTGTTTGTATTTTGCCCGGGATGCGGTCAGAACTGGAGTTTGAATACGAACACATGAATAATTGTTATGATATACGTTACACGCGGAGCGCACATATGATCGGTTTCAGCACTGTGATGAGTTTAACAACACTCGTAACGTGGATACAGAATATAAAGTATCCGTGTTTAAAGTTTTTATAGACATATTTCACACATTCTCCTGCACCAAACATGAACCAGCATGGTGTCTTCAAATAAAATATATGTGCAAACTTGACACAGTGTATCTGAACGCGAAGACACGATTATTCTGATGGACAAAAGACTTGCCGTGTAGACTGTAGTGCTCGTAAACGTAATGAAAGAATTATTATGCTGCATTCACACCGAAGTGAATTTCACAGCGAATTTGACGCCCCAGACGCGTCTAGTTGGACGCTTGAACATTTTGAAGTCAGACGCTTCAGACGCGCGTAAAATTCGCTCAATTCGCGCGTCTAAACAAAGTGTGCTCTTTCTGCACAGATCCTCTGAATAAACACATAATCTCGTCAGTTGGAATCCTGTAGCGGCAATTTAACTCGGTTATGCCGGCCGACTTTTGCTAGCTAGACGGTGGGCTAGTATCAACGGCTAAAATCATGCAAAAAGTTTTACAACTAACCAGATTGTCCGATTTCTTCGCTTATTCTCTTCCAGGCAAGGTCCTTTTTATTCCTGTCTCAATAAAAATATAATGACACATCATAGAGCTCAGGGTGGCCACACACAGCGACATCTTTGTTCTGGTCTCCACCACTGATCACATCATAAACACGTTACTACCAAAGCAGAGTCCCTGATTGGTTAACGCGCCGCGAATTTACGCCAAAGTTCAGATTTTTCAACTCGGGCGTTTGGGCGTCAGACGCTCAATTTGCGCGTCAGCCGCGTGAACGCTCAATTCGCGCCGCGCCATTCGTGCGTCAACGGCCGATTCGCGCCGCAGGACACCTAGACGCGCGTTTACATTGACTTAACATGTAAATCAGACGCCCCAGACGCGTTTGGTGTGAACGCAGCATTAGCCCTTTTAAATATTCTTGCACATTTGTCCCTTGTGCTTGGGAGTTTGTTGTCATTTTTCTCCATGCTCATATTCATTATTCTGTATGAGTGTGTTGTATGTTTGTTTCATTAGTTGTTCTCACCCCTCTTTCCCCCCTCTACACTCCCACTTTTCCAGAGATTTACATGCCCATTTTTCCAGTTTTTCCAGCTCAGAGGTGTGAACAACCCTTTAAAAGTAATGTGTTAATTTACTAGTTACTAAAAAAAAGTAATCTGATTACGTAACTTACGTAACACTGATTCTCAAATCATGCTGGAGAACATGATCATCGGGTTTTACACAAATTTGTGGAGTTCATGCAGCTCGAGTGCTGCTGTCATTAAAGCAAAAGAGAGACTAAATAAATACTGACATTCTTATATTCATATTTCAGCTATTTACTCAAACTGTCAGGCTAATATAATTTGTAATAAAAAATAAATGAGAAGAATGCAAAACAAAATATTTTCACCAGTGGACTCATGTGTCACAACACGAATGGGGCTGCGTAGTCACAGACAATCAAAGTGCCTATGATGACCCTGTATACCATAGAAAGCACCTACAGTGGTTACGCGAGTGGTGGAACTGGACCTTGGAGCAGTGGAAGAAGGTCACCTGGTCCGATGAGTCCTGTTTTTTTTTTACATCACATAGATAGACGTGCACATGTGTGCTGTTTACCTGGGGAAGTGAGGGCCACCTACAGAACTTGAAGGATTTGCTGCCAACATCTTGGTGCCAGATACAAAAGGACACCTTCAGGGGTCTTGTTGAGTACATATATATAAAATCCTGAATATAAGCAGTTTATAAAGCTGTAAATGGAAAAGAAGAAGAAGAATAGAAAGAGAGCGAAAGTGATAAAATTCAGGTGTGCATCAGGGATTATATGAAGAGTCTCTTGAGTTGAAGTTTACTTGTGTTTGCTTTCTTTACGGTAATCAATGTAGCTTTGAGTGTTTTTTCTCATATACGCACATTAAATGCCATTCTGTTTGATAAGAGGCATGTGTAAAATAGGGGAGGAGTCCAGACAGGACATAGAAATGCATGTCTTATGGTTCTGTTTACACTGGAGAATTCAGGAGTCAAACATTTAAGTACACAACCACACACTCTTTTCTCAAAACGCACACATTCAGTGACTTTGAGTGCCAAGTGCTTTTCTAGCAATCGTTCTGTAATCCTGCTTTTGGTGTATTTCCGTCTGAGAGGAGAAACAGAGGAAGTTAAGCACAGCTCAGACATATTAATGCCTAAGACACTCCAAGCTCTCTATCGCTGTTTTCCTGTCCGTCTTTTTTCATTGTTTGTTTCTCTCTCTCTCTGGCTCCCTGCCTCTCTCTTCTTCTTGTTCTTTGTGGTCATGTATTACATAAAACCATTTCTTCTACTGACATTACACCTCCATGGTAACAGAAAGTCTTTTTATTTTTGTCTCTTTATGACTATTTAATTTGTTGTGTGGAGCTTGCTGCAGGCAGGGTCATCGTAGCACGTTAAATATAATCACAGTGTTGTAACTTCATATCAACAGTAATCTTCCTTTCCCTACATCATCCCGCTTGTATAGGATTTTTTCCTGACAACAGTCACCATTTCCTCTAGAGGGGTATGTTTGGATGAACAGCAGTGTCTGTCCTAGCAAACAACAAATACACTTTCACACAACAGTGAACATATGCTTTCATTGGCCTGGCTTCCAGAAGTACATTTCCCACGTATAGAAGCAAACTAATAAAAATAAAAAAATATTTTAAAGTGGAAAAAAGTGTTTGAAAATTTTCTGTGAAGTTAAAATGACTCAAATCAGCTCTGTTCAAAGAGCTTTCTTATCTGAAAAGCCTAGCATGCCTCTGCTAGCCTGCAAAACCTCACTGTTGTGGAGATTGCCATTGTTTCCATGGAAACACAAGTTCTGTGATAGGTGGATGGTGCTTCCGGCTTATGGGTAGTGTAGTATTTTACTTGGAATTTGGTAATTAAATTAAATGTTTTTTTTGTTTTTTTTTTGTTTTTTTTAAATAACTGCCTTTGAAATCAAGGCAGTCTTATGACAGAGCTCAAAGCTTATGGTAGGTCTGTCTAGTTTTATGTTATTGCTGAAAATCAAAAGTTGCTAAAAAATATACAGTATATATGGGGACATTTTCTGGTCCCCATGAGACAGCTTATGAATCATACTTGAGTTTTTTTTTTTTTTTTTTTTTTTTTTGAGGGTTGTTTAGGGGTAGATTTACGGTTAGGGATATAATATGCAGTTTCAATAGTATAAAAATCATTATGTCTATGGAAAGTCCCCATGAAACATGGAAACCCAACTTATATTGTGTGTGTGCGTGTGTGTGCACGTTTTTGTCATTTATGAGGACACAAATTTGTATAATGACATTACAACGTAAACATGAAATATGAGAACATTTCATGAGTCCTCATATTTAAAATAGCTTTAAAAACATACTAAATGTTTTATTAAAAATGTAAAACTGTAGAATTTTTTCTGTGATGGGTAGGTTTAGGGGTAGGGGTAGTGTATGAACAGTTTGTACAGTATAAAAACCATTACGCCTATGGAATGTCCTCACTTTGATAGCAAACCAAACCTGTGTGTGTGTGTTTCTCCTAGATCAAGGATGGGCAGTTCCAGGAAGGCCACTGCCTTTCGAAGTTTATCTACATCCTATATGTAATCAGTAGGCCTTGCATACAAATACCATTTATTCATTTTACCTGAAAATAATTGTGTAATAGGACAGTAATAGCAAATTAATAACAGTAATAGCAAAAGAATAAATACTATTTTAGAAATTGATAATGCGTTACTGGTAAGCATGTTATTGGCATTCGTACAGGCAGTGTATCACCATAGTATATTGCTGTACTGCTTGTTCACAGGAGCCAACAGATTTTTCCACTTTTGAGCACGTGTTAACACCCGCGCTTCTTGTGTTTATTTTCAGCCGTGTCATTTTTCACAGGTTGCTCCTTGACAACTGTTTTTTTTTTTTTTTTTTTTTTCAACACCTCCCAAGACATACATTGTGCTGAGAAGTAAGAGCATGAGAGGAGGAGCTCGGTAGACCTTAATTTAGTTGCCAGGTAATATTTACAGAACAAGTCTTACAGAGTTTCTATTTTGATCCAACAATCAGAACACAGCAGTTTGAACATATTTTCTCCTGAATACTGTGAGGGAAGACGTAGGATGTAATCAAATGCTAAATATGGCATCGCTAAGCTGTGACCAACAGCATAACAGACCAATTTACAATATCACAATAATCTTCAGTGTGAAATATGTCATTTCTGCAGCAATTGTAACCAAACTGTATTACGAAAAAAAATGGTTGTTCACCCCACTTGTCTTTCATTATTAAACCAAACAGCCCAAAACTCATGCCGTAGAGTGAACCGGCCTTGATTCCGGAAGTATTTTTCCCATAGGGTTTTTTAAAAAGTCTTCATTAAAGAGTTAAAAACCATGAAGCAAACCAACCAGCTATAAGGTGCCTTGAGTTTACAAACTCTGATTGACTTTAAAAAGTATTTAAAAATCAGACAAAAGGTACAAGACTGCTTTAATGAGGGAAATATATACAATCATATATAATCATATATCATATAATCATATACAATTATATATATTTAGATCAGGCATAACATCATGACCACCTTCTTAATATTGTGTTGGTCCCTGGCCCTTTTACTGCCAAAACAGCCCTGACCCACTGAGGCATGGACTCCACTAGACCCCTGAAGGTGTGCTGTGATATCTGGCACCAAGATGTTAGCAGCAGATACTTTAAGTCCTGTAAGTTGCGAGATGGGGCCTCCATGAATCGTGGATCTGTGGGATGTACAAACAAGTCCGATTCATGGACTTGTTTGTACATCCCACAGATGCTCGATTGGATTGAGATCTGGGGAATTTGGAGGCCAAGTCAACACCTCAAACTTTTTGTTGTGCTCCTCAAACCATTCCTGAACCTTTTTTACGAATTACTCTGCTGACAGAGGCCACAGCAACCGGGGAATACCGTTTCCATGAAAGGGTGTACATGGACTGCAACAATGCTTAGGTAGGTGGTACGTGTCAAAGTAACATCCACATGGATGGCAGGACCCAAGGTTTCCAGCAGAACATTGCTCAAAGCATCACACTGCCTCCGCCAGCTTGCCTTCTTCCAATAGTGCATCCTGGTGCCATGTGTTCCCCAGGTAAGTGACGTACACGCACCGGGCCATCCACGTGATGTAAAAGAAAACATGATTCGTCAGACCAGGCCACCTTCTTCCATTGCTCCGTGGTCCAGTTCTGATGCTCACATGCCCACTGTTGGCGCTTTCGGTGGTGGACAGGGGTCAGCATGGGCATCCTGACTGGTCTGCGGCTATGCAGCCCCATACGCAACAAACTGCGATGCACTGTGTATTCTGACACCTTTCTATCAGAACCAGCATTAACTTGAGCAATCTGAGCTACAGTAGCTCATCTGTTAGATCGGACCACACGGGCCAGCCTTCACTCCCCACATGCATCAATGAGCCTTGGCCACCGATGACCCTGTTTTTGTGTTTGTGTTATTTATAATTTGAATATGACTAGCGTAGTTTTCATGTCAGACACAGTAACTGACATCTTTCATGTATATTTATTTTTACCTGGAAAGCTGATTTGTACACTCACACTCTAGGTTTTTTATATCTCTGTATAAGATTTTTGATGGGTCATACAACTCTGGGAATTCCATTCCATTTAAAATGATCTTTCTCCATCATGTTTTTAACACTCTGATATGAGCTCAGCGAAATGTTCAATGATTGGTTGTTAATAATCTATTCAATAATTGTTAAAGCCAACATGGCTGCCATTGCCGCTCACAAAAAAAGTAAAATATTTTTATCTTCAGCGGCACCTGCAACAAAGAGCCGTGCTTGGGGAAGTGGCCAGATTGTGTGCACCACCTCTGCACCGCCTTGAAACCGCCTACATTTTGCTGCTTTCCACATGTCTGCCATTGAAAATGAACTAGACACTCAAGACTGCTGTGTCCCGTGTGAAAGTATGTGTGTGTAACCCCCATGGTGCATTTGCAGAATCATTGGTACTATAGATTTTCACCAGGAATTCCACTGTTAAACATGATAATTTAAAAAGTCAGTTGACAATGCGGGCTGGTGGCTTCAACAAAAGCATGCCATTGACTGACAGCTTTGTAGCTGACAGTAGGTCTGTCTTTAGGTTTATATAGGGAATCCTATTGATAAAAATCAATTGCAGATTGGTACTTCTGGGACCTGACTGTTGCACTCTATGTGCACTGCACTGTCAATTACTGTAACTGGATCATCAAACAAACTAAGCAAGGTTTCATCACACCGCAGATCCACAGTGTTTCCTCTTGGTGGAATAAACCTACAAATTGCTTACTTATAGTTGTTTCTCCATATTAATGGTGCAATATGTAATATTTTTGCAGTAAAATATCCAAAATCTACTAGGCCAGTGTTATATATTTTGTTCACTTGACTATTTACAATATCCCAAATATTTCCAACTATTTGTAAATCGTGAGAAAATTGCAATTTTAACCAAGGCTCCGGGAAGTGTGAGGAGTTGCCTGTCAATTGCGTCATACCTGCGTTTCCCTCGGTTTTATTTTGTAGAAACCATGGAAACACCAAACACGCTTTAATATTTACATGTTTTAATAGACAAGGGAACATCTGTTTTGATATATTTATAGACAGAAAAAAAAATGTTGTTATATAACTCAACAAGTTTAGTCTTATTGTTTAAAGGTCCCGTTCTTCGTGATCCCATGTTTCAAACTTTAGTTAGTGTGTAATGTTGTTGTTAGAGTATAAATAAAATCTGTAAAATTTTAAAGCTCAAAGTTCAATGCCAAGCGAGATATTTTATTTAACAGAAGTCGCCTACATCGAACGGCCAGTTTGGACTACATCCCTCTACTTCCTTCTTTAATGACGTCACTAAAACAGTTTTTTGACTAACCTCCGCCCACAGGAATACACAAGAGTTGCGTTTGTAGAGTGTGTTTGTCGCCATGTTGTCGAAACGCTGTTATTTTAATCCCGCAGTCCAATCACCGGGTCTGATTCCGGCTCAAATTGATAGGGTAAAATTAAAGACATGTTTACAATAACACTGAGCGCGTGCATCTCCACGTTATGGTAAGAGGCGTGACCTTTCCGGGCAAGATGCCCTAAGCTGCTGTCGAATCACAACACAGGAACCGCTGGCACAATCAGAACTCGTTACGTATTTCTGAAGGAGGGACTTCATAGAACAAGGAAGTCATCAGCCCGTTTTTATGACAGTGGAAACAGCGGTATACAGATAAGTAAATTATGTGAAAAATACTGTGTTTTTTTACAATGCGAAACATGAACACATGTTATATTGCACACTATAAACACAATCAAAGCTTCAAAAAAACACGAAAAACGGGACCTTTAAATAAATTTTCTTGATTTTTTTCGAGTGCATGGTTTACCATGCCTCAGAGAAAAACACTATTTTTTCAAATAGCTAACATAGCATAATCAGATGCAGCTTTATTTTTATTAACAGTAATACATAATTTTCTCCATCATACAATATGTTTTAAAATTAATTGCATGCCAATTATCAACATAAGCCATCCAGCATTTAATATGAAATTCTAAAATCGATCTAGCTTAAGTGAAGTGGGTTGCAGTGTCTCACAGCAGCTGCCGAGTTAATAAAAGTTCTGCTGCTCGTGAGGCGTGTGTTGCGCAATCGCTTCAGCGGCCTCGTTCAGCTCCCACAACACTCGCTCCTGCTCTGCTTCATACTACAGTAACGTTAATAATCGCATCCATGAACATGATTTCTTCCCGACTCCAATCCCTATTCTTTTGCACCGTCCGTTGAGATGGAGACCACATGTCCCAAGATTCCGCTCTAAAACTTGGCGTCATCAAGCTACACCTTTGTTTTGAATAGGCTTCTAGCGACCTCTAGCGGACAGAATTATTACATATTGCACCTTTAAGCTGGAAAAGAGAAAATATTTTAGCACTTGCTTGGATTTGAGTCAGCAATGTAAAATCACTCTAGTTTTCAGCTTGAACAGTAACACCACAGTGAAAAAGGGATTAACCCATCAAACCTAACAAAGATATTTATTAAGTAAAAAAAAAGTGCATATATTGTAGCAGAGACGGTTGTAATTAACAACATATGTAAGAGTTGTAATCGTCTCCTGAAAGATTGTGCCTCTGTCATGCCAGGGAGGTTAATTACAACTGTCTCTGCTACAATATGCACAGTGTTCAAGTGAAAGTTTATCTACTGTTTTTCAGCAGATGTTTGGCAGGACAATGTTTGTGAAAGCATGCTGGAAGAGGTTGTGTAATCCCTGTAATATGCAAGGTTTTCACTTTTCTCTCCTACCAACACTGTTTAGTCATCAAATAACTTTAACATTATGAAAATCAAAGCCGTATAGGTGAATCAAAAGAAAAAAGAAATACAATAAAGCCTAGACATCTTGGAGATCACTTACAGAGGAAGAGACAGACATATGAGGATACTGGCAGATGCCTCTTTGTGTGTTTGTAAATAAATTGAATTTAGGGTACCTGGACACTTCCATTAGGCTTGCCATATTTCTATCTACACTGTTAGCTATAAAAGAAACAACACATGGCATATGATTCTATTATAATACATAAGTTACAATATATTTTATGTGGTTGGAGAGTCCAAATCATGTTTTCAAGCACACCAGGGTACAAAAAAGTTTGATAAAGGATGCAGCTCCTACAGCCACATTTGTTGTGTTTATATATATATATATATATATATATATATATATATATATATATATATATATATATATATATATATCTAGTGCTTTTCTAGTGCTATCTAGTGCTGATCTTGTTCTTTTATTTTTGAAGTTCTTGGATTCTTGTTTTTGTTTGTGTTCCTTGATCCTTCCCTGATTGTATTTCAGTGTTTCATGTGTTAATTAGTTCTCTGAGTATTCCTAACCCTCCTGTTTTTGTCTTACATTTGTTTGATGTAACATGGGTTTCATTTCATGTGGGTTTACTCTGATTTTCATGTTTTTGTTGTCTCCCCCCTTATGCCTGTTTAACAGAGATGTGTAATAAATGGGTCCGTATCAGTTATCTATGGAGATAACTATGGATATATCTATCTTTTTTTTTAATAGCTAAAGTAAGATATGAAAAGCCTTTTCTTGTTATTCAGCATTTTCTGGCTGTATTTTTGGAATTTTGTAAAATAATTCATTTTCGCTTTTTGATGTCCTCTGCAAAAGCCGAACATAGGCGGAAATATGAATTATTGAAAAATTTGGCCAGTAACCCTTTTAAATACTAGTTTGTTATGCTGCTTTTGCCTGTCTGTATTTTGATGTGTTAATTTTATCTGAACGGTCATAAACCACTACTGTCTGCTGCCTTAGGTTTCAAAATTACATTATGGACATGCAAATATTAATAAATTCAAATAAGGCATATATAATTGAAATATAACCACATTCTGACTTATAATAATATTTCTGTGCACATGGCCACTTATTAACAAAACTGAGTACAGTTCAAAAAAATGTTAATCAGCTCACTTTTTTTTTTACACCAGGTCCTGCCTTTATGAATCCTGATTTGTTTTTCACATTTAACATTAGGTCAGATTCATGGAATTTAGGATCAAATGATCATATGTGCATTTTATAAATGAGGCCCCATGCAGGACCAGTTATCCATATTCCATTTGACCTTTGAATCACTTCACGCTTCTGCTGATATATGTGCCGTTTTGTCCTTTCTGGTAAAAGAGAAACAAACTGCATCATCAAGTGCTTTCAAAAACATAAACTCCTTCACAGTGAAGTAGAAGCCTTTGATTTTATATCTGGTTCTGATAAACTCCTTATTTTATAAGGAGATCTTTAATACCGAAAAAGCGAGTGGTGTGTTTATCCGGGGATTAAGCCAAGTCATTTATGGCAACTTTATGCTGCTGGAATGGAAATTTAAGCTTTGGAAATACACTGCATAATAGATCGCAAAGGAGGGAAAGTTGTTATCAGTCTATAAGCACTGTACTGTCAAACTACCACATGTCTTAAAGGTTTTCACTTGGAAAATAAAATCAGGTTATTTGTAAAGTCATATATGTGTATAACAGTGCATAGCTAGTCCATTTTCTTTATGTACTGTATATGGCTGAATGAGTTCTCTAATAATGATTTGGCAAAAATGCACAACAGTTCATAATTTTGCCATTTAGCAAATGTGGATGAAATTGAGGTCTAGCTGTTCGCTTTTCATTGAAAAATGTTTCTTAGCTGTGTAACGGGGCCTCAGTGGATATAATTGTAGTAATTAGCTAAACATCTAAACACACACTGCACCTCTTGTTTCATTTCAGCTGCAAGCTCACAGGAGTACAAATGTTCCTCTTGAGATCTCTGTTGTTGCCTTCTAGAAGCTCTTTTGACAACTGTTTAGCTCACACAGAATGGAGACATCAAATATCTGCTTAGGGAAAGCACTATAGGACAGGCGTTGAGTCATAAATCAATAGTGCAAAATACACCATAACATACATGTGTCAGTTCCATAAATTGATTAGCCATTCAAAAACTGGGTGAACCCACAAACCCAGCTGGATGGCTTAAAGATAAATGGAAGCACAGATCAGAACTTGGCACATGTCTTTCTGCCTCCATGCTGGGAAGATGTAGAGGAAATGGTTGATTCCTCAGAACATCTGCCTTCTGGCCCAGTCGAGTCTCAGAGCAGCTTCTGCTCATCTGCATGCTGCCGATGCTAATCAGTCATTCATTTAATGCATGCTAGCGTGCCTCATAGCAGTGGGGGTGAAACTGTCCCTAGAGTAAAACCATTTTTTTCCCCTTACTGCAATTGCACATGCTGAAGTGTTTACAAGGTTTATTTGAAATTTGCCCCTCTGAGAATTGAAAAGGTGTGTTTGTGGATCTATATGTGAAGATTAGTTTATTTTGTCACTCAAAGGTTTCTGGTGACCTTGTGTCCTCTTTTACCCCACTACCCCGAGTTGTTTACGAGGGAATTTAGATTTCATCTTTAGAGTTTGTGTATATACACAAGCAAATGTTCATAACTGCTATGTTCTATCTGAATTGAAAGTGGCCTCTGGTGTACAAATGCATTACATCCCTCACACTACAAAAGTGTATATTTAAACATTCCAATGAATGATTCATGAAATGAAATGTTCATATGGCGTTTGGAGGCTGTTTAGGATTTATAGATTACTCAGAAATTGTTTGTCCATGATCAGGCTGACTATGAAAGCTATCATTTTCCTTTTTCATGAACAAAGACGTTTGATTCTGCAGAAGCATTTCTGTGCTGCGTACAGTACCATGAGAGTGAATAATAGGCAGCTGTTAAATTTTGTTTTGTAATTGTTTTTCTTTTTATGTATTCTTTGTATAATTTGTATAATTTGTTGAGTTGTGCCCATCCAAGGTTTTCCTCATGTTTGGTTCCTTCCTTCTTTACATTAAACTAGAGATTGACTGATAATCATTTGGGGTTGGATAATTTATTTATTTATTTAACCACTGTTTACACTTTTCAATCCAGATTGCAAAATGACAAAATAAATCTGAAAATTGGTTATCAGACAAAATATACAACCCGAATTCCGGAAAGGCTGAGACGTTTTTTAAATTTGAATAAAATGAAAACTAAAAGACTTTCAAATCACATGAGCCAATATTTTATTCACAATAGAACATAGGTAACATAACAAATGTTTAAATGGAGAAATTTTACAATTTTATGCACAAAATGAGCTCATTTTAAATTTGATGTCTGTTACAGGTCTCAAAATTTTTGGGACGGGGGCATGTTTACCATGGTGTAGCATCTCCTCTTCTTTTCAAAACAGTTTGAAGATGTCAGGGCATCGAGGTTTTGGTGTTGAAATTTGTTCCCATTCTTGCCTGATATAGGTTTCCAGCTGCTGAAGAGTTTGTGGTCGTCTTTGATGTATTTTTCTCTCTAGGTGAAAGATCTGGACTGTAGGCAGGCCAATTCAGAATCCGGACTCTTCTACGACGAAGCCATGCTGTTGTAATAGCTGCAGCTGCAGTATGTGGTTTTGTATTGTCCTGCTGAAATACACAAGGCCTTCCCTGAAATAGACATTGTCTGGAGGGGAGCATATGTTGTTCTAAAACCTTTATATACCTCTCAGCATTCGTCCAAAACATGCAAGCTGCCCATACCGTATGCACTTATGCACCCCCTTACCATCAGAGATGCTGGCTTTTGAACTGAATGCTGATAACGCGCTGTGTTATTAATCAGTGTCCGTGATTTCCAACAAGAATGTCAAATTTGGACTTCGTTTGACCATAGAACACTTATCCACTTTGAAACAGTTCATTGTAAATGAGCCTTGGCCCACAGGACACGACGGCGCTTCTGGACCATGTTCACATATGGCTTCCTTTTTGCATGATAGAACTTTAGTTGGCATCTGCAGATGGCACGGCAGATGTATTTACAGACAGCGGTTTCTGGAAGTATTCCTGGGCCCGTTTAGTAATGTCATTGACACAATCATGCCGATGAGTGATGCAGTGTCGTCTGAGGGCCTGAAGATCACGGGCATCCAATAAAGGTCTTCGGCCTTGTCCTTTACGCACAGAGATTTCTCCAGTTTCTCTGAATCTTTTGATCATATGCACTGTAGATGATGAGATTTGCAAAGCCTTTGCAATTTGACTTCTTACTCTTTTTACTCTTTCACAGCTCTGCCCATCTTTACTTCTGAGAGACCTCTCTAAGACATCCCTTTTATACCTAATCATGTTACAGACCTGATATCAATTAGCTTAATTAGTTGATAGATGTTCACCCAGCTGAATCTTTTCAAAATTGTTTGCTTTTTCAGCCATTTGTTGCCCCCATGCCAACTTTTCTGAGACCTGTAGCAGGCATCAAATTTGAAATGAGCTCATTAAAAGTGTAAAATTTCTCACTTTAAACATTTGTTATGTTATCTATGTTCTATTGTGAATAAAATATTGGCTCATGTGATTTGAAAGTCTTAGTTTTCATTTTATTTAAATTTAAAAAACATTTCCGGATTTCGGGTTGTACAAAAATAATCAGTATCGTTAACAAAAAATGATAGTCTATAGAGTTTTTCTTGCCACTTTTGCCTTTGGCTTGCTTAGTAGGGGGTTTGTAAGGCAATGTTGGAATTATGTGCCTTGTGAAAAGTGCTATAAAGATAATTCGAATTAAAACTGATATACATATGAACATTTCATACAAGAATTCAAATGTTAAAAGGAGATTGCATTAGCTATCATGTGCTGTGACACAAATGCTAAAGACGCAGTGCAATTTCGTTTTTCTTTTTTTTCCTCTTTTTTTTTTTCAGTTTCTCACTTCTTTTAACAGGATGTTATAATAATTCCCAGCAAGAAGTTAGAGGGATAAGGAATAGATAAGAATTAAAAAGTACAACAGATGGAAATACAATCAAGAAACAGCTTTAGAGAGAACACATTGAGTACACAGCATTAGACTCTTTCTGCATTTTACATTTATAGCACTGCCCTCATTTGAGTTTCAGATGAAAGAGACTGCTGAATTTCTTAAGTGCAGGTCATATATCTTACTGTTTAAACCATGCAAATATCAATCTCTGCCCCCCGGTCACCAGTAAGACCCCCATTTACAAGAATGTTGGACTCAATTTTCATCTGTCCAGCTAAACGTCAGCATCACAGTGACTCTGCCATTTCATCAGCAGACGTTAACACGGCTCTTCAGATTTTGTCTTGAAAATGCATAAATAAATAAAAACACATTTATTTCCTCTGAGCTTTGCAAATCATACCAGATTGAGAAACTGAAATCATTCCAGAGGCAATGTTGTTCTGGAAAGTGAAATGCAAGGTCATTGCTTTCTCTTATCACTTGACTCTTAAGTGACTCTTCAACAATGTTAAAAGAGGAGAAACAGAAAGGACAAATCAAGCTTCATAAAGCCAACCCCTTTTAATCTTTTCAGATAAAAGCATCTTCTTAACACTCTAATTTTTGCTCTTACATGAAAAATGGGGCAGATTTGCTGAAATTCTGCTTTCATTGCCGCCTTTATCACGTTTTTATCAAAACTTTATGCCGTCCTTGGCAGTAGCACTCGAAAACAAATACCTGCTTTATGCGACCAGTTGTAAAATACAAATAAAAAGCCAATATATTCTTTGAACGAGTGCATCAGCCAGAGAAAAATCTGTTCTGTCTTCAAGAATCTGTTGAAGTAGACAGACGGTAAGTATGTTAATACACTGTTTCACGTCTGTTGATCAGCTCTGTGTGAAGTGTTAGTTTGTGTGTGGGATGTGTTTGAATGCTGCACTGTCTGGGGGCTGAAGCTTGTGTTCCATTCGAGTTTTTTATTTATTTATTTTATTATTGGCTGCTTTCATACCTCAGTGTGTTTCATTTGGTACAGTGTGGCAGACTGTAGCAGTAACCAGTGATATTTACCGGTCACAAAAACAGATTAACAGATTTATTAGAACTTAGATCTCATTAGAACTTAGAACTGCTCATTATCGATCAATAGCTCATGTGGCCACATTATTTAGTTTAGATTAATTATATTAATAGCTCTTACAGGTGCTTGTGAAGGCATGCCTCAATGGTTAAAAGTAGGTTACTTTCAATGAAAGGCCCAACATATTGGAAAACTTTTAGCTGTTGCTATGTGTCATGAGTAAGCAAATGAGTAGGCTAACACTCTGCGTCCAAAATCGCAAATACCGTAGTAGGTAATTTAAGTAGTTTGAAACTTACTTCATGACCATTAAAAAAGTAGTATATATACATAGTTCTGTCATGAAACTCTAGCTTGTTGCTCACACATTTAAATGGCTGGTTACATTCACTATAGCAGATTGCAGCGAGCTTCAGAGTTCCTCTAAAACCCTCCACCTTCCCCAGCTCCACCTGTATAGATCTGCTATGGGCAGAGCTGGGTAGTAATGCATTACATGTAATCTCGAATACGCAATCAGATTCCAAAAATCAAGTACTTGTAATTAGAGTAAACTACTTTTTAAATTACTTGTAATCAGACTACAGTTACTTTTTTATGGATTACATGATTACATATTATTTACACATTGGCAGCAAGTTGTTCACAATTCATTGATTCTCCTAATTTTTCATTTTTTTAATGTTTACATTTTTTTCATAATAACCTGCTTATATACATTTGTGATTCTTTGAGTTTTTCCGGCGGTAAGAGGGAAATATAAATGAAATATACAGTGCACAGCATAAATGAGTACACCCCCTCTGAGCAAATACAAAAGATGTACTTTATGATCACTAATACAATTCATAGAAAGATGGCAAAACTAAAATGTATTAAACATATACATAATAAAAACTGAGAAATATATGTCATTAATAGCCATAAAATAAGTAATTTAGCCAATTTTGTTGAAATTAAGGATTGCAGAAATGAGTACACCCTAGATTTAATTCAACAAATGTATAATATTCTAGTACTTAGTATGCCCTACATAATTTTGAATATACTGCTCTGACACTTCTTGGCACGGAGTGCACAAGTTCATGACAAATTGTCACTTCTGTCCTGATTAACTCCTGGATGATGAGCTCCTTAAATGCCCTGATCTTTAATGGGGAGTATTGCTCAACTCGTCCCTACAGAATTCCCCCACAGGTGCTCAAGAGCGTTAAGATTGAGTGCAATACATGTCAGATTTTTCATCTTGGGAGAATGCATATCCTGTCATTGTCATGTTGAAAAAATGCCCAATAATGCAGGGAATGAGGAAAGGGTAACAGAATCTGTTTCAAGTTTGTATATTAAATTGTGGTGTCATGAATTCATGACAGTGGTGTGGGAATTCATGACAGCATTGATAAAGCACAACTCACTCACACTTTCAGCACTCATACATCCCTATATAAGAGCTTTACTACCACTGAACTTTACTGTGGGAACCAGACACTTCTCACTATACTCCTCCTCTAGCAACACCATAACATTGTGGATGCGGTTAGATCCAAAATGATTGATTTGGTCTCATGAGACCAGAGTATTGATTCCCAGAATCTATATTTTGTAAATATGGGCTTTGGAAATGGCTAACTGACTTTATTGTGCTTTGGCTACAGTAGAAAGTTCCAGTGAGAACAACCACCATGCATGTCATTTCTGCAGGCTGCATCTTACTCTGTGAAATAAACAGTCACTCTTTTAATAGCTTTTGCTGGCTCTGAGACACTCGCTTGGTATTTCTCATGCTCTTTGTCTAGCAAAAAAATCCCTCATCACTAAATGAAAGCTTAAAATGAAGGCCTGATTATTTCAGGGGCCTTGTCACAAGTCCATTGTTTTTGAATTTCTGTGTTACTTTTGCTATATTTTCACACTTCAAACAATGATTTGATAATCCTCTTGTACCACTGTCCTCTTTTGTGCTAAGAAATAAGTCTCCTGACAGTTCTCTCCCAAGTGGTTCCATTGTTGTCAGCATTAAGTCTGAAAATGATTTAGTGGGCTATAACACTTTTAATTGTCAAAAAATTACTTCTCTTTAAATGATTTGGTTCAGCATACTTACCTGTTGATCAAACATTGCCTTAAACTTACACCAGAATTTTTTTATAAAAACACTCACAAATTGTGAATAAAAACAGAATGCAATGATGTGGAAGTTTCAAATTCCAATATTTTATTCAGAATACAACATAATGACATATCAAATGTTTAAACTGAGTATCATAAAATGTATCATTTTAAAGGAAAAATAAGTTGATTTTAAATTTCATGGCTTTAACACATCTCAAAAAAGTTGGGACAAGGCCATGTTTACCACTGTGTGGCATCCCCTCTTCTTTTTATAACAGTCTGCAAATATCTGGGGACTGAGGAGACAAGTTTAGGAATAGGAATGTTGTCACATTCTTGTCTAATACAGGCTTCTAGTTGCTCAACTGTCTTAGGTCTTCTTTGTCGCATTTTCCTCTTTATGATGCGCCAAATGTTGTCCGGATGACATGGCGTCCCAGTTTTCCAAAAAGAACTTCAAATTTTGATTCATCTGACCACAGAACAGTTTTCCACATTGCAACAGTCAATTTTAAATGAGCCTTGGCCCAGAGAAAACGCCTGCGCTTCTGGATCATGTTTAGATATGGCTTCTTTTTTGACCTAATAGAGTTTTAGTCGGCAACAGCGAATGGCACGGTGGATTGTGTTCACCGACAATGTTTTCTGGAAGTATCCCTGAGCCTATGTTGTGATTTCCATTACAGTAGCATTCCTGTATGTGATGCAGTGCCGTCTAAGGGCCCGAAGATCACGGGCATGCAGTATGGTTTTCTGGCCTTGACCCTTATGCACAGAGATTGTTCCAGATTCTCTGAATCTTTGGATGATATTATGCACTGTAGATGATGATAACTTCAAACTCTTTGCAATTTTTCTCTGAGAAACTCCTTTCTGATATTGCTCCACTATTTTTTGCCGCAGCATTGGGGGAATTGGTGATCCTCTGCCCATCTTGATTTCTGAGAGACACTGCCACTCTGAGAGGCTCTTTTTATACCCAATCATGTTGCCAATTGACCTAATAAGTTGCAAATTGGTCCTCCAGCTGTTCCTTATGTACATTTAACTTTTCTGGCCTCTTATTGCTACCTGTCCCAACTTTTTTGGAATGTGTAGCTCCCATGAAATCCAAAATGAGCCAATATTTGGCATGACATTTCAAAATGTCTCACTTTCAACATTTGATATGTTATCTATATTCTATTGTGAGTTTATGAGATTTGTAAATTATTGCATTCCTTTTTTATTCATAATTTGTACAGTGACCCAACTTTTTTGGAATCGGGTTTGTATTTTGTTTTATTTAGTAACTTTTAGGAGGGTGTACTCATTTTTGCTACACAACATTTTATCACCTTGATAATAAAATCTTATTTTCCTGAATAATTTTGACATGCTTCTTTGGTAACTGATTAAGCAGACTTGCTGGAACATTATATCTCTAAAGAACCCAACATGTCTTCTAAGTAATTGTGTAATTGCTGACTTTCAGAAGTTTCAGAGGGGGTGACTCATTTATGCTGTGCACTGTAGATGAATATATATGAAATATAGATGAAATGTATATATGAAATAATAATATAATAATAATAATATATGAAATATTTTATGTAGCAGTGATATGCTGTGCTGTGAATTTCATGTTTTTCAATATTTGTTTTTGAAATGTTGCTGTTTTCTAAATTTACTTAATTTTAAGTAAATATGTTAAAATCATAAGATTTTGTTTTATTCAGTGTTACTGCAGCAAACACTAACAGGTACATTAGTGTTAGTATTTTGAAGTATTAACTGTCCATACATTGCACTTTAAAACGAATCTTGGGCTATGGATTATTGATATATGCTATTTGTGCAGCAGCACTATGTCTTACTCGCAGCAGCGTATCGGCGTATGTATTGGCAGTAGCAAGTTCCTTTTACTTGTGCTGCAGAAGCAGCAATAATCTACAACAACAGTTATAATCTACAGCAGCAGCAGCGTAGCAGGTCTTTCTGAACGGGTGTGTGACTGATGATGCTGTATGGTATTGAAGTGTCCGTTGATGTGTTCATGACCTTTTTAATCTTTGAAGGTCTAAATGCAGTGAATTTTAACTTGCGCTTCTGTAACCAGAACTAAATGGGTGCGTCTGAAATCGCATACTCTCTTGAGTAGGTACTTATTTTGAATAAGTAATTACTTCACGACCGCTAAAAAGTATGTTCTATATAGTATGAATTTGTGAAGTATGAATGTAATTCGGACATACTACATCTGCCATGCTGTCATTATCATGTGACCTATGGTGTCAGTTGCATTACTTCACTGCCATTCACAAATCCTCTCCCGTGGCCTCATGGGGAAGTAAAGTGTCCATCGTATGCACATTTCAGAGTCTCGCTGGAAGTACTAGGTCATCCATGGTACTTTTTGCCTACTCTTTTATGAGTTCTGTGAATTTGAACATACTTCATTTCTCACATACTGTTTTTCACCTACTAGGGAAGAATGTGGTTTTGGATACAGCCAATGTATTTATTCCCATGTAATCTGTCAGCCATGGTCCCACACTGGCTAAACCCTCTGGCTCAACCTGCTACAGTAGCCACACCCCAAACTCTCAATGTTTTGATGGAGCCTGGGAGGCTCAATATTTACACTTTTGGGGGGGGATAAACCAATGAATGTCATACTAACAGTAGTCAATGAACAATAAACTTGATCAATAAAATTTATTTTAACATAAAAATCTTAAACGCTCTAAAAAACTTTTGTGCAAGCACAAAAACAGTATAGCTGAATTTGACAGCAGCTCTATCATCCCGTACAGTGTCAACATTATGTCACCAGCATGTTGGAAAATGCGCCAGTAGTATGTTGATCAAGCATATGTTTGCATACTCATATAAAGTACAGTATTTGTTTCTGTCCTGAACTTTAACACTTATCCTTGTTTACCCTCAAAGAGACTTAGGTTTGATCTAATGGCTCTCCATCTTTAGTTTGGATTAGTTTTATTTCTAGAGTGAGTGCTTTCCTAAAGAGGATTAGTCCTGTATGTTGCCTTTGATCATAAGCATTAAGTCTCATTCGCTGATCAGTATTTTAGATCTCTCCCTTTTTGCCACTGCTGTGATGGATGTCAGCTAGGGCATGGCGTAAAAACTCACTGCTATGGACCAGCATGGACTTCTGTTGAGTTCCATTGAGTTGCTATGGGTGAATACTCTAAATTGTGGTCATAATTTACCCTAAAATTAAAAGATAATAAAACACTATATTCTCATAGAAAATGAAGCATAAAGCAAAACAAAGGAAATTATGTATTTCATTTAGTATACGCCATGGTTTTGCCACTGTTATGCTGATTTACATCATTCTAATATAATTTTTTGTACATTTTTATATTGTCTACAGGAAAATAATGTCACAAATAATTGTAATGGTATGAAAAATATGGTTAATTCATTTTCTTTTTTTCCTCTTTTTTTGTAAGATTTGTTCATATGATGATGTTTCTTGCTGTCACATTATAATTTTTTTTTCAGCTTACTGTTGTTATAATTCCTGTCTCTTTTCCCGTCTTGTGCTTAAGGACTCTTATTTTGAAGTGGTTTTTTTTCTGTTGTTCCTGCTGCTTGACTTCCTGTCATTAGGTCCTGTTTTCTTTGGCTGTGTCCGAAATAGCCCCTAAACCCTTAAACGGCACTATTTGAGGGGACAGCCATTTGTAGTGATGTTCGAAACCATGGTGGACGTTATTGAGTGTACTTATTCAATCCCATAATGCACCACAATAACGAGTGTACAACTGATGTACACTCAATGGCTAGAGAATACCCATAATGCACTGTGAGGGTCGTGCCAAATGAATTCCTGTGTCTCGCCAGAAGATGGCATTTGCAACTGCACTCAGTGTCCGAATTTGTTCACTTGTTTTCATTCACTTCTTCAAGTGGACTATATTAGTGGAGTAATGTAGGGAATAGTGAATGAGGATATAGGGAACGATTTCGAACGCAGATTTTGTTTCCATTGCTGGCTTGTTTGTTCTTATAGTTACCCTTGTTTGTTTCCATAGTTACCCTCATTAGTCTCCATAGCAACTGATTACCCTCACCTGTTCCTTGTTGTAGCCCTATTTATCTTGTGCGTTTATACACCAGTGTTTCCTTTGTTCTTGGTCTGGTTTTGTCCTTGATTGATGTTACGTGTGCTCTTGTTTCAGTTCTGTGCACTTATAGAGTATTCTGTTTCTGCCTGGTTTTAGTTTTGTTGTGTTCGCTTCAATAAAGGTTTTTGCTGTACCTGGATCCAACTCTCTCTTGTTTCAGAAACAGCCTGCATTATTGCTTCCAGGTTCTTTGAAGCAGCATACATTAAAGCAATAAGCCCCTAGAGGCCATTAACATGACTTTACCATTGCTAAAAGCAGTGGTGTTGTTAGACAAGCGAAAATCTTTATCCTATAATGCTTAAACCTATGGTAAAATAACTGTAATGCTTGGCCTTAGGTGATTTATTGCTTTTAGAAATTGGTGGCACCATCAGTATGATAAAGGACTTGAATATGTGTTATAGTAAAAACCATTCTTCCTCTTAGAAATATAAGTTATTAGTCATCTTTGAGGTGGACTATTTTACAGTGCCTTCGAATATTGCTTTTCCAACAATATTTTAGTCAGAACTGTGTTTTCTAAAGATGTAGAGAAGTTGTATGTCGAACTTAAAAAATGGTTTTGCTTCAGCATCAGGCTGTAACCTGCTTTTTTTAATTAAACTCTTTTTCTTTTCTTTTTTTATAGGGTCTTACCTCTCTTTGTCATATTTATTGAATTTTTCCATCTCTCTTCTCTGTCTGTGGTTATGGCTACAGAGAGGCCATCTAAGCCCCCATACTGAATGAGTATAATTAAATTACATGCTCCTGGTGTGAACTCCATTATCAATGTGCTTCCAGATACATCTGACTGATGGTATCTGCAAAATCCCAACTGTTATCTTAACTTTTTTTGGATCAATAGCTGTAGAATTTAATATACTGATTGTAAGATATGTAGCTTTGATTGTATTGTGTGTGTTATTGGGTGATGGAGTGCTTGAGAAAATTGCTGTTAAAGAGCTTTTTTACTGTAACACATTTGGTGTGAGAGGATGTACTGTAAGTGTGAGGAACTGAACATAGGTGTGGGAGTACTGCACGAGTCTGTATAGCAGCTTCCAGATAAACACATGCAATATAGGTCACATTTATATGAAGAAACAAATTTCTACATTTCTTGGGAGGATTTATTTCAGTATAAGGAAGAGATTTGGATAGTTTCATGAAACCAGAAAGTGCTAGACTGTTGTTTTTATTCTTATTTTTTTAATTGAAAATTGAGTTGGTGTTTGTATATATATATATATATATATATATATATATATATATATATATATATATATATATATATATATATATGGTTTAAAAAGTCCTTTGACCATACGCTAACGTTCAAAAGTCAATAAGATTTCTTTGTTTTTGAAAGGGTTAAAATAGCAATATTGTGAAATATTATTATGATTATTTTAAATAACTGTTTTCTTTATAATATATTTTAAATGTATTCCTTACTGACTTACTGGCTCCAAACTTTTGAACATTTTGTACATAAATTCCTTAATAAAGAATTTTATTTACAAGAAACCACTTTTTTGTAATGTTTTTTTCAGTGCCACAATAATGTGATGTCTTAGAGTATTATTACTTTTGAGATATATTCTTACCAAATATTGATATATGTGATTAATTGTCATTAGTTTTATTAATTAGCATATTATGTCATTCATTTAAAAATTTTAAGTCGATGGACATCCCTAACAGTTATGTGACCATAGCATACAGAATGCAAGATTCTCTGTTGTTCCCGTGAGAGTGGAGACCAGATCGGCTGGAATCAGACTTGTGAAGTGGAGAGAAATGAAAGAAAACTGGCATTATAAATGTCAAGGGAAATAACACAACAGCTATAGTCTTATATCTCTTTAGGGTGAGTTCTTTCTCTCATTTTTTTTCTTTTTTAGAACGAAAGCAAGCAAGAAAGTGAGATCCAGTAGTGTAACAGTTATCTTTTGTTAGTAAATCTCTGAATATAGTCGACTGATAGTAGAAACACACAGTGCACCAGAACTTTGCAAATAAAGTCTTGTCACAGTCAGGGAACCAGTCATATTTCATGGAGAGATGAAAACAGCACTGGCAGTTAGGACGCGTTAAATATATGAAGGATACAGAATATCTGCTCTGGCATTCTTCCAATCTGCAGTATCATTTATTGGGCCATAAATACGATGAGAATGTGTGTGTTAATGTATGTGAGTCAACAGGAGACTGGGTGACCTATGGTTACTAATAGGCAGTAAATAGGCAGTGACTCTTATGTGAGAGGTCTCTTCCCATGCTGCCACTTGAGTTGATTTAATTATCGAGAAACTCATCGCTTTAAATATGCTTTGGTGTCTGAGTTCTCCCGTCCTACACTTCCACTTTTCTTCTGTTTACTCGAAAATAAATAACCTGTGCACAGAAACGCACGCATACAAATACACTGTTATCGATCTGCAAGCAAATGATGATGTTGTAGAGAGGAGCAATGACTCTTGTTGTCAGTCAACACCTCCATCCTCTTTCTACCATTACTGATCTTAAATAGAGGCATAATCTGTCTAATCTTGTCAGCTCTAAGGTCCTGTCTATATAAATCCTACTGCTACATTCATTTTTTTAACTCTGCACCTGAGCTTAAAGGAAAGCATTATGTTTGACTCACTGTGGTCAGGTGGGTTTTAGTATTAAGAGAAATGTCAATAACGTGCCAGTAGTGCAAACCAAAATGAAAGGTTTCCTCCCTCTGGAAATCGCTTGACTTTTCCACAATCTGTTATGCATTTGATGCTATGTTCAAATACCTAAGGTATCAGACAGTATTACTGAAAGCATGCATTCACTAGCCTGAAGATGGTTGCTTCTCGCGGCTTTCTGACGTTTCTGTGTGTGAATCACTTTAGCCCTTCAAAATGTATGATGCATTGATTATGCAGTAAATAATCTGAATCTGAGCAATGGTTAATCAGGGCAAGTGCACAGAAACATAGCAAAGGCCTGTTTTCTTTGGAGGATGGGAAGATTCCTGTGGAAACTCTAAAGGGTTTGTTCATGACAAGAAATTTAGATTTAAAAAATGTGCCTCCCTGATTTGTTTTCAAGAATGCATTTTATTGATCAAGTATCACTTGATCACAATAAAGACATGTACAAGAACGACTATTTCTGTTTCACATAAATGCTGGTTTATTAAAGGTGCCCTAGAATTGAAAATTGAATTTACCATGGCAGTTAAATAATTAGAGTTCTGTACATGAAAATGACATACAGTGAGTCTCAAACACCATTGTTTCCTCCTTCTTATGTAAATTTGATTTGTGCAAAAGACCTCTGAAGAACAGGCGAATCTCAACATAACACCGACTGTGACGCAACAGTCGGGATCATTAATATGTACACCCTCAACTTTTGCATATGCCAGCCCATGTTCAAGGCATTAGACAAGCCAGTATTAACGTCTGGAGCAGCACACAGACTTTATACAGGTAAGCAAGCAAGGACAATAGCAAAAAATGGCAGATGGAGCAATAATAACTGACATGATATCATGATATTTTTAGTGATATTTGTAAATTGTCTTTCTAAATGTTTTGTTAGCATGTTGCTAATGTACTGTTAAATGTGGTTAAAGTTACCATTGTTTCTTACCGTATTCACGGAGACCAGAGTCATGTCGTTATTTTCATTTTTTTGCAGTCTGTATAATTCATAAACACAACTTCATTCTTTATAAATCTCTCCAACAGTGTGTAATGTTAGCTTTAGCACCGTTAGCCACAGCATACGATCAAACTCGTTCAGAATCAAATGTAAACATCCAAATAAATACTTACATGATCTGATATGCTGCATGACGAACACTTTGTAAAGATCAATTTTTAGGGTTATATTAACTGTGTGAACTTTATGCAATGTATTATAGAGTTGCGAGCTTGGGGGCGGGGAGCGCGAGCATTTAAAGGGGACACGCACAGAATCGGCACATTTTTAATTATGCCCCAAAATAGGCAGTTAAAAAATTGAATTCACAGCTCAACACCTCAAACTTAGGTCCGAAAACTTTAAAATCTCATCTTTGTTATTTTGCTCATTCTCATATCCTTCTCGTTTTATTTGTCAATGTCAGATGCTGTATTTTCTTTGAAAGTCTGCCTAAAAGCACAGTCTGTTTCTCAAACTGCTCTGAAGTAATTGTCCTCTAGTTGTTGTACATCTACTGTCCACTTCTCTTTCTGTCCTACTTAGATCCAGATGTCTTTCTTCTTTTGAAACAGTAATTTATGGAATAGCCCTCATCTCTCAAAAGAACAAAAGATGGATTTGTTTCTTTTTGGTCTTTTTGAGTGTGGGCGTTGCTTTCCACCATGCCTTTGTACTCCATGAGCAGTCCCACAGTGACGCACGGCTCACGTACCTGGTCAGACTCACTGTGGGGCTCAGGTTCCCAGGCGACGGTTGGCTCAGTCCTCATCTGGCTCGTGCATCGTGGCAGACTCGAGCTCTCTGTCTGCGGTGGGCTCTGGCATTCGTTCAGTACAGTTTGTGGGCAGTGGCTGGCTGGGCTCTGGGTCCGTAGTGGGACTGGTGATGTCCTCCGCTAGGCAGATGGTGAAAGCCGATTCATTACTCACCAGCATCCACTCCACAAAAGCAGCAAAATTGCTCTCTGGGACCGTTCACTGGAAGACGTGCCTCAGAGATAGTGGGTTAGGCATGCCAGATCTAAAATGTCCCTTGTATGGTCCTCCAGGAAGAGTAGTTGGATGGCGGGTAGGTTCAACTGTGATGGAGAGAGGGTAACATTTTTTTTTAAAAAATCACTAAAATCTGTTCTGTGGTCTAGTCACAGTAGGTTGTAGAGAAGCGCATGACGAAGGAGTAGAAAACGGACATGGAACACACAGGAGATCATAGAAGAAAACTTAAACACAACCATGTATAACATAGACAAGGGGTAGGCATTGTCGGTCCTGGAGAGCTGCTGTCCTGCAGAGTTTAGCTCCAACCCTGAAAAAATCCTCACTTGTCTATAGCTTTAGTAATCCTGAAGACATTGATTAACTTGTTCACGTATGTTTGATTAGGGTTAGAGCTAAACTCTGCAGGACATCGGCTCTACAGGACTGACGTTGCCTACCCCTGACATACAGTAGATGATACGAGACACTGAACAGAAAGAACTCAGGCTTAAATGTGGAAAGAACTGGTGTGTGGCAACTAATTAACAGCCAGGGAAAATAACTAGGAAATCAGGCAAAACATGAACGAATCAAACAGAGTAAAAACAAAACATCTATCTGTCTGTCTATCTGTCTGGAATTTAAAAGTCATTCTCAATAAAATTCTGAAATAGGCATGGGCTGTGTCTTGTGCAATAGCAAAGAGTGGTTTGAACTGTTCGTCACCATGAGTGTGTTTGGCAGAGCAGTCCGATTTAAATGCATTCTGATCACAGACACTTCGTTCTTTTATATGGGCAAAATCAAGATTCAGGACACATGCTTGAAGGTGTAGAGAGGAACGTTGAATGCTGGGTGGGTACTTTGTGATCAAAGTCATTGCAGTCATTTCTGTTTTAGTGGCTTTTCTCTGTGTTTATGTGTTCATTCTTGATTAAAGCATACAGTAATAATCACAATTGATGAATGACATATGTGACTGCAAGAGTTGATTTTTTGTAAATGTCGTCATATTGACTGCATTTGACAGGGCAAGCTCAAACAAAAGGGGATGCAGGAAGGAAGCTTGCTACACAGAGCATGATATATGGATCAGATTTAACCATATTTATACCCAGTTTAATACATTTCTAGCCAATAAAAAATGACATTATAATATAACAATGCAGCACTAAACTTGTGGTTTTTTGAGTGTGACATCAATAAGAGATCCTGCTGTCACTGCAATGCAATAAAAGATCATTTAAGAGGTTTTTAGTTTGCTTGTTCATGTCTTCCCAAATGTAACATGTAAATGAAGTAATATCTGGAGCAAGTCTCTCATTGCCTATTTAGAGGACATTAAGCACAGAATTATGCAAACAAATGCAATAAATACCGAGGTATGCAGAGGTCACACGCATTGCTTTGTGCCAAGCAATGAGTGCATACACCACCAAAACTAGTGAAAAAGGACCCAGAATTGCTCTCATTCTAGTTCTCTATGAAGGAGAATAGGCAATGAACAACTCTGCATTTGAATACACTCAATACAGGTTGTTTTTAGGAGAACACAATGCATTTATAATTTGTGTTCCAGCCATCTTTTGACAAAAGCGGAGCTTCTGGTTGTCAGTGAATTTTGAATGAGGGCTCCAGTTGTCACATTTATTGAATGCAAATATTCTCCATTAGTTTTCAGCTGGAGAGCAAGTTAATTAAATTTAAGGAGCACTGTCAAGTGCATGGTATTCACAAGATGAATCAATTTGTCTCTTTTGTGTAGCTAAAACACCTTACTAAAAAACAAAGGCATTTCTGAGAAATTCTGCATTACTTTGTCATCTTTTCTCCCTTTTTTGAGAATATTGATAGAAAAGTCGACAGTAATACAGATTATTACAGCTTGTAACATTTTTATTTTAGTGTTATATTTTCTACATGACTTTATTCTGTATCTTATCGTATATCATATTCCAACGTGATCTCATGAGAATATGTGTGTATTTTGACATAAAGTGTGGTTCTACCACATGTACATTTACTTACGTTTTCATACACACAAAAACGTACAATTTTGACGTATTTATAGCACTAAAACGTAAAAATACCTACGTACAGGTGCTGGTCATATAATTATAATATCGTGAAAAAGTTTTTTTTATTGTAAATTATTTTTAAAAATGAAACTTTCATGTATTCTAGATGCCCTACATGTAAAGTAAAACATTTCAAAAGTTTTTTTTTTTTTTTTTTTTTTTGATGATTAGAGCATACAGCTCATGAAAGTCCAAAATACAGTATCTCAAAATATTAGAATATTTCCTAAGATTAATCAAAAAATTGATTTCAAAACAGAAAAGTTCAAGTTCTTTAAAGTATGTTCATTTGTACACTCAATACTTGGTCGGCAGCACATAATACAGCAAATGACTTGCTCTAGCACAAATTACAGCATCAGTGAAGTGTGGCATGGAAGTGATCAGCCTGTGGCACTGCTGAGGCACTATTGAGCCTTCAGATCATCTGTATATTGTTGGATCGACTGTTTCTCATCTTTCTCTTGAAAATATCCCATAGATTCAGGGGTCAGGCATGTTGGCTGGCCAATAAAGCACAGTAATGTCATGGTCAGCAAACCACTTGGAAGTGGTTTTTGCACTGTGGGCAGGTGCTAAAGTCCTGCTGGAAAAGGAAATCAGCTTCTCCATAAAGCTTGTCAGCAGATGGAAGCATAAAGTGCTCCAAAATCTCCTGGAAGATGGCTGCATTGACTTTGCACTTGATAAAACACAATGGACCAACACCAGCAGACGTCACGGCCCCCCAAATCATTACTAACTTCAGGAACTCCCCACTAGACTTCAAGCAGCTTGGATTCTGTGCCTCTCCAGTCTTCCTTCAGACTCTGGGACCATGATTTCAACATGAAATGCAAAATTTACTTTTATCTGAAAAGAGGACTTTCGACCACTGTTCACTGTCCAGTTCTTTTTCTCCTTAGCCCAGGTAAGATGCTTCTGACGTTGTTTCTGTTTCAGAAGTGGCTTGGTAGTCCTTTTCCTAAAGATGTCCGAGTGTGGTGACTCTTGATGCGTTGACTCCGGCTTCATTCTACTCATTGTGAAGCTCTCCCAAGTGTTTGAATCGGCTTTACTTGACAGTATTCTCAAGCTTGTGGTCATCCCTGTTGCTTGTGCACCTTTGCCTACCCAATTTCTTCCTTCTAGTCAACTTTGCATTTAATATGCTTTGATACATCACTCTGTAAACAGCCACCACATTCAAAAATGACCTTTTGTGACTTACTCTCTTTGTGGAGGGTGTCAATGATTGTCTCCTGGATCATTGCCAAGTCAGCATCTTCCCCATTAGTGTGGTTTCAAAGAACAAGAGATACACAGAATTTATACTGTAGGGATGGTCATTTAATGAAAATCAAATGTAAATATTCTAATATTTTGAGATACTGGATTTTGGACTTTCATGAGCTGTACGCTCTAATCATCAAAATTAAAAAAAAAAAAAAAAAAACTTTTGAAATGTTTTACTTTACATGTAGGGAATCTAGAATATATGAAAGTTCCAGTTTTAAAAATAATTTACAATAAAAAAATGAACTTTTTCACGTTATTCTAATTATATGACCAGCACCTGTATTAACAGCAATAAAACGTAAATCATTTACATATCCAAAAGTGAATGTGTATGAATTCCCATGTATTAATATTAAAATCGTGGCATTAATGTTTTAAATCCTGTTGTATTCAATTGTCATATCAATATATGTTTTTAGTCGAATTTATTGAATGTAGTTTAACATTACTCATCTACGTAATATGAAATAACATTTCTGTTCGTGACTTGTGCTACAAACTCGTTTCGGAGGATTACATAATGTTAAACAAGACTACACTTTGAAACCGTAAAATGAATAAAATTTCTGTAAATGTTTAACCATTTTGTAATATTTCGTTTGTTTGCTGAAGGTGTTTTCTCCTATGCAGCGACTGACAATACAACCATAAGATACACCAAAGCACAACATAAATTCACAAATCACATCAATTTTATTTGTTCGCTGTACTCCAAATAAAATTAGAATCCATATGTTTGTAAGGAAGAGATCCAAATTCAGCCCTTTTCCCGGCGATCTTTATCTTCACTCTCAGTGCCTATCACGGTGAAAGACCGTGCTCGTTATGATTCAAATTTGAAAGTAGCGCCCTCGAGAATCTTTACTACATGGCTTACGGCTCTGATATCGAACGTTCATTGGTTCTCACCTGCTTCGTCACAGATTGCGACATGCTGTGTTTCAGGGGAGTTCGCGCCTTCACAGAGATAAACCGGATTCGTATTTTCTTGGATTAATAAATTCAATTCTGCTCTGTACCCTATAAAAAACTGTTACCGTCAGAGAGGACTACGACTGCATCATCATTTGAACTATTTTTGGTACGACTTTTGACATTTTCGCAATAAATTATTGTGATTACGGTTGTCTGTTATTCTTATTTATAACATTATAGTTTTAAGAAATGGTTATAGGTTGGGGTAGGTGTAGTATTAGTGGCTCAAAATATCATTTTAATGTTATATTTTTACTAAAATTGTAATTTCCCTACACATTTCTGTCCATTATGTTTTATTCTTTAATATTCTGTATAAAATGGGTATGTTTAGGTTTGGGATGGGGTTAAGGCATCTTACATTTATCTACAAAACGATAAAAGGGAAATTATACATATATCTTTATGACATGAAAGATTCGTAAATATTTTATTCAGCGAAAAAACATATTTTTTTCGTTTTACTGCTATAAATACATCAATATTGTACGTTTCACCACCTTTCTAAGGTTTTGTGTCATTGAAAGTTACGTATTTATACCTACGTATTAACAATGAAACCAGGCTGTATATTCTCAGAAAGACTTATAAAACTTATAGAGTAAAAGTATTGTCCTTTTGTGTTAGCTATTGATTTAACTAATGTTAATGTATAGAATCTTATTGTAAAGTGTTGTTTTATTTTCCTTACACGCACAGCAATGGCATCATTAAATGTATTGCTATGTTCTGTTTCTTGTTTTTTTTTCTGCTCTTAATCTTCTTAACTTAATAAGGAATTTCCATTACATTTCCATAAATTAGGATTATGGTTTTCTCTGGTTATTGTGTATATTCCGTCCACATGCCATCATCAATAGACCGTGAGCAAAATATAAATCAGAATTCTGTAGTCAAACAGCCTTCAGTCTTCCTTAGGTGGGTCATTACTCACTCTTTCATGGGCTGATCCTGGCGGACCTGCTGCAAATACAACTACATTGTGTAGCTCTCATTTGTGAATCATTTAGGGGTCACTGGTGGACCACTGACAACTGTTTATGAGTAGTTGCATTATTGTAACAAGTGCAACAGTATGATTGAGTGAACTCATAGTTGAGAATAAATTGATGTTGAGCATTTGGTTTGGACGGTAACTCTCATACTCCCAGGGAACTAATGAATGGGAATGTTAACAGTTAGCTTTCTCCGAGTATTACAGATTGCCATGTATTTTGTGATATTGTGAGAGTTGCACCACTATGCAACATTAATAGAAAGATAGAGACAGAAAATAAGAAAAAGTGATGAGCAACAAGTCCTAGGGTGAATCTCTGTGTGTGTTTGCAGCCAATTTTGGCACCTGGAAGAGCTACTGATTATTTTGCAATTACTTCTCACCTTGAGCCAAAGAATGTACTGCGTCGCAAGGGATCTATCCTTCTCAGCCACCCAATCACCATTTTTTGTTTTCTCTGCTTCTGCCTGCAGTGTCTGTTTACGAGTTCATGCCTGTTCCCCCTGCCTGTCCTCAAAAGCTCTCTGCCAATTAAAGCAGACTTCCATATCCAGCTATTTTATACAATAAACTTGAACATTCTTGATAAGAATGCATCTGATATAGTAAGGATAGGGTGGGACAGGTAAGAAACATATTTAAAAAAAAATGTTTTGTGGTGGAAGTTTTTCAGTAATTCAGCCTTTTCTAGCGTACTCTTCCTCTTTTTGCAGTATGAATGAAGGCTTTCATCAGCTTGCAGTAAATAAAGAAAACATGACTGGGAGGTACATTATACTAACAAGATTTTAAGTCAACAGCTTTTAGGGCCTGAACAAAACCAACTCCAATGACAGAGATGTAACAATCTGCCGCAGGCACAAAGAAACAGAACAATTAGAGAGCCTGTACACTACTGTTTTATAAATAACTGCTCTCATTCCTGCCAGATAGAATTCTTATTAATTCTGATACACTATATCAGGGAAAACTTTTTTTGTTTGTTCCAAACATGCTTTAAAACAGACCGCCTCAGGAGCTGGTCTGAGTATGGTTAACTTCAAGTCTGCGAACTTGCATTGTAAACTCAAAGTGCACCAGGTTCATTTTCATTTCTTCTTTGCATAAAGGCAAATATTTTTAGTCATTATTGTAAAAAGGTAATGATGACTCGCAGATGAGAAGATGAGCCGCTTCTTTTTATGAAGACAACCGAATGAGAAGCATATTAAAATGTATTGTAAAGTACACGCAGACTCTCAAATGTGCTCTTTCAGTGTTCTGCGCGAATTAAGTCTTGAAGGTCCAGACTTCTTTCCAGTGCCACATGACAGAAATATACCATTGTATTTTATGTATGAATTTATTCTGTAGCCATTTTGTGATTCAATTTCATTTATTTTTTAGCTCCTTTTTAATATGCTAAAAATTGACCCTAAACATTTTCATATCAAAATGCATTCAGTTTTAATGCGTGCACTAAAACGTTTCTCCTTTAAGCTAAAAGAAAACAAATTATTATGTACTAAACACACCGAAGGTCAATTAAATAATCACGGGTGACGTGTCACAGGACTCGGAGGCGGAGAAAGATGATGAACTCAAATGCAGGGTTTATTGAAAGGTTGGTGAGTTAGAGGAATACTGGTGAATGAACAGGTAAATTAGGTTTGACAGTCCTTGACTTAAGTTTGACAGTCTTTGTGTTTGCAACACTGAACACTGGAGAAACACTGGAGAACTGTAGTGTTTCTTTTTCTATTATTAACAGGCTCTACATAGGGCAAGCAGTGTGTAGAATTGATGGATAATATAATATAATAAACAATAATATAATAATCTAAAAGTATGAAGACATCTAAAAAGAAAGAAGAAAAAAAATGAATGCATTAGTTATGGATTGTACCTTTTGGAGCAACATGATCTCATGAAAATGCGTGTGTATTTTTATGTAAAGTGTTGTTCTACCACTTGTACGTTTCCTTACATTTTCATACACTCAAAAACGTACAATACTGATGTATTTATAGCACTAAAGCACTTTATAGAACAGCAATAAAATTATGTACGTATCCAAGTGTGAATGTGTAAGAATTCCCATTTATTAATATAAAAATTGTGGCATTAATGTTTTGATTCTGTTGTATTCAATTGTCATATCAATACAAATTTTTAGTCGCATTAATTGAATGCAGTTTACTCATCTTCTTAATATGAAATAACATTTCTGTTCATGACTTGTGGTAAAAACTCATTTCGGAGGATTACATAATGTTAAACAAGACTACACTTTAAAACCTTAAAATGAAAAAAAAAATTATTTAACCATTTTGTAATATTTAGTTTGTTTGCTGTGAGACACAAAAGGTGTTTTCCCTTATGCAGCGACTAACAATACAAGCATAAAATACACCAAAACACAACATAATTTTATTTGTTTGCTGTACTCCAAATCTTGAGAATCCATATAGTATGCTAGCAAGGAAGAGATCCAAATTCAGCCCTTTATCCGGCGATCTTCATTCTCAACAGCGACCGTCACGGTCAAAGCCTGCGCTCGTTATGATTCAAATTTGAAAGTTGCGCCCTAGAGAAGCTTTACGACATTGTTTTTCTGCATTGTATAAATCATATTCTGTATAAAATGGCTATGTTTAGGTTCAGGGTGGGGTTTAGGGATCTTACATTTATCTATAAAATGATAAAAGGGAAATTATGCATATATCTTTATGACGTGAAATTTTTTCGCTGTAAAAACGTAATAATGCTATGTTTAAATGCTGCCAATACGTCCATATTGTATGTTTCAGCACCTATCCAAATGTACAAAAATATACGTTTTATGTCTTTGAAAGTTACGTATTAATACCTACGTATTAACAATGAGACAGGCTGTTTGGAAAGGCTATACAGCTTGTAAATATCCTCAGTAAGATCAATGAAAGAAAGATCATGTATTGTGAAGAACGAGATCAGGCCTGGATCTAATATTCCACCGAGAGCCATATCAAACAATGGATGTTGTTGCTGGCTCTGCACCATCTCAAGATTTCAGTAAAGATGGCAGCCCAGTGGGGAGCAGCAGCTATATGTGAGGGTTCAGATTAATTCTAATGATTGCTGCGGGTGAATAATGCATGACAGTGGGTGCTCTGCAGTCTCTGCCAGGCTCATGGTAAGCTGGTTAATTGTGTTGATGTGACACTCTCACATGCACACAGGAGTATGTTACTCTTTAATACAGACTTCCATCCTTTCCACACTTTCAATCCCACTCTGTCTTTCTGCTCTGCCTTGTTGAATGATCGTAGATCAGATTGCACATACCCGCTCGGAGCTTTTCTGAGTATATTACTTTCATTCTTTTTGGGACTTCTTCTCTGGGCTGTCCATAGGCATGTCCATTAAAAGAGTATTGGTGACAGCTTTTAGTGGTGAGGTTCATTTAACACTGGAGGATTTTAAATCATGCCACAGAGTTTATGCACTCTCAGTTCCAGCCATTAGACAACTTTTTCCCCCCTATTTCTTTTTCTCCCTCATTTTCTCATCTGTCCTCACTATGTCTCGTCCACTCTTCCCTGAGGTTTTCCAAACATTATAATCCATTTCCTCCCAGTCATCCACCAGAGTGTCATTGGCTCTCACAGACCACCCTAAGGGCTAGTTAGGCTGAGAGATATCTTGATAGACAAGCTTACAGATCGTTGTCATAACAGAGCTTCCTGTCTCAGTGGACCACCAGGTTGGGGTGAAAAATTAGATGCCTTGTCACGGTTCCACAAAAATATGAATAACAACTGTTTTCAGCATTGATAATAATAAGAAATATCCTTCCAATAAAACCTTCCAACTTAAAGACTTTTTAAACTTCTCACACCATCATTCAAAGTTTTGAATGATGGTGTGAGCGATTAAAATAATTACACTTTTTTTCTATTACGTGACTTTTTAAATATTTTTTTATTAGTTCATTTTAATTCTACTCCCTCAAATTCAAATAGCAATTACTTAGTTGACTGACTGATTGATTTATTGATTTATTTATTCTAAAATCAGGTGACAATGAACTTTCAATGGTAAAAGTAAATGAGACAAGACAATAAATGTTAAAATGCACTCACAAGATTTTACATTTAAAATGGTAGTTTGCCAAAATTAACATAAATTCACTTACATGAATTCCTTTGAATGTTCATTTTAATTCTACTTCCTCAAATTCAAATTGCAATTCTGCAACACAATGCACAACTTAGTTGTTTTCCTTTATTTAAAAAACACAAGGCTCCAATAATGCACTTACAATGGTAAAAGTAAATGAGGCAAGGCAATAAGTCATGTATTGCCTTGCCTCATTTACTTTTACCATTGTAACATTTATTATAAATGTTAAAATACATGTTGTTTAAAGCTTGATTTAAGATTTAAATATATAGTGTACAAAATTGACAAATTCACCCCTGTTTTGTTCCAAACCCCTATGACTTTATTTAGATTTATTTAAATCAGCAGAAGAACACGTATCTCCTTCCTGTTGTCTGCTCTCTTCCTGTTGTCTGCATACATTAATAACGTTCGATGACAATAATCAGCTAGAAACCATCTGCTACTCTTTTACCTGACAACAGGTGCATAATGACACATCTTTGTTAATGTAGAAGCAAATATCCCACAGATATTACGTCAGTGACAAATAACTTGAAGTTAACTCTCCTAGAACAGCAGTCCTGCTGTGAAAATGATGATTTAGGCAACTCAAATAAGGTCAAATAATACATGATTTAGAGCAGAATTAATGTAAGAGATTAGCGTATGAGCTTCAATTTTTGGCCTTTAAAGGTCCCGTTCTTCGTGATCCCATGTTTCAAACTTTAGTTAGTGTGTAATGTTGTTGTTAGAGTATAAATAAAATCTGTAAAATTTTAAAGCTCAAAGTTCAATGCCAAGCGAGATATTTTATTTAACAGAAGTCGCCTACATCGAACGGCCAGTTTGGACTAAATCCCTCTACTTCCTTCTTTAATGACGTCACTAAAACAGTTTTTTGACTAACCTCCGCCCACAGGAATACACAAGAGTTGTGTTTGTAGAGTGTGTTTGTCGCCATGTCGTCAAAACGCTGTTATTTTCATCCCGCAGTCCAATCACCGGGTCTGATTCCGGCTCAAATTGATAGGGTAAATGTGGCGACCAGGGCGGGCGAGAGCCGTGAGGGAACGGCGCGAGGCCGGTGGCGCGAGTGTTAATGAGCTTCACCTGGGAGGCGCACCGGCCTTGAGTCCCTCACGGAGGAGCTCCGGGAGCATAAAAGGAGGAGCGACTACAATGAAGGACGAGAGAGGACCAGGCCTGGACTTTATGTTATGTTTTATTATGTTTGTGTGGCCGGCAGCGAGTCCCCCGTTCCCTGCTCCTCCCCTTTATGGCGGACGGCAGCAGGCTCCGGCCCACGGCAAACGGCGGCGACTCCTCCGCTCCCTCTTGGACGGCAGCCACCCCACCTCGTCCCAGGGGCACAGCCTCGAGCTCTCCGACCCACCTGTCACTAGGCTCCAGCACCACCGCCTCGGGCAGCCTCTCGCGGTCTACACACACTCCCGCGCTGCCCGAACTCCGCAGCACCGCGATCCCCCTCAGCAGCGAGGGCTCTTCGACAGCATGTCCCTCCTTCCTCCCGGGTTTCGGCACCAATGTAACGATGTTCGTAAATGTGGGAAGAAGGCGGGAACCGGCGAACATTCAACAAAACTTTAATTAGAAATAAACAAAGAACAAAACGAAAGTAATGCCGGCAGACCCTCGCGGACGTCTGCCGGCCACACAAACATAATAAAACATAACATAAAGTCCAGGCCTGGTCCTCTCTCGTCCTTCATTGTAGTCGCTCCTCCTTTTATGCTCCCGGAGCTCCTCCGTGAGGGACTCAAGGCCGGTGCGCCTCCCAGGTGAAGCTCATTAACACTCGCGCCACCGGCCTCGCGCCGTTCCCTCACGGCTCTCGCCCGCCCTGGTCGCCACAGTAAAATTAAAGACATGTTTACAATAACACTGAGCGCATGCATCTCCACGTTATGGTAAGAGGCGTGACTTTTCCGGGCACGGTGCACTCAGAGCTGTCGAATCACAACACAGGAACCGCTGGCACAATCAGAACTCGTTACGTATTTCTGAAGGAGGGACTTCATAGAACAAGGAAGTCATCAGCCCGTTTTTATGACAGTGGAAACAGCGGTATACAGATAAGTAAATTATGTGAAAAATACTGTGGTTTTTTACACGCGAAACATGAACACATGTTATATTGCACACTATAAACACAATCAAAGCTTCAAAAAAACACGAAAAACGGGACCTTTAAGCTCTCCGGATCCCTGTCAGCAACAAAGTGACGGCACAGATCCGGCCCACATCTGGTCCACGTATAAACCACATGTACCAGATGAGGGCCGGATTTGGGCCAGACTATGTTGATGTTGGCACTGTTTACTTCCATTGTAAGTGCCTTGCTGTAACCATGACATAAAGGATAAATGATTTTATTTGGTAATTGACATTATGCAACAATTTTGAACTTAACTTGAAGTGAACTTGGAACATTCTCTTATATCTCAAAAGACTTTGACCCACCTTTGGGGATGTGTTTATTTATGATGCAGCAAAAGTTCACATCACAACTGGTTCTGTATGATCTGAAGCAATGTAAAGAAACTTGAGGATGTAGCCTGAGAAAATCTGGGATTTCTGAGTTCTTTAGCCTAAAAATGATAAATATGTGAAATAAATATGAAGTTTTTAGACTGTGAAGAAAGAGAAAGGAGAGAAAAATTGGGTTGAGGGGGAAGGGGGAATCAGACAGCCTTAAATTGTTTTCTACAAGCCTTTAATTTTTTATGTGAGTGTTTATGAGGAGATTTTTCTGACTGTGATGCAGTGCCTGAAATAAAAATAAGAAATAGAGAGTTAGTTTATTCTTGTCTCCCAGCTATTTGTCTAAGGTTTGTTCTCTTTCTCTCTCTTTCTCTCTCTCTCTCTCTCTCTCTCTCTCTCTCTCTCTCTCTGTGTGTGTTCTCACTCTTGTTCAGGTCTTGTCTATGTGGGCGGCTTTGTGACCTTGGGAAATTTGAGCATCTTCTTGGTGCTGCGTACAGAGAATTGAAAATGTCAGAGTCATTCTCTCTCCACCTTGATAAGCCTCTATTAAAAATTGTTCCTGGGATCACCAGCAAGCAGAAAAAGCCAACCTACAGATTGAAGGAGACTGCAAAAGTGAAGGCTCTGAGAGTGTGAGTAGCAATTTCCCCGTCAGTGCTGGGTGAGAGTTATTTGATTTTGAGGCCAACAATAAAGGATTCATGTATACAGATTGAGTCGATGTTCTTGAGCTGAGCTGAAGGTTACCTGTGGAGCGTTTGTCTGATTTACACTGCCGTTTGGCAGAAGCGTTGCTCTCCCGGCCACAGTCCGGAACCCTCCCTTCCATATGTCTGGCTCTGGATGGAGAGAGAGAAGAATAAAGACACACACAGAGAGAGAGAGACCTTCATTAGCATTGCTCTCAGGGCCAGCAGGTGTTCTGTGCAGATGGGCCTGTGAACAGAGTCTTCCACCTCCACAGCCAGCCACTCCTAACTAAATCTGTCCAGAGGCCTTCTGACCTCTGACAGCATCCTGTGAGTCCCTTCCTTCATTTGAATGTACAGGGGGCATTGTGTTTGCTCTCAATGTCGGCTCAGTGTGAGCTTGAATTGATTGATCATCTGTGATACATGTCACGTGGCATGATGTTTCTGGTCTTCATTTTTTCAATAAAGTTTGGCATTAGCATGTTGTTCTGCCAGGAACACTTATGTCAAAGATAATTGACAATTAGCATACAGTTTAGATTGGCAGTATGGTTGTGTTCTGGGCAAGCCTATGCACGCAGCCTCGCATGGATAAGAGCAGGGAGCGCAGCAATAAAACCCAGTGAAAAGAACCAAAGCAACATTAATGATATCTGTAATACATTTATGTTCTTGATGACAATGACATTTGGGAATACCAGAGGCCAAATCTTGACTGTGAACAAGAGGTGGAGCTGGGAACGGTGGAGGGTAATTAGCTTCTGAGCAACGCAATGAAAGCAGCTGAAGGATAACTGAAAAGGTAACTTAACTTTTGGTCAATTTAATGCATCTTGCTAAATAAGTATTAATGTCTTTCTTTTATGACTTACACTACAACAGTACTATGTACTTACATTTCAATTAATCATTTGATACTATGCACTTATTGTGTACGTACATGTTTTTACATGGTACTTATATTTTAAAAACACCTGCATGTAATTACATCTGTAATTAATTTCATTTATAATTACACTGCTGACCCATCCCTTAACCTTTTCCCCTACCCCTAAACCTACCCATACCACCAAACCCGTCCCTAACCTTAGCCGTATCCCACCTCAATAGCTCAAATGTGTTTTGCAATTCAATATGAACCCAATAAGTACACTGTACTTATTTTTTGATGTAAGTACATAGTAGTTAAGGCCACTTAATATAAAGTGGGACCCAACATAGTTAATGCTCATTCTACAATTTACTGTATAATTACTGTGCAATTTTATATTGACCCCTCCCATATGTTTCTAAGACTAAGCTGTTCTCTATAGTGCAAGTGACATTTTCCAGCATTGCAGATTGTGTCGTCACCAAGTAAACATTTGCTCTTCTGCTTTAATGTGTATTCTTTGATGGGTAATATCTGTGACTGACTAACTCCAGTACAGAATGGTGTTTATTTCCTGTTGTGTTCTCGCTGACATTGCTCAGCCTGATGAAGATGTTTCTCCACTAATCTGCTTCTCTTCCAATATGGACTGTTCACAGAGAGGAGGCTAAATGCCAGCCAGGCCCTAAAGGGTATCCTCTGTCTAACAGAGACAGTCTGGACCGCAGAATAAATCATGGCCATAATTACCACATCAGCATACTGCAAATTAACAGCTGTCATTTGTTAACTGTCCCGCCAACAATGAAACCCCAGCACTCATGTCTACGATTCACCTTTCTGGTTTGCTTCAGGGCCTCAGGAAGATACTTCCACAGGCTAAATGGAAGCCATTTCAGCACAGGACAACAATGACAACAAAAAACATGTCAATTTAAAGAAGAGCAACAGCTTAAAAAGGAAGATAAAGCATTTGTATTGAGGTCAGGCACTGATGTGGGACGATGGTGCCTGGTTTACAGTTGTGTACCAATTCAGCCCATATCATTGGGTTCAGGTGAGTGTTTTGTGTAGGACGTAAGTTTTTACGCAACAGACTTGGTAAAAAAAAATTCTGTATGGACCTTGTTTTGTGCACAAGGACATTGTGGTGCTAGAATATATATCGGGGTGGCGAATGTCAGTCCTAGAGAGCCACAGTCCTGCAGAGTTTTGCTTCAACCCTAATCAAACACACATGAACAAGCTAATCAAGGTCTGAAGGCTTACTAGAAAGTTACAGGCAGGTACACAGCAAAATCTTCAGAGTTAAATCAACTCTGCGCAGAGTACATATGTTCTCTCTCTAAATAGTGTTAAAATAACACTAAAGCAGTTAAAGTTAATGAGATATTTAAGCAATTAATTAAGTGATGATTGTGCATCATTGATGAACACCTGCTGTTAACAAGCAGAATCACTGAAGAAAAGAGAAACACAAGAACTACAACTGACTTCAGTCACAGCCTTATTAATTGCTTAATTATCTCATTAACTTTAACTCTGCTTCAGTGTTACTTTAACACTATTTAGAGAGGGACCATATGTACTCTGAGCAGAGTTTATTTAACTCTGGGGATTTTACTGCATAAGATTTTACTGGGGTTGGAGCTGAACTCTGCAGGACTATCTCTCCAGGACTGGAGTTCGCCACCCCTGATATATTTAATATACATTTGATAGTTCCTGATTTTATAGATTTTTGCTGTAGTTCTCTTGCATGCCTCTCAAACATCACTAATGTTTCCACTATGACTCAATCAGGGAGGAAGACTGTGTCTTGTTTTTTTTGTTGTTGTTGTTGTTGTTGTTGTTGTTGTTTTTTTGAAATGGCAAGTCTGTCTTGGTTCATTACCTCATTTTGATATGATAATCATTGAACATTGAAAAAAAAAAAGATACAGATAAGATAAACAAATCATTAAGATTAAAAACACACTTGTGGCATCAGATGAATGCATTAGCACATGACCCCATGTTTACCACAATTTTGTAATATCTGGAGAAATCTTTGATTCAGTTTGATTTTGTGAAACTGCTATTTTGAAAAGATCTGAATCAAAAGAAAAATTTAGTTTACAAATTAGGTATTACTACAGTACTTCACTTGTGAACTTTAATGGTGTATACTAAGAAGTATACTGCTTTTTAGACAGTGTCTTACACAAATAAATGACTTCAGAAGACTTGTGCATGTGTCAAATGGACCACTTTTATGATGCTTTTATTGTGATTTTGCCTCCTTTTTGCAGCATGAAAGGTTCAAACTTTTATTGTAACTGCACTTTTTGTATGCCAAAAAAAAACAAAACTTTTCAACAATATCTAGTGATGGTCGATTTCAAAACACTACTTCGGAGCTTTATGAATTGATCTTTAGAGCGGTTCGGAGCGCCAAAGTCACATGATTTCAGTAGTTTAGCTGTTTGATAGGAGATCTGAATCACTGATTCGAAACAAAAGATTCGTAAAGCTCAGAAGCAGTGTTTTGAAATCGGCCATCACGAGATATTGTTGAAAAGTCGTTATTTTGTTTTTTTGGAGAATAAAAGCATTCTCCTCGCTTTATAAAATTAAAGGTGCTCTAAGTGATGTCACGTGTTTTTAGGCCAAAACATTTTTCGTCACATACAGCAAACATCTCCTCACTATCCGATAGCTGCCTGTCCCCTGAACACACTGTAAAAAAACGCGGTCTCTGTAGTTGCCACAAGCTCCGAAAACGGCAATAAAAACAAACTGGTACAGCCTGGACCACTTAACATAATAAACATGCTCCAGCCAATAACCGACAAGAATGATTTTAAATGCGCGTTCATGACTGTTTCAGGAAGCACGGAGGGGAGGGGGAGGAGGAGGAGGGAGGGTCTAGCTAGCCTCTGTTTTGTTTGACAACACTTCGAACGTCAACAGGAAGTTACTCCACCCAGGATCGCTTAGAGAACCTTTAAGGTAGAACCACTGAACTCATATGAACTGGTTTAAATATGTTTTTAGTACCTTTATGGATCTTGAGAGGATCAGTGGCTTTGCTCTCAAATTGTGGCCTCACTGAGCCATCAGATTTCATCAAAATATCTTAACTTTTAACTTAACTTAATCTTTAACTTTTGTTCCGAAGATAAAAGAAGGTCTTACGGGTGTAGAACGACCTGAGGGTGAGTAATAAATTACATTATTTTCATTTTTGAGTGAACTAACCCTTTAAAAGAACATGAGGGTGAGCAAATTATGACAACTTTAATTTTGAGTTTAAAGTCGTCATGAAACAAAAGTTGTGATAGTCCTTTCTTACCCATTGTGATGTATATCCAAGTGAAATGGCTTCTCGAGCAAGTACAAAAAATGGAGGGTGTGACTTGATTTTGTCCATTGGGAATTGATTGGATCTTTGTGGTTTGCTTTTGCTGTGATCTCATGTGAGTGACAGATTTTCCTGCCATCACACCAGTAAACGTCATCAGAGAAGAGAATTTGTTGCTGCAAGAGTATACTGCAAAATAATTGTGAACATTTTGATTTCATGGTGACAATAACTCACTGGTCCAGTCTATATAAACACCCATATAAATGTTATGATAACAAAACAAACCAAAAAAAAAAAAATGACAAAAAAAAAGGTAGATGATTTGGGAACACACATTGAGTGTCACTGACACCACATTAGAGAAATTAACAAATTTTTGTCCTGATGACTAATAAACAAACCAATTTAGGGCATTGCCAGAGAGACAAACTTCTGCGTTTCGTTTGAAGAGATGGATTAGAAGCGTTCTTTGGTGCCAGATGCACTAAGAGAGTGAAATGACAGATTGTTGACATCAGCGTCTTTAATCAATCAGCAAAAACATCAAGATGAATTGTTGTAGACTCACAGGCTGCCTTGAATGGTGCTAGAGGCAAACAGGAACAGACCCAGCCACGGCTGCAAAGATTAAGGCTTAATTAATGCTTTGTTTCCATTTTAAACTGGGGTCTTTGCACCACGCAGGGATCAGGAACCACGTTGGCTGATCTCTGCCGAATGGGGTGCAGCTAAAGAAAAGTAAACAAATCTGCGGCGTAGCTTCACACTTACAGCATACTCAAAAACAGCAACAGATGCACGTGTGCTTGAACGCATGAACTACCACATGCTTGGAGCAACGAGAAACCTTTTTTTCTTAGCATTCCACATCAAAGCTAACAGGGTTCCCAAGGCATAATCAGTGGGTGTTTGGATGGAGTGTGTTCTGAGACCAGGAGCTATTCACAGTTGTATTGACTCTAGAAGAGCAAGACTCTGTCAAATTAAATACATCATTTGCATTACATCAGGCTAAATACTACGCACAGACCATAGGCTATAGCGCCGTCTTGTAGCGTGTGTGCGGTAGCGTCAGTGTGCATGAGCAGTAGGAGAGTTTAGAGTAATGAAGCGATCCTCTCTCTCATACTTTCCCGTTGCTGCATACCATCGTATTATTGTCCGGGAATGTACATAAAAGCTCAAGAGAATTCTCTGGAAACCCAGCACTATATTACTTTGAGAAATGATACAATTCTCTGAGTTCAGTGGTAATTGTGAAGATAAGTTTAATACTTCTCTCCCCAGATACACGGTTCAGCCAAGAGATGAAAAGGCCTGAAAATATTAATGAGGGAAGAGGGAGTGAGCCTTGGCTCGCCGGTGCTTTAATGTCCTTATCTGTTTAGCACAGGGGCCGCTCTTTGCAAACCAGACCTTCTCGAGTATGCAAATATCTCTGCGATTGGACAGGCTGTGAATTGGGCTAACGCTAATTTCATCCCTCACCGTGTGCTGCTTAATGTATATTATTAGTGTGTCTGCTGGGAAGACGGGACAGAACTCAACTCTAATTGATGACATGGCAGATGAGGACTTTATTTGAATGCCAAAGTGTTGTTTCGTAAATGTGCTCTTCATCTGAAAGTGTTTGCTCAAAGTGTGAGAGAGGCTGATCTCTCCTCCACTTCTCCCTGCCCACATCACTTACAGAATTCTACCTCAGTGTTCATCTGTCAGAAATGTAAGTCAGGATGGAGCAACAGCATATTTAAATTATTTATTGTATTGAAAAGAACAGCTCTAAATTTGTTGAAGGGGGGCAGTAGGGTGTAGGGGTGGGGGTATAACCTACAATAATCTTGCAACATAATTTTTATAGGTACAATCCAAAAATCAGCTTGAATGTGGTGTTCAGATTTGTTCAGAATTTTGCTGTTACACCATGTTCCTGTATTCTCTGGGTGACTGTGTCAGTGTCCTGTGATGAGCAATGGTGGAAAGAGTTGTACTTAAGTAAAAGTATTGCTACTTTTTTACTTGAGTACAAGTAGAAGTACTGAAAAATAATATGACTCAAGTAAGAGTAAATAAGTTTGTAAGTACAAAGTACTTTGGTATAATTTTTCTATTTTTACACAAAATGAGGTGATGTTTTCAATATGGAGTGCAAAACACTCTCATGTTTCATTCATACTGAAAGCCAGAGGGCGCTGTCATGCAGAAAGTCCACAAGTGAGATACATAGAAGTATTGAATATATGACATTCCAAGAAATCCCTTATATAGACATCAGCTGATGCAGATAGAGACATTTTGACTGATGAAACACAAAGACAATAAACACGATTGCAAGGATATATCTGTGTGTATCATCTTTGGTATTTTCATAACAATTATGTATATTTATAATGCAACGCTAATCGACATAGCCTGTATTATAGAATTTTATTTATTCTTGCTCAGTGTTAGGAAGCAATATGGGACCACAGAAGTTATTTCAAACACAACTGACGTATATATATATATATATATATATATATATATATATATATATATATATATATATATATATATAGTACAGCCCAAAAGTTTGGAACCACTAAGATTTTTAATGTTTTTAAAAGAAGTTTTGTCTGCTCACCAAGGCTACATTTATTTAATTAAAAATACAGTAAAAAACAGTAATATTGTGAAATAGTATTACAATTTAAAATAACTGTTTTCTATTTGAATATATTTCACAAATTAATTTATTCCTGTGATGGCAAAGCTGAATTTTCAGCATCATCCAGTCTTCAGTGTCACATGATCCTTCAGAAATCATTCTAATATGCTGATCTGCTGCTCAAGAAACATTTAATGTGTACAACTGTACAAAATATTTGTGTACAATATTTTTTTTTCAGGATTATTTGATGAATAGAAAGTTCAAAAGAACAGTGTTTATCTGAAATCTAATCTTTTGTAACATTATAAATGTCTTTACTGCCACTTTTGATTGATTTAATGCATCCTTGCTGAATAAAAGTATTCATTTCTTTAATTTCTTTTCAAAAAAATAAAAATAAAAATTCTTACTGACCCCAAACTTTTGAACGGTAGTGTATAATGCTACAGAAGCTTTGTATTTCAGATAAATGCTGTTCTTTTGAACTTTCTATTCATCAAGGAATCCTGAAAATAAAAAGTACACAACTGTTTTCAACATTGAAAATAATCATAAATGTTTATTGAGCAGCAGATCAGCATATTAGAATGATTTCTGAAGGATCATGTGACACTGAAGACTGGAGTAACGATGCTGAAAATTCAGCTTTGCATCACAGGAATAAATTACTTTGTCAAATATATTTAAATAGTACACAGTTATTTTAAATTGTAATAATATTTCACAATATTACTGTTTTTTACTGTATTTTTAATTAAATAAATGTAGCCTTGGTGAGCAGACGAAACTTCTTTTAAAAACATTAAAAATCTTAGTGGTTCCAAACTTTTGGACTGTACTAATATATATATATATATATATATATATATATATATATAAAGTTTGGGGTCAGTAAGATTTTTTTAATGTATTAAAAGAAATATTGTCTGCTAACCAAGCCTGCATTTATTTGATTAAAAATACAAACAAAAACAGTAATATTGTGAAATATTATTTTAATATTTTATTATCAATGTTGAAAACAGTTATTTACATTTTTATTTCATGATGCTATGATGAATAGAAAGTTCAAAAGAACAGCATTTATTTAAAATAGAATATTTTCTAACATTATAATTGTCTTTACTGTAACTTTTGATCAATTTAACTCATCCTTGATGAATAAAAGTATTGATTAATTTTATTTCTATCCCCAAAAATAAAATTAAAATTCTTACTGACCCCAAACTTTTGAACGGTAGTGTTTAATGTTACAAAAGATTTAGATTTCAGACAAATGCTGTTCTTTTGAACTTTCTATTCATCATAGCATCATGAAATAAAAATGTAAATAACTGTTTTCAACATTGATAATAACAATGAATGTTTCTTGAGCATCAAATCATCATATTAGATTGATTTCTGAAGGATCATGTGACACTGAAGATGAAGCAATGATGCTGAAAATTCACCTTTGATCACAGGAATAAATTACACTTTACTGTATATTGACATAGAAAACAGCTGGTTTAAATTGGAATAATATTTCACAATATTACTGTTTTTGTTTGTATTTTTAATCAAATAAATGCAGGCTTGGTGAGCAGAAGATACTTCTTTTAAAACATTAAAAAATCTTACTGACCCCAAACTTTTGAATGGTAGTGTATATATATCCTAGGCTATATAGTGATTTTGGAAATCATTAAATATTAATCTCATAAATTGTGTGTTTGACGCTATGCTAAGCAAACATAACTATCCCTGTTGCCAAGAGCGATGCTTTATTACTAATTTTGAAAAGTAAGTTTTTTAAGAAGGGAAAAAGCAAAGAAGAATGAGGGATTAAAACAGTATGAATAGAAAAGTGCCAGTAAAAAAAAAATAAAGTGGGGTACGGGTTAACATGTTAAATAAAATAGTTTTTTCTTCTTCTTTTCTTTTCTTTTCTTTTCTTTTTTTTCTTCTAATAAAAATGTACCAGGAGCCCACTGTTGCTATAGTAATGGCAGCGAACTACATTTTTACATGTATCTAATTGATAGATAGATAAATCATGTGATCCTATTTCATTTACTTAAACTGCTCAGTGCTCTGGTAATATCAATGGTATGACCGATTTCAGGAGCTGCCAAAATGACAATTTAAAATCAAAATATGAGCATAGCTCACTTTTATTCACTAAAATATTGAAACGTTAGCGCACCGCCCCCAGCTGAACTGGAAGTTTTGATTGGTTTTGCACCCGAGTCAGACCTGCCTGTTATTGGCTGAAGCACAAGGCTCCACCGCAGTAGTTTGAAAAGTGCCAGCTCACCCTGTTGCTCCGTTGACACTTTTTTCAAAGTACTTTGTTCTTTTGGTGAAAAATAAAGCGAAGTTGAATACTTTATTTTTATTCAACTCAAGTAAAAGTACCACAATTTAATTATACTCAAGAAAGTAGAAAAAAAGAAAAGAAAAATGTACTCAAGTACTGTAACAAAAGTATTTGTAATTAATTACTTTCCACCTCTGGTGATGAGATAAACAAAAATTGAACTTCCTGTTGAGTCACAAGTTAACCAGCCAAACCTGCCAGAGCCAAAACCAAGTCTCAAACCTGAGCTTAAAAATTCGCCAAGAGAAAACACCAAAAATCTTTTTAACAAAGACACATTTTTTAAGTCGAGATGATCACCTGTGGTCTGTGGTTTAAGCTCACAATATGTGTCAGACACCATGAGTGTGAATGGATTGTATGTCTCTGAAGGATTGGCATGAACAGAAAGAGCCAGAGGATGCTTGGACACTGTCAGACAGACAGAGAAGTGTGAAATGAGCGAGGCAGAGCTAGAGTGAAATGTGCGCGTGTCTTTGTCGGAGAATAGGAAGAGGTTGCCCTAGTGCGGTCACCCTTATCATGCTCTGTAGACTAATCCTTTTGTCTGGGGGAAATGAGGTGTGTTTGTGCGTGTATCTGTGTGTGTGTGTTTGAGGGAGCAAGAGGGCTTTATGCCACCTTTGCTGTGTGCTTAAATTCCCAATATGATTATTTCATGGAAAGCTTGCACTAATGAATGATATATCAGTAGGAGGGAGGCGAGGAAATCTGTGTTTCATAATGCAACCTATTCGTTACAAATGAATGCAAAGAAAATGAAAAGGAAATGTATACTTTTGCCTGTCATCTCTTTCTGTGTTCTGTTTTCTATGTAATGGGTCCTGGCATGTCAGTCTTTATACTTCAGGCTGTGAGAGACGGTGTGTTCGAGACCCCCTTAAGGGGACCTGTTTTTCTCATCCCACAGTGCTTGTACTCCCATGGGGAGTGTGGGAGAGGAGTGTGACCACGCTCGTCTCAGAGCTGATTGCCGGTAACGACCAGTGATGAGTTGTTCCTTCCACCTCCAAATCACTGCACCCTGACTGTGGGCTTCCACTTGGAAAGTGAATCATCTGTGCGCAAGTTTGCATGCGACACATACAGTACATCTATATATACACTCGCACATGCACACATTTTTTTTCTTTTTTCTTGAATGTCATCCATAGAGGTTGATGTTATGCAGTGTCCTTTACACTGTATGATCTGCCACAGAAAATGTCCATTGATAACCTCTGTGCCATCTCCGAGGCAGTCGTTCATCTGTTTTTTAGAGCTAGATTTTGCAAGGCGTCAGTTTAGGAGAGTGGCCATTACACATCCTAATTACTGCTGCAACTGTGTTTCTGCTGAGTTTTAGTTGGTCACGGTTCTTCCTGTATCCTTCCAGGAACTGAGTGTGTTCATGCACATGAGAATTAATGGCATTTTCTGTCACAGCTAAAGGCACCATGTTTGAATTTAACAGAAGCAGGAATGAAATTCGGTAGTGCAAAGTGACAATGAAAACTAAAAGGTTAGTATTATTATTATTATTAATAACGACAATTAGCATTGTGTTAACTGTAAAAAATTATTACAACTAAACAGTCACTGCAAAAATGATGCATCCAAACAATGTGTGGTATTTCATTGTTTTTTAGTTGGCCTTTTATGTGTTAGGGTTAGGTACAGAAAACATGAACAACAATAAGGTGATTAAATAATTACAGAAATTTCACTTTTGAGTGAATTATGGATACAGTACCAATCATGCTGTCAAACATCTTCTGCACCTCGCCCCAGTCTGAAAGCTTTAAGAAATATTTTTCTTGGTATCTCTGTGACACTAAGTCATGTCTTCCATATTTATGTCAGCTCCAATTCCAAGTACATGAAAGATCTGGAAAGAGAGGACACATTCATATCAATATGAAATATACTTGTAAATTATGTATTTTTTTAAGCTGAACCCACGTACCAAGGGCAGGGTATATTTATACCATGTAGTAAATTTGCATTTTTAAATCAGATTAGTTCATGGAAGTTACAAAGTAATGTGATTAATCACAGAAATGTGCACAAATTGGTGTGTTTCCACTTCACATCCCATATGGGATCACTTCTCCATTCTCCAAAACACGAGGATTGGGACATGTGACCTAGGATAAAAACATGAATAAACACATACTATAGAAGAGTTGTTTAGAAGCAGTCTCAGATAAAAAAAAAACAAAAAGAAAAAAAAGTGAAGCACTCTGCTTCAAAATAAATAAGTCCACCATTAATTGATATAATGACACAAAATAATGCCTTGTTTCTTACTGTAACTGTTATGCTCTATTATGTCCTGTTTTAGTTTTGTTTTGCTCTGTTCCCATTTTCCTTAGTTCCCTAGTTAGTTTCCCTGGCTGTTAATTAGTTTCCACACAACTGTTTCTGTTCTACTCATTATCTTCCTGCTTTATATATGTTTAGTTTTCTTTGTCTGGTATTGTTTATGTTTATGTCTAGTTACATAATTTTTGCAGTTACAGTAGTTTCAGTAAATGCTCTTTTTTGGACTTTTTTGGAAAGTTACAGTATGTTTTCATAGAAAAAATAAACTCTTTTATCTCAAAAGATAAAGGCGAATTTGATTCTTCATGATATGACCCCTTTAAGGACAACTGCCCAGAGATTCAGCCCTAGTTTCTCTGATAAAAACACATCTTCTATGATGCCTTTAGGTGAGAACACACATCGCTACATTATTATCAGAGCAAGGCTCTGGGGCACTGAAATACAGTTAAGATGCACAAAGTAATTAAATCCTCTGGCACTGCTGCTAATAACAGACTCTTTTTGTTCTCTGACTTTTTGTGTTTCCGTGCTCAACAATAACTTTAAATGAAGGTGTATAATGGACTAAATATATTTCCTGCTCCTTTGATCCCATCACATTATCATCAGTTTGCTTTTTGTCTTTTCATACCGACAGAACTTTTCCATCCTTTTACATGATTTGAGCAATATTTTTTTGTGAGTGAATAGATAGATAGATAGATAGATAGATAGATAGATAGATAGATAGATAGATAGATAGATAGATAGATAGATAGATAGATAGATAGATAGATAGATAGACTATATACTATGATATAGACATTTTAGTTGCACTGGGATCATATTGTATCTGACAAGCAACAATTGTGAAGAACAGAAAAAAAAAAAAAAAATGTTTTAAGGCAAGTCAAGGACAAAGTAGAGCCCACACTGGACCATAGCTTCTATTATTATGAGGAAAAGCAACAACTCTGCATTTATCTCTGTAACAGTTGCTCAGTTTGTCTCGAGGCTGCAGTAATAGCACAGGATTGATATGGCTAGATTTGAGTGGAAACGGCCGAGTCAGGTGGTTGTGTTTTATATGTGCCTGAGTGGGAAAACATCACTTGTTTGGTGGCAACTCTAAGATCAATGTAGTCTCTGTTCTTGGCCACAAATCATTCACATGGATGAAATGAAGGGGCTTTTCAGGAAGACTGGGTATCAGGTTGTGTTTGTGTTCAGCTATCCCAAAAGGACATCTGTTCAAATTTGTGTGGAATAGGAGGAAAATGCTCTTCAGAGAGGTCTTTTATTTACCCGCCTTTGAGCTCTTGTTTGTGTAGATAGACAAATGAGGAAGAAGAAATATCCCACCTTCTGCTACGATTTTACTGATCTAACACTGCCAAAGCTGGTTCTCGGCTGCAGAACACTGCACTGTATTACATCACCTGGAGGTGATGGAGGTGAAATCATTTGCATGTATTTGGGCTTCATGGAATCAGTCGTTTGTTTCATGTTTTATAAGATTAATCTTTTCTGCCTGCACCATTACATAAAACCGCATGAAGAACATAAGCAGCTCTTTGGTGTTTTGTCAGATCAGATCTACCCTCAGTTGCTTTTAGATTACTGTTTTTGTTGTTGTCATGAACACAACAAGATGAATATTGCAATGTGATCAGGCATAGAGATATTACACAACCAGCCTGGATTTAGCATTCTGTTTGGTCAAATAATATATGTATTTAAGGCAGATGGTTTTTTTATGTTAATTTGAATGGTGAAAAGGGCAGAAATGATTATCCTTTTCAGTCACCATGTGCAGTGGCTGCAACACTGCCTCTCAGTGCTAACAGGGACCATCTGAAGTGAGATACGAGTCAGAGACTGTACTCTGTGTTTTTCTTCTAAGGGCCTTTCTATAAATTTCCACAGAGGATTTGAAATGTGTAGGGAAGCATGACTGTAAATGTAGCTGTTCACAGAATAAAAAACAAACATGTAAGCAGTGCATTTACTGTAGAAACACAGCGTCTACTATTGTAAGACCACTTTAGATATTCTTTAGTCCACTTTAGATATCACACAGCAAAATTCCCAGAGTTAAATCAACTCTGCTCAGAGTACATATGGTCCCCCTCTAAATAGTGTTAAAATAACACTGAAACAGAGTTAAATTTAATGAGATAATTAAGCAATTAATTAAGTAATGATTGCGCATCAGTGATGAACACCTGCTGTTAACAAGCAGAATCACTGAAGAAATAAGAAAAAACAAGAACTACAAGTGACTTAAGTCACAGCCTTATTAATTGCTTAATTATCTCATTAACTTTAACTCTGCTTCAGTGTTACTTTAACACTATTTAGAGAGGGACCATATGTACTCTGAGCAGAGTTGATTTAACTGTGCAGTAGTCCACTTTAGATATTCTACTAACTGTAAGTAAATTTGCAACTGTTTAAAAGTGGACTATCGAAATAAAGTATTAACTGTATGACTATATTTTATAATGCCATTGACCACAGATACATCTAAAGACCAATTCACATCGCACCAAAAGATGGCAACAGATACTTTGTTGAGTTTTGTCGGATCAGCGTGTTACCCCTGTCGGCATCTGTTGCCGCTGGTCGGTGCTTGTTTTCGTCGATTGAACTGGTTGGATCAGTTTTTGATGGCGTGTGGAATATCTGAGAAGCGACTTAGGCTACTGTAATCCGTTGTTTGTCCGTGTTGGTCAGGTCGTTCAGTGTGAATTGGCCTCATTTGTATGTAGCCTGTGCATTCTTATGTCATTAATTTAAAAGTTGAAGTTACAAATAGTTTTTTTTTTTTAAAGGTGCACTTAATTGGACAGAAAAAAATAATTCTGCAGCCTTTGCTTATATGTTCATTTGTCTCACTAGTGTCATTAGCCTCATAAGGATGTTATACTGACACCTATTGGTGTGGATGTGTGAAGTTTGTTTACTAACACATGCATTAATCGTTCCAGTGTTACGTTGTGTCTGTATTGTGTTTGTTGTTATATTACTTTTTTTTTTTTTTTTTAGATGTGCTTAGCTGAAAGAAATAATAATAATATGTTTATTTCATAGCATTATTAGAGTAGTAGTATCACTTTTTTTTTACATGACTGTTCATCTGATGTCAACATGTCAGCATCCACAAGGTAGCAACCTGCTCCATGTAAATAGAAACAACAACAATAATAATAATCATACATAATAGAATTAAATAAATTTGATCCATTGATACTTGCCTGTTTACAGATCTCACAAAGCAATTTTAAAAAGCACACCATGTTCCACAACTTGTTAGCTGAATGTTAGTTAATTTTAAAACATATGTTTTAAAGCATTTAGATATACATGATCACTTTCCTAATAGCTAGCTGTGGTAAAGTGCTTTGATTTTGGTTATGCAGATCAGGACCCTCTGGCCTGCTGCAGAAAAGTATTGATTTTCTGTTCTTGCTGACATAGTTACTTATGTTTGCTGTAGTTAAGCTCCTTGGCCAGTTTCATTAGAAGTTTGAAAAGAGAGCTTTGTCCCCTGAGTGGACATGCTGATGTGTTTAATATCTCACTTGGCAGTGAACCAAATAGCTTTTTTGAACAACAAACACAAGTCTTTGAAGGAACACTAATTACCTAAAGTTTTTGGTCAATCAGATGGGTTTAATTCTAAATGAGATATTTTAATTATGAAGCACAATCTATGTGTTGTTGTAACTGTGATTAGATGCCATGGTATCCAATTCACCCCACACAACATGACAAATGAAAGAAGGCTGTGGCATGGCCCGGTACAGTCACAAAGCCCTAAGGACATATATAAAAAAGCCCATAAGGATATATATATATATATATATATATATATATATATATATATATATATATATATATATATATATATATATATATATCCTTATATATTAACAGGAACTGAAACAGGTGGGTGATTTAAATCAGTAACCATAGATACAAACTAGTGCAGGAAAAGGAGAACAAATGAAACATGAACTATAATTAAACCATAACTAATTCTGTGTGTAAAGGTATATCCAATATTACAATGTTGTTGCCATGACAATAAAATGGCTAAAACCCTAAAATAACTATAAATATGCTGAAATTATGAAAAATGACAACTGTACTTTACTTTTGATAGAAGTATTAATTATGTTTTTTTTTAGAAAAATAAAAAGCAGCAGCAATGAAGGAGAGAGCACGCACTTCATTACAGTTCATCTGAGTTGTTTTACGGATATAAAGTTTATCAGTTTATTAAGCACTCCCATCAAAAAAAAAAAAAAAAAAGGAATAAGGTTTGTATATATTTACTGTTAGTTGTAACAGGTGTTTTTGTATAATTTGATGTTGATGATAATGAAAAGGGAAGAGAGAGTTAATGCGCACTTCTTGTACTGTGTTTTATTCAGCTCTTACAGTGATTTTCTGGAGTAAAAATGGACACTTTATCTTTTGTGTGATGTACAATAAACTTCATAAAACTCATCAGTAAAGTTTTGGCCATCATTCGGACGAGGCCATGGATAAAAGCAAGATGACAACATAATTTATAACCATAATTAAACTAAACTAAACTATGTTCTGTCTCCATGCAGTATATTCTCTGGCTCTGTAGGCATGATTGTTTGAAACTGAACCCCATTACTGACAGTTTCTAACATTTTCAAGTGCATGAGATTGTCCTGTTTGTTTCTTGCATGAGCTCTTGAAGCTCCGCCCTCTTCTTGAAAGGGGGCTGGGATCAGTAGCTCATTTGCAATTAAAGGGACACACACAAAAATGGCTTGTTTTTGCTCACCCCCCACAACTGGCAATTTTAACATGCTATAAAATTATCTGTGGGGTATTTTGAGATAAAACTTCACATACACACTCTGGAGACATCAGAGACTTATTTTACATCTTGTAAAAGGGGCATAATAGGTGCCCTTTAAATCCTCCAAAAATTGGCCTAATTTTCTTTGTAACCACTGAAAGTACTTCGCTGTAACCATATTTTTCCAATTTAGCAGAGAAAACAAAGCTGAAATGATTTTTTTGTGGTAATCAACATTATGTTATGCAGTAAATGCTGTCAACTGAGCTTAACTTGTATTGAACCCGGAATATAACAGTTATATGAACAATTTATCATATTTTCACCTCTCAGGAGGAAAACACATTCTGTTGTTCCTGTCTTTATGATATCACAAATCAGTTATATTTGGGTTAGTGTGTTATGTAATGTGACTTGTCTAACTTCCCAAAATGCCTCATTTTAATTGTAAAAAGTTCCCACTTGTGTCAGTGTAGAGTGCTGTAAATCCTGTGATTTCATGTGTTGTGGCTTATTGAAATTTGATAAAGTAATCCAAAATTACACTGTGTTTATTATGTCACTTTCTATTTAGAAGCTTTTTATAATCATTTGTTATGAAATTGAAACATGGCTGCTACTGGGCTGCTACTTTTTTTGAGGACGAAAATCGTAGAGGAACACTCCACTTTTTTTTCCAACTCCCCTAGAGTTACACAGTTGAGTTTTACTGTTTTCCAATCTATTCAGCCGATCTCCGGGTCTGGCGGTACCACTTTTAGCATAGCTTAGCATAGTTCATTGAATCTGATTAGACCGTTAGCATTTCGAAATGACTCAAAAATGACCAAAGAGTTTCGATATTTTTCCTATTTAAAACTTGACTCTTCTGTAGTTACATCGTGTACTAAGACTGATGGAAAATGAAAAGTTGCGATATGGCTAGGAACTATACTCTCATTCCGGCGTAATAATCAAGGGACTTTGCTGCCATACCATGGGTGCAGCAGGCGCAATGATATTACGCAGCGCCTCTCACATATGTCTCCATGGTTGCAAGGCATGCTCCCTGTGCAAACGGGGTCACAGGCGCTGCGTAATATCATTGCACCTGCTGCACCCATGGTGAGAATATAGTTTCTAGCCATATCGGCCTACAAAATGGCAACTTTTAATTTTCTGTCAGTCTTAGTACATGATGTAACTACAGAAGAGTCAAGTTTTAAATAGGATAAATATCGAAACTCTTTGGTCATTTTTGAGCGAGATGCTAACGGTCTAATCAGATTCAATGAACTATGCTAAGCTATGCTAAAAGTGGTACCGCCTGACCCAGAGATCGGCTGAATGGATTCGAAAATGGTAAAACTCAACTGTTTAACTCTAGGGGAGTTGGAAAATGAGCCTATTTTCAAAAAAGTGGAGTGTTCCTTTAACCAGAGCATCAAACGCAGCATGAGACCGAAGGTTATAGATCATAAGTTGCACATTAGTGCACGCTGCCTTATTTAAGCGTGAATCTCCTCTGATCTGAGACCTTCTGTTCTGATCCATATAGAGCCATCAGTGAATCACCTGGTGCTGGTATTAAGGGAGGGAATTTACTACTGAACTCATTAATATATGCTGTGGAAACAAAGGAGGCAGAAAGTGTGTTCTCCTCAGCACGCTGCAGGGAGGCAGTATGGGTACACAGGGCCAATCTGAGCCTCAGACAGGATGAGTAATGAAGCAGCATCTTCTGTACGTGTGCTCCACATGCTCTGGAATATTCCTACTTGTGTGTGAGTGCAAAAGTTTGTGCAAATCATTGTGTGTCTGTGTGTGATTGATTGTTGCAGAAGGTGGGAACTACGTCTTGTGCTTCCCTCTGATCTTTTGTTATGATCTTTTTGTTGTTGTATTTTCTCCATGTGTGTGTGTGTGAGTGTATAGTAATTAATTTCTCTACAACTTCAAAGAGTTACATATGGGCTTGCTTGTCCGTCGAGATTCAGGAAGTGTTGTCGGAGGAGGGTCAGAGTATAGAACACAAACACAACAAATACAAGTACACATAGACAACTGCAATACTATATTTAAACATCAGCACTGGGTTTATATAACAGCTCACAGTGTTTCTTGCATAGCAGGAAAGGCCCATTTTCTGGGTTTTAAGAGCAGTGAAATGGCATACTGCAAATATGAACATGAAAATCCATTGAAATCCGTTTACGTTTCCTTCACAACCCTCTTGTGTTTAGGGGCAAAAGGCGTGTTGTGTTCTTAAGTAGTGCATCAGCTTTCTGTCCTGTCTCGTTTGGTCTGAGCACATAATTCAATATCCTGGTGTCTGGCCTGTCTCCTCCTCTATCTCCATCACATCTCAGTTCAGGCCATAATAGAACATAGAAAGTTGAATGGACTCAGTTGAGTTTACAGGAACTAATGGGATTATTTTAATAGTTGGCCTGTCAATTGGTTTAAATTTTTCAGATTTCAAGTCAGATTAATTAGAGGATATGCTGACTCATTTAATTGCAATCAATCACATATATTTACTGAAAAAAGCTTCTAAATGAAAGTATTTCAAAGACATTATTGTGGAACATGACAACATTGAAAAGACATTTTTAAAAAGTTGCTTTAGAACTCAATAAATTGTTTATGTGTATATACAGGCAATATCAGATATTGGTCTGAAATATTATTTCAAATGTTATTTAGACAAAATTAAACTAAAATATACACAGCTTTTCAAAAGTTATGATTTTTTTTCAATTTATGATATTTTACAATTAATACTTTTATTCAGAACACTTCAAATGGTTCAAAAGTGAAAGATTTTTACATTATTGTAACAAAAGGTATCAATTTCAAATTAAGGCTTTTCTATTGATGTTTCTATTAAGAATACTTAAAAAAATATATCACAATTTCCATAAACATGTTAAGCAGCACAACTGTTTTCAACACGATAATAATAGGAAATGTTACTTGAGCAAAAAATCTAGATATTAGAATGATTTCTGAAGGATCACATGACCCTGAAGACTGGAGTAATGGCTGTTTTTTTTTTTTGATCAAATAAATCCAAAAAGCTGTTTAAATGACTTTTGAACAGTAGTATAAGAGAAAACAAATCAAGCTTAAATTAGCATGTTAAATTGGCACCCAATAGTTTATGCATATAATCACATTTAATTGCATTACAAATCTTACTTTGTAAGTGTTCACCAATGTATAACATATGCTGGTCCTCCTTTGGAGATAAATTGATTCTGTGTGATTAATAACAAAAGTCTTCTATAGTAATATGTAATGAAGTCCCAGTCTTCAAAGATGAGTGTATAGTGACATTTTTCTCACACCTCTGTTGTAATGAGTAACAAGAAGTAGCAGCATCTATTCATTGGAGTCTAACACAGTAAAAAGCCAGTTATACTGCAGTAGAACAATGATATAATGAAGCTTCATCCATCTGAAATATCTTATTATGTTCTTATCTTATTATTTTAGTGTGCAGAATGATTGTTATTAGGATGAACATTTAAAAAATGTTTAGGCTGCTCTTCCTCAGCGGTCTAACAATATCAAAATGATCGAGAGAGAGAGAGAAAACACCTACTGTGCATTCTTAAAAAATAAAGATTCCCGAAGGGAGTTTTCACAGCAGTGCCATAGAAGAACCATTTTCAGTGATTTTTAGTATAGAGAACATTTTAATACGGTGACCAGGAGGGGACATGTTCGGTTCACTTTGTTTTGTCATGGCCATGGCATATTAACTCGTGAGAGCATGATAATATGTCATGGCCACTGGATATTAATTCCTGGGAACGTGATAATATGTTGTGGCCACGGGATCATTTTGTCGATGTAACAACATCCTTATGCTGTGGCCTACAGTATAATATAATAGTATAATAAAGGTTAACATAATAATTTCTTAATCCTGCACTTTTTTGTCATTCTTAATTGAAAATAAAATATTAATTTATTAATAGTATCAATTTCTCATAATCCCAGGTTGCTATGGCCACGCAGGTTATTTTACACATTAAATTCATGTCCACAAGAAATAGATGTCTTTCCCACAACATAGGATCTCAAGGCCACGACTTTACATCATGTGGCCTCAGCATGAGTATGTTGTTCAACAAAATGATCTTGTGGCTGTTTAAATTTTTTCCACGAGTTAATATGTCATGGCCACAACAAAACTTAGTGAACCAAACATGTTTCCACCTGGTCACCATATATTAATATTCTAAAGAACCTTTTACCACTATAAAGAACCTTTTGTGGAATGGAAAAGCTGCATTGAACCATCGATGCCATTAAAGAACCTTTAACAAGAGTATTGAGTGTTTATATTAGTGATGGTGTATGTAGGTTAATATGCCAATAAATGTGCCTTCTGTTCAGCTTTGTTATGCTACATCTAGCTGTTTTAAAACACAAGAAGGCAATCTGTGTAAAGGACCCCTGAGAAATTAGGAACAAATTATGATGTATCATGCCCTGGGCACTGAGTATAGACCCCTTAATCGCCTACGTCACTGTGACGTCACTGCTCTAGCTGGAGGCAAAACATAAATAAGAACTAATAGCGGGCGCGCTAAAAGTTTGAGGTTTTGACTTTAAAATGTCGTCTTGTTGTGTTTTTGGCTGCCAGAACAGAAGGAACAGGACTTTTGGTTCAAAACTAAAGTTTTACCAGATCCCGGCAGACATTCCTTCACAGAAATCAAAAAGATAATTGTGGTTGAAAGCAATACGGCGTAGTACAGACTGGACGGAGACGATCATAAATAATACTTGTGTTTGCAGTGCACACTTCATATCAGGTAAAATAATCGATGCATATGTAATGGTGTGTTGGTTTTATCTAGTACAAATCAGCAAGTTTCTGTTTTATAGGTGAAATGTCGCCAACTTTCAGCACACTAGCTAGCTTAAATGTTAAACAAACATACAGCGATAGATGTGTGTGCCATCCTTTGAATGGTCTCTTAAAATAATCCACATTGCTAGCCATAATCATAGTTAGCCCTAGCCTGGTAATACCAGACTCTGCTACTTCACTTTGCTTCGTAGACAGAGTCTGGAATGGCATAATAGAGAAGTGTTTTCTCTCTCGCTAGGGGGCGCTTGTCTGAAGTTTAAAATCATTGGTTACCCATAAGCCAATCAGATACGTTTAGTTATGACGTATGTTATGCGCCTGTGCAGCCGCATCGAAGCACAGACATCATGCATCGAACTCAAATCTGTTTAAAGATTTAAAGACTTAAAATGTTTATCAAACACTCTTCTTGTTCTGGCTTCAGTTTGAAACATTGAGTTTGAATGTTCTCCATAACAGAGCGAATTGCATCCCGTGTCTCGTTTCCCATTTCCGCGGTCGTTTCGGTTTTCGATTTCTCTAACCTACAATGTAAAACTCGGCGCTTAGCATCTACGTCACCGCTCTCAGTCCGCCCTCTGTTCGTTGATTGGCCCGGCTGTTTCCAGACCGGTGGCAAAGAGAAAGCTCTGACGCTGTATCAGACTGAGTACAGAAGCGAAATGAAATTGAGCGGAAGTAGGAAGTCTGACGTAGTCAGCTAAGTTAGCCCAGCGTTAGGTTACATTAGACAATAAACCTTGACGAAATGCCCCGAACCACCTGAAAGTAATTAATATGTTGTCTAGGAAATATCCAAAACTTAAGTTAATTTACAAAAATAGCTGTCACGGTCCCGCAGAGTCAGTGACTGTACATATTCGGACAGTTCTGAACTTTCTTCTGCATCTATGTTTAATAAATCCCTCCTAAAACATGCTAGCTTACGCTTGTCAACATTGAGTCCAGCGTCTCTTTTTGCCTCCAGCTAAGCCCCGCCCACCAAGAAACGTTGCAATGTTTACAAACTTTTAAGGGGTCTATAGGTTCCTATAGTTAGAATATAGAAATATAGCTGCAAGCAGCGATGACGGGCCGAAGCCCCGGCGCCATCGCCATTGCCTCCCTCATGGTTTAAGGAAACATGTGCATGGCGGGCAACATACAATCTTATTTTAATGTGACACATTCTATTTCCCTTTTTTTGTCATTTCTTTAATCCCTTGCCATGGCAACACTGTTCGAGATATCCTACAATCGTTCACAATTTAGCATCTTCAGTGTCTTTGTTTCATGTTGACCGAGTTTGATGCCGATTGCATGAACCTCTTACGAAGAGTGCTTAAAAAACCTGTTTTTTAAAAAAAAAGGTTTTTTTTTTAAAAAGAATTTACTACTTTTTTTCAGCAAAGATTCATTCAATTGATCAAAATAGTAGCATAAGACATAATGTTATAAAATATTTCTTTAAAAAAAACTTTTTCTACTATTAATCAAAGAATAATAGAAAATGTACCACAGTTTCCACAAAAATTTTAAGCAGCACAACTTTTTTCAGTATTGATAATAATAATAATAATAATAATAAATAAATTTTTGAATAGTAGTGTGTAAACATACCCAGAATAAATGTTTCAGGCTTTTCTCTGTTTATTACTCATCCCTTCTATAGGGAGCAATGTGTTATAAATAAATAGTATAGTTTATTTGCATATTAATATAATAAACTATAACTTGAAGTTATTACTAACATACTATTATAAATATATATTTACATGACATCATATACTCAGTTGGTTCCATAATTTTTTCCCCCCCTTCAGATCAGAAAAACCTCTTCTGATCTCATTTTGAAAACTCAGAACTCTGGTTTTGATGAGATTTGTTAGGAAAAATATTATCTACCCAAGCACTGTTACCACTGTTTCTGCCACAAAAACTCTTGGTATTTGACTTTGTCCACCTACAGTAGCAAAAAGATACAGACAAAGGAGAAATCCACATATAGTTTTCTACATATTGTCTGCCAAAATATAATTGCATGAGAATTCTCCCCACATGTGTACAGATGTGCATGTAAAGGTGCTCTCACATGCTTAGATATTCTGTCAGATTTGCCAATATGTTCTCCTACAGTACTAATATAGAGTATTCTACTATAAAATAAATATAGACAAGAACCCCAATGGTTTACATCTACAGAATCTTGCTGGTCTGACTCCAGCTTATTTGCAAAATATTCTACACTGTCTCAGAAACATATTGATCACCTAGTGACATCCTTCAAATGTTCCTTTTTTGCTTCTCTGCCTGCAAATTTGCTGCAATTCATGACTGCATAAAATGCTGCAATTGGATTATTGATATAATCTCAGTTGAATGGTTTTGAATAATCTTCTCTGTATTATTTATATAATTTCTGATGAAATTATTAAATTCTATATTTTTTTATTCCTATTTTTTTTTTTATTCCTCATTTTTCTTTCTCTCCCTCAAGAGAACCTGTTAACCATGAGTCTTGTCCCATGTTTTGGATTTGTAATGCGCCTTCAGTACTGCCCATAGTTCCATACAATAGTTCCATAAAACAGCTAGGTCACTGATACAAGTCTTCATCTCGTGTGAGTAAATGTGATCATATTTCTTAAAAATGTATAAAAGTACCCTTTTTTATGTCTAAAACCTTTTTTAATTAGCAAAAAAAACTTTGAGTGTCTCTGGTTAAGTCAAGGTAAAAACCGCATCCTTCACAAACACACTATGCTTTTGGTATTAATTGAAAGTAAAGATGCTTTACACACCTTCTGTATGAGATATTTGTTTTTCTTTCCTGACATGATTAAACTCAATGACCATTAGTGAAGCAAAATTTTTGTCTGTGACTCGGCTGTGGTTCCTATTGAAATTCCAAGTATGTGTGTTTGCTGCAGGTTGTCTTCATCCCTTGAGGCCTCTGTTTGAAATGGAAATTTTCTTGGGAAATCAAAATATGCCACACACACACACACACACACACACACACACACACACACACACACACACACACACACACACACACACACACTCACACACACAGTGGACCTCTCTGCTCCATTTCTAAGCTTTGCTTGTCATGGCTCTGTGGCAGCCCTGTGTGCTCCTATGGCTTCTGACACCTGCAGTAGAACACATTCAGCATGCAGGGATCCTTAGATAATTAAAGTCTCTCTTTGGTTTGACCAAAAGACATCTTACCTTCATTATGGTTATTTACAGTAAACATAATATTTTTAGTTTGTCTTGATGTTCTTGTATACATGTTCTTGTTTGTTTGTTTACTGTTTGTTTGCTTTATTGTGCATTTTTGCTTAGTCAAGATCATATTAAAAATCCACACTCTGAAGAAATCTGTAAAAATAGGGCACATTGTGCTGTATTAATTTAGCAGAATTTTCTGTATTTATTTTTTACAGGTGTTTTATCTGTATTTTGAATTTTGCACTTCATTGAGTTGTGTTTTAGAGTTAACAAATGTCCGTTAAAATTACTGGATAATGTCTGTATAATTAGCTGCCAGTACGTTTTCTGTTATTTTACGGAATTATTTTTTACAGTGCAGAACATGCACAATAACATAGCAACCAACAATGTGAAAAACAGAGAATATTACTGAACAATAATAATAATAAAAGTCTTGTGTGGAATAATACAGATCTCTTACATTTGGAAGTAATAGCTTTACATTAAAGGGTTCACCCAAAAATGAAAATTCTGTCATGAATTACTCACCCTCATGTTGTTCCACATCCGTAAGACCTTTGTTCATCTTCGGAACGCAAATGAAGATATTTTTGATAAAATCCGATGGCTCAGTGAGGCCTGCATTTTCCAGCAAGATAATTAACACTTTCAGATGCCCAGAAAGCTACTAAAGACGTATTTAAAACAGTTCATGTGACTACAGTGGTTCAACCTTAATGTCATGAAGCGACGAGAATACTTTTTATGCACCAAAAAACAAAATAACTTTTTTTAACAATATCTAGTGATGGGCAATTTCAAAACACTGCTTCATGAAGCTTCGACGCTTTACAAATCTTTTGGTTCGGAGCGTGTATCAAACTGCCAAAATCATGTGATTTCAATAAACGAGGCTCCGTTACATCATAAGTGTTTTGAAATTTCAATAGTTCACCACTGGGGGGGCGTGACTTTGGCAATTTGATACACCCTCCGAACCATTCATTTGAAACAAAAGATTCGTAAAGCTTCGAAGCTTCATGAGGCAGTGTTTCGAAATCGCTAGATATTGTTGAATAAAGTCGTTTTTTTTTTTTTTTTTTGTTTTTTTGGCACACAAAAAGTATTCTCGTCACTTCATAACATTAAGGTTGAACCAGTGTAGTCACATGACAGATATGTCTTTAGTAGCTTTCTGGGCTTCTGAAAGTGTTAACTATCTTGCTGGCAATGGAGGCCTCACTGAGCCATCGGATTTTATCAAAAATATCTTAAATTGCGTTCCGAAGATGAACGAAGGTCTTACGGGTGTCGAATGACATGAGGGTGAGTAATTAATGACAGAATTTTCATTTTTGGGTGAACTAACCCTTTAATACAGCTTTGGTAAACACTTTAAACCTTTTTGCTCATTTGAAATTATCTTTATTGACTCACTCAAATAATGTCTTCATTTTCTGTTAGCTTTGTTACTTAGCAATGAATTTTACCAGGCATGCCCTATATGGATAATGATAACAATAAACATTATAGTCAGAAAAATGAAAATGATCATTCTGAATCCATGAATTTGGAGGTGTAAATAAATCCTTCCTTTCTCGAAAACCTCTAAACCTGCCAAATGTCCCTTAAATGTCTGCCAACACCACCCTCCTGCTTTGCTGAGATAGGATTTAACAACGCTGTGTTCTCACAAGGCTGGTATTAACTGAACACCGTCCCATATCCACATGTTTCTTCAGGTCTTGAGGGGGTGTTCTTCTATTTGGAGGCAGTGTGCACTTTACAACCTCCAAAAGGAGTTTAAACCCTCCAGCTGACCCTGTTATCTCAGTATAGGGTGAGGTGTGACAGGGGGAGGGTGTGTACGAGCCAAGCCCTTGTCCCCAGAGGTACCGTACGGGGGCGGTTGCTGGTCCTAACCGCCCTCGGTGTGCTGTCCAGCCCGAGTCAGCATGTCACCGTAAAGGCTGTGCTAGTTTTGACAGGACTCAAATGCTCTTCATGCCTCATAATTCAACGCTTCTTTAAAGCTATTGCTTCTGGCCAAGTGATTTTTCTGCCATCCATTCGGAGATGTATTGGTGTGTGTGTGTGGGCAGTTCTGTGCGTGGACTCGTTTTTCTGCGTCATCTGTACATGTATGTGTCAGTGTGTGCCTTTTTTATGAAACGCTGATCCACACAGTGCAATGAATGTGTCATTTTTAGTGGTTGACAATAATAAAGTTGGATTGCCCAGCTGTTTTATAGCTGTGACTGATGAGAGGAGAATTTTTTGGTATTTCACCCCTCTGAAAGAGAGAAAATGTGATTAATAAAACATGAGATCTGATGTCATTTGCCTCCCTCTTGACTGTGATTTCTAGCTCATTATTGGCTGTTTTCCTGCGCTAACAGCTTGTTTTGGTTGACTTGCCATTCAGGTGACATCATCTGCAAAAGGTACATTCTAGTGGGATATACAAATAAAGTGCTAATTTATTTACATCCCACCCAGCTTAACTACAGCCTGCTGAGAAGAACTAAACAATCTGAGGGCTCAGGCATAAGAACATCTCTGCATACACAATGATTTCTCATTTTGTTTTTATTCTTTTGAAGTCTGTGAGTTTGCTTCTGCTTCTATCTGGGTTTTAGGCAAGGATACATCAGAAAAGACAGGAAACTGTAAACAATTCTGCAGGAAATAATTTCGACTTCATGATTTTATTGATGCGAATACCAATTTTTCAACCTCCACTAAACATAAAAATCTGCTATTAAGGGTCCGTTACACGACAACGATATGCTTAAAACGGAGAAGTTTTTTCTTTGAGTTTTCCGCGTGACAAAACCATTGTCAAAATGATCCACATTCACATGAATCCGTGAAAACGACAAAAAATGCTGTATTCTGCTGGCAGGCCATTAGATGGCGATGAAGTGGTGACTATAGACTGAATATGTAAAGGCCGAAACACACCAAGCTGACAGTCGGCCATCGGGCAGTTTTTCTTCGTCGGTCGACTAAGTTTTCTCAGTGTGTTCCATACCGTCGGCTGATGTTGGTCCTCTTCGGCTTTTTTTCGGCCGATTCGAAATGTTGAATCAGCGTCGGAGCTCATCGGTCCGTCGGGCCATCTGATCATTCTGATTGGCTGTTCAGATACTGCCACCTGCTGGTTCAGAAAGGCATTTCATCTCACGCAGGCTCAGAACTGACGTGCTACTTGGCCGTCGGCTGTCTAGCGTTGTTCCCTTTCTAGAACGGTCTCTCGAGGTTACCATAGTAACCGGAGACGGATTGGTGTGTCAGGGCAACTTTGGATACAGACGCTGCTGACGCGAGCCAACCCTGCAATCTGCTTTTGTCGCCACTAGTTCGTCGGAGACGGCTTGGTGTGTTCCAGCCTTAATCCGCATGTGCATGACGTAATCATTTTCACAGATACAAGTTTTTGTTGTTTACACGGAGACCATTTTCAAAAACGTAAACTTTGAAACCCGTTTTCAAAAGTTCGCGTTTTCAGGCCAGCAAAACGCTGACTAAATGAACGGCCAAAATGCATAAAAAGTTTTCCGCTGAAAGTTTTCAGTTGAAAACGGTGTCATGTAAAATTACATATATGAATTCAAAGTGAATTATAAATTTATTCTGTTAAAAAAACAAAAACAAAAAAAACAATCAAGGGTATATGCATTTTTACATGCCTGCATTGTTTGTCATTGATATTCTTTTTAAAATATATCTGAAACAAAACATAGTGACAGATAATTAAGAGGAAGTGACATAATTTGAGTTTTTAAGAATCCAAATTTAAAAGTTAACAAGTTCTGTTCTCATTTAAAATTTGTATATATTTTTTCATGCATGACAAAATTAGTCAATAACAATATCCACCGTTTCATAAAACAGACAGACTTTTTTACAGTATCCCAAACATACTAATTATTATTTATTAATTATTATTAGTTTATTTTGAGGTGGCATAATACATATTAGCACCAATATAGACACCATTGTCTAAATGAATGTTTAAAATCTCTCTCTCTCTCTCTCTCTCTCTCTCTCTCTATATATATATATATATATATACATTTTATACTATTTTTTTTTTTAAAGTAGAAAGTTTATTGCAAGATTTATTTAAAAAAAAAAAAAGAAAGAAAAAAAAACATAACTCTGCAATGACATTCACCTCTTAAGTCATCTGGTATAGTTGCAAACATCATCTTGTTTCTTCACAATCCACAGTTATTTTCATGCAGGGTGGGAAAGAGAGTTTTTTTGTCCTGTATTTTGTGTAAATAAAATGCTTTGTTCTCCAGTTTTCAGTTGTCATTTCCATATAGTCTAAGCACTGTAGCAAACAGGGCAGTTTAGAGGTAAACAAAAGGAGAGGAAGTACCAGAGCTGCTGTTTCTTCAGCCCAGCGGAATAATCGACCTCACGCAGATTCGCCTTATCACAGCTGCTTTGAAACAGCCTGAATCTGAGAACAGCCTGGCTGCCATTCTAACAACTCTGTGTTTGTTTGGGAAGATGGCCTATTGGTGTGCACTTGTGACTTATACAGCATGTGTTTTGTTTTCCTCAATCATTCATTTTTGAGTAGCAGTAGAGCATTTTCTTTTTTTCTTCTTTTCTGCATCTTATTGCATTGCTGTCGGATTTTACTTTAAAAAATCTCAAATGTCATTTTAACACATTAATTCATCAAACGAGATGGCAGCTGGAAATGTGAGTGTGTGTGTGAATGTGAGATGAGGGTGATGGAGAGAGTGTCTGTGTGATCTATGAGAAAGTGCTTGAGCAGCTCTGTGAATCTCGATCTCTCTGCTCCTCCTCATCAGATCGATCTGCTCGAACATCTCTCTCTTTTCCTTGCATATGTGTTGGAGCACGCGCCCCTGTGCGTTGTGTGGATTGAAGTGTGTGGGTTTCTGCTTGAAAGTTTCCCTCCACCCAAACCAAGACGCCTGCTAACTAGGATGCCACTGGACACTGGATGTGTGTGTGTGTGTGTGTGTGTGTGTGTGTGTGTTTGTGAGTGAGTAAGCAGGGGTGTTAGAGGCTGCTTGTTGAGCTGCTCTCACCCACTGGAGGTTAACAGTGAGCAGATCGGTGATGTCATATTTGCCTGCCTCCATTTTGTTCTCTCTTAAGGAGTCAACAGAGCTGTACAGTAGCCTATTACAATGCTGTAAACGTGTACACGGTAGGCTACTTATCGTTGAAATAGAAAATAAATAAGGAGAAGTAAATAAAGAGATGAAGGAAACAGAGAAGGAAATAAAAGAAATGTTAGAATGAAAAATAAATAAGAAAAGTAAAATAAAATAGAACACAATTTAAGAACAAAATATGGTAGGCTATATAGAAAATACTCATCAGAGTAATAAATGTTAGCGGTCTAGTGGTTCTTATTGACATGCTGATACATAGTTAAGGGGAAATGTAATTTTCTCACACCATGTCCTATCCAGACGCGATGTGATAAGATTCTAGCGACGAACAATTTGTCTGTCCACACCAGACGCGACGCAACTATGAGACGCGATAAAGTCCGTCAATCAAAAATCACATCCAATCAGAAGAGATCATGGGCGGGTTCTCTCGGCAAGCTCCTGCACTCGCAACAAAATGGGTAAGTACATAATCAAATTCATGAATATTACACCATTTTAACATTATTAAAAATACATACTGAGTTACAGAAACAATCTTTGTCATAGAAAGAATACACTTGTCTGTTCACAGTGAGTTGACAGTTGAATTGTCCATTGTTGCTTTCAGTAAGGCTATAAAAGGCACACAAAATGATATTCAAAGTCACATTACATACATTTTAACATTAAATAAAGCACATAAACATCACCTGAGATTATCATTGCCATACTGTTTTATTGTTGTTCCAGCCGCGACGTCGCAGAAAAATAGAAACCGTTCCTAAATTTGAATCGTCGCTTGTCGCCGTCGCGGCTGGTTATAGGGCAAAAATGATCGCACCAGATGTAACGTCGTGTCTGGTTAGGACACGGTCCCAGCTAAGAAGACAGATGGCCAGTTTTCTTGACGTTATAGGAACGTTTTTATAAGGTATAATGTTCCTCAAACGTTCTTTCAACTTAATTTTGATCTAAAATTCAACATTGTAGGAACGTTTATTTGTAATATTCCAAGAACATGAAAATGTTCAGTTTCCTTAATGTTAGTAGAATGTTATTTAAAGGTTAGTATGATGTTCCTGAAACATTCTTTCAACTTTATTTTGATCTAAAATTCAACGTTGTAGGAACGTTGATTTGTAACATTCCAAGAACATAAATTGTCCAGTTTTCTTAATGTTAGTAGAATGTTATTTAAATGTTAGTATGATGTTCCTGAAACATTCCTTCAATCATTCAAACACCTGCTGTGAACAAGCACTGAAAGAAAGAGAAATAAGAACACAAACCACAGCCTTAGATGAGCTGAAGAGAAAAGACATTAAATCTTTGAAGATCTGATTAAACAACTCCACAAACAGCATTACCATCTTCACTTATTACTAACTAGGCTGACTTTATTTCTGTCACACGTCTACAGAAGCTCTTTCTGAGAATTAACAGGTTTAGATGTTTCGTTTGAGGTCACCATCATGGAGGTTGGTGGTTGCTTTAGTTGAGTTCTTGACACCTGACTATTAGAGTTGCTTCTTTATCAGCAATTGTAGGTGTTTTCAGAAAACATTTCTGCATTGTTAAAACAGTTCAACATGTCTGTTTTAATAACAGACAAACAACTGCATTAAAGTGGACTAACTGCTTTGTTGAAGTTTTCTTTGCTTTTGGTATTGAAGTGTTATGTGGAAAGGAAATAATAAACTCAAATGATACAAATTGTTTTTAACACTGAACTGATTTATGTTGGATTGTCCAAAACTATTTAGAAGTTAAAATTGACACACTCATCATACAAACCTCAACAATGGTGAAAAAGAAAAAAAAAATTCAGCTGCATAATTTATTCATGTCGCAATGCATGCTGGGAACCATGAATGTGTTCTGTATGCAGGCATGAAGCATGTCACCATTGTTGTGTTTCATACGCCAAATGTTGATGTCTGTGAGTGTATAAATGACACAAAACAATGTTTTAAACAAAAAGTTAACAATAACAGTGTTGTAAATGATATTTTTCACGTTGGTTGAGTTTGATACAGCATTTCAATTTCTTAAGTTAGCAATTACAGAAAAAAAAAGTTGTTTAAACCACTTTAATGCAGTTAGTTGTCTGTTATTAAAACAGACATGTTGATCTTTATCAGTGCAGAAATGTTTTCTGAAAAAAAAAGCATGCAATTGCTGATAAAGAAGCAACTCTATAATAGTCAGGGGTCAAGAACTCATCTAAAGCAACCACCAACCTCTATGATGGTGACCTCAAACGAAACATCTAACATCTACTGTTAATTCTCAGTAAGAGCTTCTGTAGACGTGTGACAGAAGCTGTTTGTGGAGTTGTTTAGTTTGTGTTCTTATTTCTCTTTCTTTCAGTGCTTGTTCACAGCAGGTGTTTGAGTCATTGAAAGAATGCTTCAGGAACATCATACTAACCTTTAACTAACAACATTCCACTAACATTAAGGAAACTGGACAATTTATGTTCTTGGAATGTTACAAATCAACGTTCCTACAATGTTGAATTTTAGATCAAAATTAAGTTGAAAGAACATTTGAGGAACATTATACCTTATAAAAACGTTCCTTTAACGTCAAGAAAACTGGACGTTTTTAATGTTCCCAGAACCAACACTGAATATTTAGAGAACGTTCTTATAACAAAATTCTGTTAGCTGGGGTGTCACGCTTATTTTGTTCGGTTATCTCTTCCATTTTTCAGTATTCTTCGCCTTCAGTTGTTCAGATGAAAGCAACAAGAAACAGAAAGACCAGAGGCAGAGTACACAAACACATTTGAAGGTGGATATCTTTAGTTCAAAGCAACACCCACAATAGTGTCAGGTAGGCTACATCAGGCCTTACATCTCAGGATCTATACTGTCTTTAGTAATGATGAATGTTTCATGCTATTTGCTGTAGAATAATTTAAAGTAAAAATAAATGGATGTTGTATAAAAGAACAAATGAAGCAAAATATGCGAATAAACACAGCTCTTAACCATCTCATCAGGCTAAACTTGCACAAATAAGTAATGTATTGAGTCAAGCTTTTAGCGAGACAGACTAGGAAGACTTCAGATGTTCTTTACTCTTATTTGCAGTTTTGGGGTGTGGAAACGCTGACGCTGAGAAATCAGGGCGTCCCCTGTGATCATTATTCCTGCAGAATATATTCCATCTGTCTGCCATCTGTCTTTGAACTGCAGATGATTTTCTTAGTGGACAGACTGTAATACAAATGCTCTTCTGTACTCATTAGAGACCAGCAGTCAGAGTGTGGCATCATGAAGGAGGGACAGAAGTCCCCCAGAAGAAACTTGTCCATTTTGCAAACATTTCCAAGAAATCACTTAATTATTTAGCTTACAGTACATGCACAATGACACACAGTTGCTAAATATGCCAAAGTCAAACTTTTAAGTTTGGCTTGGCAGCTTTAAAAGTAAAAAAGTTTTGTTTTTAAGGCTATGCAGGCCTTACAGGGGGAGATGGATGGATGGATGGATGGATGGATGGATTTTTAATAGATAGCCTAGATTTTAGATTTGTGAACATACTGTGTGATGTTTCTGATGAGAGAGGGAGAAAGAGAAGAAAAGACTAGAAGTTTATCATCTTCACTGTTTCATTCACATTCATTCGATAAGGGACAGAGAGGTGAATGTCCCTGGAAATGTCTGCGGAGTGAAAGGGGAGGATGCCATAGGCTCCCCCATGTGCCAGCGCTAAAGGCAAGTCTTTGAGGGGATTTGACACAAATGATCTTTTAAAGCTGCTTTTGAAAATGGTTCTGCAGATATTGCCATAAAGACTGAGGTTTTGGTGACGAACATTTTGTCTTGGACAGCAGATAGCTGCAAGCCTGTAAATTGCAGGGCTAAGCAGCGTTAATCTTGTCAACATACGTACAGTGCATGTATTAGACATTTATATTAGCAAATAAATAAATATAAAAATCTTAAATCAAAAAGGTTTTTCTTTTTTTCCATTTCATAAATTATAAAAGATAGACATACAGTACAGTCCAAAAGTTTGGAACCACTAAGATTTTTAATGTTTTTAAAAGAAGTTTCGTCTGCTCACCAAGACTACATTTATTTAATTAAAAATACAGTAAAAAACAGTAATATTGTGAAATATTATTACAATTTAAAATAACTGTTTTCTATTTGAATATATTTCACAAAGTAATTTATTCCTGTGATGGCAAAGCTGAATTTTCAGCATCATTACTCCAGTCTTCAGTGTCACATGATCCTTCAGAAATCATTCTAATATGCTGATCTGCTGCTCAAGAAACATTTAATGTGTACAATTGTACAAAATATTTGTGTTTCAGGATTATGTGATGAATAGAAAGTTCAAAAGAACAGTGTTTATCTGAAATCTAATCTTTTGTAACATTATAAATGTCTTTACTGCCACTTTTGATTGATTTAATGCATCCTTGCTGAATAAAAGTATTCATTTCTTTAATTTCTTTTAAAAAAAATAAAAATAAAAATTCTTACTGACCCCAAACTTTTGAACGGTAGTGTATAATGCTACAGAAGCTTTGTATTTCAGATAAATGCTGTTCTTTTGAACTTTCTATTCATCAAGGAATCCTGAAAAAAAAAAGTACACAACTGTTTTCAACATTGAAAATAATCATAAATGTTTATTGAGCAGCAGATCAGCATATTAGAATGATTTCTGAAGGATCATGTGACACTGAAGACTGGAGTAACGATGCTGAAAATTCAGCTTTGCATCACAGGAATAAATTACTTTGTCAAATATATTTAAATAGTACACAGTTATTTTAAATTGTAATAATATTTCACAATATTACTGTTTTTTACTGTATTTTTAATTAAATAAATGTAGCCTTGGTGAGCAGACGAAACTTCTTTTAAAAACATTAAAAATCTTAGTGGTTCCAAACTTTTGGACTGTACTGTAGCATAAAAGTAGCAAATGTCAAAACATACTTTTCACGAAAACAACAATGCATTAACAATGTTAAGCATTGTTGAGTATGTCTAGAAAGAGCTTAAGCAAGAGTAAGCAAGAGCATGTACTGGTATACACTCACTGGCCACTGTACACTGTACTTAACACAAATATTTAATCAGCTAATCACATGGCAGCAACTCAATGCATTTAGGCCTGTAGACATGGTCAAGACGATCTGCTAAAGTTCAAACTGAGCATCAGAATAGCGAGGAAAGGTGATTTAAGTGATTTTGAACGTGGCATGGTTGTTGGTGCCAAGGGCTGGTCTGAGTATTTCAGAAACCCCTGATTTACTGGGATTTTTACACACAATCATTTCTAGGGTTTACAGAGAATGGTCCGAAAAAGAGAAAATATCTAGCGAGTGGCACTTCTGTGGGTGAAAATGCCTTGTTGATGCCAGAGGTTAGATGAGAATGGCCAGGCTGACCTGATAGAAAGCCAACAGTAACTCAAATAACCACTTGTTATACAGATTTACCAAAACTGGACAATAGAAGATTGGAAAAACATTGCTTGGTCTGACAAGTCTAGATTTCTGCTGCAACATTCAGATGGTAGGGTCAGAATTTGGCATAAACAACATTAAAGCATGGATTCATGCTGCCTTGTATCAATGGTTCAGGCTGCTGGTAATGGTGTAATGGTGTGGGGGATATTTTCTTTGCACACTTTGGGCCCCTTATTACCAATTGAGCATCCTTGAGCACAGCTTTCCTAAGTAATGTTGCTGACCATCTCCATCCCTTTATGACCACGGAGTGCCCATCTTCTGATGGCTACTTTCAGCAGATAACGTACCGTCACAAAGCTCAAATCATCTCAAAGTGTTTTCTTGAACATGGCAATGAGTTCACTATACTTAAATGGCCTCCACAGTCACCAGATCTCAATCCAATAAAGCACCTTTTGGATGTGGTGGAACGGGAGATTCACATCATGGATGGGCAGCTGATAAATCTGCAGCAACTGTGATGCTATCATGTCAATACGGACCAAAATCTCGGAGGAATGTTTCCAGCACCTTGCTGAATCTATGCCACGAAGAATTAAGGCAGATCTGAAGACAAACGGGGAGTCCAATCCAGTACTAGCAAGGTGTATATAAGTTATAAAGTGGCCGGTGAGTGTATATTTTAAGCATATCTAATAACAATAAAAAGAAGTATTCCATAAGAAAATTAGATTAGAAAACCTGTTTAACATGATGTCATTGTCTTTTTCTGGTGTCCTACTAAACAGTGTCTGTTCAACCTAATCTAAATATTTAATCATATGACTGAGAATGGCCAGCAGCTTTCCTCAGGCTTTTTTAAATGTGTTGTTAAGTGCATAATGTCTTCCTCTCTTATTTTAACAGTAGCTGCAGTGCCAAAGAGTCTAGACGGTACTGTTGAGGGACATCAACATTTCCCTCTATATCTTGCCCATATAGGCATTTCAGTTTAGTTGACAGGCAGAGAGCTCTCCTGCAGGGACTGTCCCTCTGATGTCCTTGTCCTCAAGTAGCTGGACAATGAAATGGCAAATGAGAGTTTGGTATGGGGAATTTGCTATAAATAATTTAAAGTGGTGTACCGTCATCAAGGGAGATTAGGGTTCAATTCCAGCTCCCCAAGTCACAACCAATGTTTGGTTAGGGGACATGCACACACACATACACACAACAAGAGACAGACAGAGACAGACTGTTGGAACAGTTGAAAGAGAAATGTTTAATCCCTGAGGAGCAGTGCTAGTTTGGATCAGAAGAGAAGCAGTCTCTCACTCAGAGCTCTATTGGTAGATTCAGATGCAAACCGTGTCTGCAAATCAATAGTAGAGGAACGACTGCTGTTAAGTCAAACACCCAAAGAACCCCAGTGAGATAAGATAAGTCTACAGTGATTCTGAACCATCTCTCAAGCATCCAAAATTAGACAGATGTGACAGTTTTGGATCAGCCATCGTTATCAAAAAAATGTCACCACTTCCGTTTCCACCTCTAAATTGTACTTTATTTTGCCTCACCGACTCTGAATTCTGAAGTTTATATATTTCACTCAAAAAAAAAAAAAAGAGACAGTTTTCTCATCATTTACTCATCCTCTTGACGTTCCAAATTCACTTTCTTTCTTAATGTTTTCCAGGCTCCATCACATTCAGTAGAAGCATTTGGAAGAAACTCGATACTTTATTTAGAATACGTCTTAAGAATAAGCTTAAGAAAAAAAAGATAACCTTCTTAATACAAAACTTTAAAAGAATTCAAATTCTTAAAAACAATATTTTTAAAAATCATACATAAATGATATCTTGCTTTAAATGCCCAAGATGTTTAATGAATTCATTGGATAATTAAAAATTTAAAGTGCCACTATTATGGATTTTTGAAAATTACCTTTTATGTAGTGTGTAACAAAGCTCTAAGTGAATAAAAACTTAAAATCTGAAAGTGCACCATATATAAAGTTATTGTCTCGCAAAAGTAAGAGCCGACTCTGAGTCAGTTAGGCTAAACGAGTCGTTTGTAAAACGAATCCTAAGCCATTTTGTTGTGACATCAATACGAAACATTAGCATATTGCCTGCCCACTTATTGCGCATGCAGACGCCAGGGAAAACTCTTTTTTTTTCAACAATGCCACAGCAGTACAATCTTTTGTTGTGTTCCTGTCATTTTACTGACGACTGCTTCTCAAACCTCGGGGAGTTTAACACAGGATTCACAAAACTTCTGGTCTTGGATCAATGACCAGTTTATTTGGACCAGCTTGCTTCTCTGAATCTTAACCTGTAAGTATGATTAATAATTGTTTTTTAAAATTTCTTGTGATCATTCAAAATTTGTAGTTTTGTATGTTATGTTGTGGAACGTCAAAGACTATAGAATAACACAAGAGGTGTCACTCGTATTGTTTTGAATGGGAGAAAGTGTAACGCGCAATATGGCGGAATAAGTCCCGCCTTCTAAATAAGAGCCAATCGCCGACTGGTAAAGTCATCGCGTCACTTCAGCGGCCTTTAGAATCACCGGTTTCTATAGAAACAGTCAGACACGCGCCTCCGAAGAGACGCGCGTTTAGGTCTGCGCATGCGCATTAGCTTGATCCAGCCTGAAAAATACAGTTTTTGTCATGATTCGAGCGTTTAGAAACTAAATTTATGAGCCGGTTGTTGTTAGATTTCATTGGTGATTTCAAATATGAAATTTAATCGTAAGGTTGGCGAACAGTTTTGGAGAATTTGATGTTTCCCCATTCAAAGAGATTGCATGATGCCCAGGATGCCCGAGAGGCGTTTCAAAGATGGCCGCCGAGTGAAATGACTTGTCTTAAAGGGACTTTGGTAAGGTACACCCTAGTCTGTATGTCTCCTGCTAACCGGCTCACTCACATTTCTGTAGTTCTGTTATTCAGGTGTGGGTCCAATATTGTCAAAAAAAATTGTCAATTAATGCAGCTTGTCTGTCTTATTACTTTTGTCCTTCTGAGGTCCTTCTGAAGCAAAGCGATGCATTTGTGTAAAAAATATCCATATTTAACAAGTTATGAAGTAAAATATCTAGCTTCTGCCAGACTGCCTTCCGTATTCAACTTACGAAGAAAGTGTAAGCTGGCGTCACGTCAGTTAAGCTTTTTCCGTAAGTTGAACAGGGAAGACGTAGGACGTAGCATAAGCTTTTTGAACTGCGAGAGTTTTACACTTCCTTCGTAAGTTGAATACCCCCCTGAGCCATGTGGAGTACATTTATGATGGATGGAGACACTTTCTTTCACTTTCAGCTCATACTTGTTGGTATCGCTCACTGCCATTATAAAGCTTGGATGCGTCAAGATATTTATTAATATATCTCCAATTGTGCTCATCAGAAAGAAGAAAGTCATATACACCTAGGATGGCTTGAGGGTGAGTAAAGCTTGGGCTAATTGTCATTTGAAAGTGAACTAATCTTTTAAGCATTACAATTTTAATATATGCAATATTATAAAACTTGCGATATAAAATATATGTAAAGTAACTACTATAATATTTTAAATATATATTCTAACATATTTGGCTTATTGGATGTTTGTGTTGTCCCTCTGGGTTGTCAACAAGGAGAGAGAGATGGAAAGAGACTAGCCAGATCATTACACTGTTACTGTACATGTTCTGCTTAGGCAATATTCCCAGAAAATCAATAATAGATATCTATTTGTCTGACAGATATTTTAAGAGATAATTTGCAGTGAAAAACAAAAAGGTCTTCAATAGAAACACTACAAATAATGTTATTAAGTTTCTGAATGAATAAATGTATCATTAAGATTTGTCAGTTGCTACACTGTCATTTTATTCTTAAGAAACAAAATGTTTTTTTTTTTTCAAGAATTGCACTTACTGGTTTTCTTCTGTGAAACAAAAGAATATGTTTAATATTTGAAAAAAGTTTTTTCCAGATCCCGTCTGCCTTTTATCTCCAATTTTGCTTCCTCTAAAGAAGTCCATAAAACTCATATTTTACAGCTATCAAGATGAAAGCCACAGCAGGTGAATTAGTTACATATTTAATTTATTAATAACACACATACAAACTCGTGCTCGCCATTCTTCTTCAGTTCACTCCTTTTAACTTCATTTAGTACTGTTTCATCCTTGCGGTCTCATTAAACATAGAACTGAATAACAGGACACCATACAATATTTTGTAGGCCTATATTACAGTATTCCTCTCACATCTCATTCTCATTCCTTTAATGCATGCTGGGTGGTGGCAAACACATGGACAGAAATCTGGTCTGTTCATTTGAAGGTTGTAAGTTCAACCCAATTGGGGTTCACCCAGAACTGAAGAGCTGCTGAAATCACGGTCCTACTCTATCACCATAGTGACAGTTGAATCTGAGAGCAGGACACTTGACCTTCCAATTAGTGTACTGTATATTGCTCAAAATGACAAGCATCTGCAAGCAGACCATACAACAAAAATTGTTTGCAGATATTGTTTGTTCAGTTAGTCATTCAGTCTTCCATGATCTTGTTTAGTGTTTTATATAGCCAAAAACATGTTGCCATGGCTAACATGCTATTGAGGTCTTGACTGTGAATAAGATAATCTACACTACTCAGATATAATGTAACACTTTGAATCAAATATATTCATAACCAAGGAATGGTTCTTTTTTTTTTCTTTTTTTATGTACGTCATGACCTTAATATTTGATATTCTTCTTGGACATTGTGTGTATATGTGCATTTTGTGGGAGACTATGCAGTCTTACACACCGTGTGTGTGCATCTCTGTGTGTGTGTGTGTATCTAGCTAATGAGCAGATCTGCAGGTGACACTGCCTTGTAGCCTCAGCACACTCCTTAGCAGGGGACAGCAACAGAGAGGAGATTCTCATTATTTTCAGCAGAGTGAGCGAATGAAAGAGCAAGCCAGTAAGGCCAACGAGTGAGCAAGCAAGTAAGTGACTGACTGAATGAGTAAGAGAAAATGGAATGATATTTGATGGCAAATGCCCAGATTTGGACAGCCGGAATGGAAATATTTAAAAGCTCATTCATATTTGAACAGCTTCACAGAGGGAAGTGAACTTTTGCTCAGCGCCGAGTTGAACTCCAAACCTATTCTTTTACGATGCCAAAACAAGCCAGCAAACAAATAAAAATAAACATGATAAAGATAAAAATGATGGTCTATCTATTCAACCATCCATCCATCTCAATGTAGACCAATACGGAAAAATTTTATTCCATCACTTTATATGTTATGATTTTTTTTTTTCTTTGAAGCTGACCTCTGTATAAGTTTCATTCATAGTGACATTCACATTTGCACTTTCCCAACACAAAAATGCCATTGGAAGCACATTGTGAATACAGATGAATCTGATTTATGACTTGCCAACCTTGAAACATGCTGGCATTTATTCTATTTATCCTTTTTATGTATGAAACGCATCATTCACCTTGTTCACCAACACATCTGTGGCCTGTATTCTCCCTTTCTGCAAAGAACACTCTGTAGCCTTAATACAATCCTCAGCTGAAGAGAATTCTTGGGGGTGAATAGAGACAAATAAGTAAGATTCATAAGAATTCTTTTATTACTATCTTTTCTCTTTCTTTCTTTTTTTTTTTTTTTTGGTACATATTGCCCAGAGGAGAATAAAAAGAATAATGCACATCACCCAGATCACCACTATGTGACACTTTAGAGACCTAAGAAATTACCTATGAAGAAGATGTGTACTGAAAGATGAGAGAGAAAGAGACAAATCCATAAGTAGAGCATATCATTACATAATGAGGAGAATGTTGGCACTATAGCATTGTGGCACACTGTTATGCATCTCCCTACATAGGGAAAATGTCAGTTTGTTTGTGTTTGTCCTGTGTACGTGGGAAAATGGTGATGAGAGCACTCATGGATGAATGTGTCTGACATAATAAAAGCTTGTGTGTGTAGTCAAAGGCAGTGAAATATGGACTGAATCATAATAGTCAGCCCATGGTCTTGAGTAGTTCTGTACTGATGAAAAATAAACTGTCATTTACATAAGCTGGACCTATAAACCTATTAGGAGTTTTTATAGAGCACTATCTTGGACAATTTAGTAGCCTATCTATCTAAAAAACAATGCATTGTTTTAGTGATTTACTGTGAGTTACTGCTGTAACCTCTGTTCCCTGATGGAGGGAACAAGATGTTGTGCTGAGACTGACACTAGGGGTTGCTCTTGGAAGCCCCAAACACCTATTCAGAAAAGGCCAATTAGAATTGGAAAGTGAAACGGAGGTTACAGCAGTAACCAAGAAGTTCCCTATCTGACAGTCGCTTTGACGTTGTGTCGAGACTGACGCTAGGGGTCACTATACTAAACGCCACAACCAGCTGAACTGCAGGCAGTCTCTAGCGTGCCAAGTGAAATCATATAAACATAGATTAACTCACACATCAATTGTGGTAAACTGAAGCTCAAGCATGTTTGCTTGACGTGCGAGAACCAATGAGGTTCATTCTTGTGTGTTTTACACAGCACGATTGAGCTTCCCCAAGAGGTTTGTTCTCGCTCGCCAAGCAGGTTTGGTTAAGCTTCTGTTTATGTTCACTGATCAGTGTTTATGTGACAAGCCCCCGGTTTCACAAACAAGGCTTAAGCTAGTCCTAGACTAAAGGCTGGAATACACTACACGATTTTTAAAATCTGAACAGATTTTTAAAACACTAGGTATCATACACTTGCCAACTTTGTAAATGGTTACAGATAAAAGCTGGGCATCATACACTACCAGACTTTAAAATCGTTCGGAACACAAACAGAAACACGCGCCTGGTTGCTAGGAGACGCATGACAGACAGGCGAAAAAAATGCAGGAGATGAGATGACCAGCCGCAGTGGAAGATACGAGGCAAATGCGTTTGGAGCATAGACTATAAAAAAATGATAGACAGGGGTGGGTAGACACAGTCAGTATGGACAGATTACAACAGGAGTTAGAGGTAAATTGTGTAGTTTTATGATTATCCAAGTTGTTACCTTTAATATAATAAATTATTAGTCGCTGTGTACATTTAATGTAATATAATCAATAATTCGTAGCTTCTGACATTTTAATCCAGCTACATATCCAGGATAAAGCGTAAATATATAATGGATAGCGATGAATATTAACATATTTAATAATGAATGAACCGCAAAATGTGGTTTCAAGACAAAGCTAATACAGTACTTACTAAAGCAATTTTTTCTATCATGGTGGAGCTCCACTTATTCTTCAGTGATTTTTTTTTTCTGTATTATGAGAAGGAATTTCCGTATTTTTCAACCTGGGAGCAACGCGACTGTGTGACGAAACTGCCGCAAACAATTACTAAAACGGCAGATTCTGCATTTTCTCATTTAATCATGCATTTAATTCATGAATGTCATGTGCGATCTCGCGGGCGCGGCTCCATCTAGCGGCTGTAAGCGGTATGGTCTCAACATGATTACTCGTCAAGCGCCAAAGCTTGTGATTCGTGCGCTGAATGAGGTAAGTTTTTCCTTATTACCCGATTTTGTACAGTAGTTTCATTTTTTTTTTCTTTGTGAATTTGCACCCTTGATTCGCATTGCTTAGGCAGCGTATGACTGTATCATGTAGGCTACTGTATTTATTAGCAACAACACATATAGTACACTGATATGTGTTCTAAAATCGGCTCAAAATATCAAACATGTTTAATATCCTCCGACTGGATGGAATCAAAATCTGAAGCTAAAAAATCGGAGTCTATGACCATGATATACTACGCGATTTTCCATGGAATCTGTCGGCTCAAATCTGCAGACTGGCTCTGACTTTTGTCAACTAGTGTCAACTTGTTCAGACTGTAAATCGGGGGAAAATCGGGGCAAAAATCGTGTAGTGTATTCCAGCCTTAAAGATGCATGTTTGAGCTGTTTTAACTGAAAGAAACTTGCACTGACATATCTTAAAATATATCAGAGCCATTGTTTTGTCTCAAGATGCACACCAGTAATGTTTTTTCTAGGGTGCATTTATAAAAGCTACTTAAATACCCTAATTGAACTAAGACCTAATCCTAGCTTAGGCTAAGCCCTGTCTGTGAAACCGGGCCTAAAAGTCTAAATTAAATCTTTTCATCATATAAATCGATCAAATCTCTTCAGAAAATTTGGACTAAACCACTCCATTCATATGGATTAGTTTTGTGATCTCCTTATGATTTTTTTGAAGCGTCAAAGTGTTAGTTGCGTAGCTATATGGAGGGACAGAAAGCTCTCAGATTTCATCAAAAAGATCTTCAATTGTGTTTCGAAGATGAACGAATGTCTTTGAAATGACATGAGGGTGAGTAATTAATAACAGAATTTTCATTTTTGGGTGAACTATCCCTTTAATGTTGTTCCAAAGCTGTATGAGTTTCTTCTGTGAAACACAAAAAAAAAGATATTTTGAAAAAAATGCCATGGTGATTTTCATTTATACAATGAAAGTAATGTGGTCCAATATTGTTTGGGCCCCAAAGTTCTTCCACTTATATATATATATATATATATATATATATATATATATATATATTTTATATTTATATATATTTTTATTTTTTCTGCAGAAAAAAAAGAAATGCATACAGGTTTAAAGGTGCTAAAGAGGATGTTTTGTTTTATACATTTTTGCAATATTACTTGAAACTGTCTTTACTAACTGATAAAAGACTATTTATTAGGTGCACTGAAAGGAATATTATTAATATACATCATCTGTGCATGAGGTAGGGCCTTAAAAACATCAGCGATCATCGCGTAAACGATTGGCCCTCTGGCTTGTCAATCACTGCCGTGACGTTCCTTGTGAGAGACGTGCGCGGCTGCGCGCTCCAGTAACTTTCCACACTCCACAGGCGCCGCATGCAATATTTTTGTCAGGAGACAGGAGTAACAACTGCAGATTATGAGTTACCTGCGGTGAGTCCGACATAATGAATCCACTAACACAACACAGCGAATGCCGGTGGTAAACACTCGTGTTCCAATACTCGTGCACGAGTTTTGGGAAGCGTTCCCTCGAAATTCTTACGCATGCGCTCATTTCAAAAACTCAGTAACGGTCTTTGGTTTCTCAGTCGATGAAAAGATCCTCTTTAGCGCCTTTAACTGTAATAAGTTATGGCAGAATCTATCGATTCCACAGAATTATAAACCAAGCGATTTGTGCCATACTATTGCCCTTATTCACCCACAAGGTCACTCTTATTTGTGAGAAAAATAAAGCCACACACTACAAGATTGTTTTCTGATCAACATTATATTGTATTTTATATGTTGATTAGTGGAAACATAACAAATGCATTCCATGCCAGCATGTCCCTCTTACATGCCATCATTCATCCATCCTAGTCGCTGTAGGAGTTCTCCAGTCATTAGGACCTTGTCCCCTCGGGGCCACTGTTTTGAAAACACCCTGATGAAAAGACTTTGCTCATTTACAGCCTGTCGATTTCTGTCACCACATTGGATGGAGAAGTGTGTTCGCTTGTCTGTTCGTCTGAACCTGAAGGCTAGTCTTGTCCACAAAGAATGTTTTCTTGATGCACAGTTCCTGACCTTTAGTTGACTGGTTTCTTTTGGTCTGAATCTGTATGAATTTAGCAGTCATAGCATTGTATTAACCATCTGAACAGCTTCTTGCGCCATGTTTTTTTTTTTTTCTTCTTTTTTTCCCATTATTAATTTTCCAGACCGGTTCATGTCTCTCACAGCCACCTTTATAATGTTTTGTCATTCTGTAGCAGAAAATGTCACAACATTGGATGAATGACCTTTTTAAAGCTCTGTCGACTCATTCTAATCCTTCATTTTCACCGTGTGATCTTCCATCTGTGACCCCTTCACATTCATTCTCAGCCTAATCACCTCCACCGTAACACAGACCTTCACTCACCTAGACAGCTGAGTGCCACGTAATCTCAGATCTCTCTTGGCCCAAATGCATATGGGTTTGTGATCTTTCCATCAGTGATATCCGCTTTTCTTTTTGTGTATGCTTACTACCTCTGAAGATATCACTGCAGTGATGTATAATGAACCTTTAGTTCTGGCATCATGACATAGTGCTAAATAATATTGATCAAATCTGCTTCAACAGCAGCATTTTGGGTAAAGCAACATGTTGTGAATGTTTGCTTACCATAATGTTGTTACAAATCTGTATTACTGTCTTTCTTCTTTGGAACACAAAGAAGAAAGACAGATTAAGAAAAATGTCTTCGTGCTTTTTGTCTATATAATGAAAGTCAATGGAATCCAGTGTTGTTTTTTGTGTGTGTGTGTGTTCTGCAGAAGAAGGAAATGCATACAGGTTTGAAGTGATAACAAGAGTTTTAAAAGCTTTTATTGACAAAAACCTTCAATATTATGCAAAGAGTCAATATTTACAGTGTTGACCCTTCTTCTTCATAACCTCTGCAATTTGCTCTGGCATGTTGCATATAATATTCTGGGCCAAATCCTAATTGATAGTGATCCATCCTTGCCTTATTAGTGCTCAGTTTGTAGACGTCTGCTTGACCACTCTCCATTTGATGATTGACCACAGGTTCTCTAGCTCTGGGGATTTGTCTGGTCACGGATCCAAAATTTCGATGTAATCCGAGCCATGATCTTCAAGCCACTTATTTTTAACGGATTATTTATCTTGTCCATCATGCTGGAAAATGCATGGATCATCACCAAATTGCTTCTGGGTCATGGGGAGAAGTTGTTCTTGCTGGACTTTTGACACCATTCTTTATTCCTGGCAGCGTTTTTGGGAAGAACTGTGAGAGAGCCCACTCCCTTGGATGAAAAGCAACCCCACACATGGATGGTCTCAGGATGCTTCACTGTTTGCACACACATGGTAGCGTTCATCTATTCTTCTCCAGACAATCAATTTTCCAGATGTCTAAAACAGTCTGAAGGGGGCTTCATCAGACAAAATAACTTTGCACCAGTCTTCTGCTGTGCTATCCTTGTACTGTACTCCCTGCAGAATTTCAGTCTGTCCTTAATTTTTTTCTTGTAGAGAAGTGGCTTCACTGTGCATGCAGATGCATTCACACCCACCTGCCACCAATATTGAAGAAGTTCTGCACTGGTGGTGACACAATTCCATTAGCTGACTTCTCAGGAGGAGACCGTCCTGGCACTTGCTGGGCAATCTGGGACATCCTGAAGCTTTCTTCACTTCAGTAGAATCTCTCTCCTTGAAATCCTTGATGATCCAGTAAATGGTTCTTTCAGGTGCAACACCTTTGCAGCAATTTTCTTCCATGTGAGGCCATTTTAATGCAAAGTGATGATGGCTACTTGTCTTTCTTTGAAGGTTACCATTGCTAACACAAGAAAACCATGACTAGATGCACTTCTTCCTTTTTTATATAGCAATCAGTTTGCTCATCTTATAAGAATGAGAGTTATTTTACCTGGGGTGCGTTTCCTGAACAACGATGTAACTCGCTGCTGAACTACCATAGTACGATGCATCGTTGAACAAATCAACTAGCTAGTCACGACTGTTTCCTGAAACCGTATTGTCGCAAACTTGTTGTTCAACTACGT